>NC_056679.1:45097909-45445409 GCF_018350215.1 Panthera leo
GAGCGGAAGTCGGCCGCTTAACCGACTGAGCCACCCAGGTGCCCCCCTTCTTCCCATTTCTTCACTGGATTATTTGATTTTGGGGGATTGAGTCTGGTAAGTTCTTTATAGATTTTCGATATTAACCCTTTCTCCTAAATATCATTTGCAAATATCTTCTCCCATTCTGTCTTTTGCCTTTTATTTTGTTGATTGTTTCCTTCACTGTGCAGAATATTTTTATCTTGATGAGGTCCCAATAGTTCATTTTTGCTTTTATTTCCCTCGCCTCCAGACACATGTCAAGTAAGAAGCTGCTGTGGCTGAGGTCAGAGGCTGCTATCTATTTTCTCCTATAGGATTTTGATGGTTTCCTGTCTCACATTTAGGTCTTTCATCCAGTTTGAATTTATTTTTGTGTATGGTGTAAGCAAGTGGTCCAGTTTCATTCCTCTGCATGTCGCTATCCAGTATTCCCAGCACCATTTGCTGAAGTGACTGTCTTTTCCATTGGATGCTCCTTCCTACTTTGTCAAAGATTAGTTTGAAAATTCTATTTGAAATTTATTTGGCTTGTCACTACAGAAAAACAGACAGGGATAAAAAATAGCAAGCTTACGTAAGTTATAAAGGTTTATATGTTCTTATATTATCTGAAACAATTCTGAGGGTGTTATCCTTCACTTCCTTGATTGGCAGTAATTGCAGGCTTCATTGACCTCTCACTCTCCACTTTTATTAGCGAGATCACCATGCTCCAACAAGGGCAAGCTGCACAGAGAGGTCTGGGAGAAGAGATGCCATAGAAAGAGAAAGAGACAAACCGGCAACAGAGGCGACAGACATCTAAGTGAAGAAGCCACCTTGGGTTGCAGTTGGATTCTCTAGGCCTAGCTGCTTGCCCATCCTGTGTGGATGACACAACTGTCCTCCCAAGACCTTTCTAAACTCCTGATCCACAAATTAATGAGAAAAATTAAAGGTTGTTTTAAGCCACTAGGTTTAGGGAGAAGTTTTGCACAGAAATAGAAAAAGAACAAGATGATTACTTAATTTCTTGGTACATAAGCTTCCTCTACTGTAATATGAGGGTGGATAATAATACCTATCTCATAAGGTTATTGCGTTCATTACATGAGATTTATAACACACAAACATATTGAGGGGAGAATAAAAAATCTGGGAGTTTAAAAAAATCTGTTATATATACTGACTGTAAGTGTGTGATAATTTGGTTGCTATCATAATTAGCATCCTGTTGAAAAGAGTGATAGTCTCAGTGGTGTGATAGTGGATGAAATCATAGTATAAACCTATCCACATTGACATCCTACTGTAATTAACTTTGGAATGTGAGGCATTTCCAGTCTGGTGGACATCATTTTATGTGTAAGCAAGGACCCTTCTGATTTTTTTATATATATATAGGATGAAAAGGTGAATCTAACTTGGTTTAGTAATGAAATAAATTTTCAGAATCATCTTAATATTTTTTAATTTATAAATTGCCTTAATGTTTTTAATTATTTTGTTTTTGCCACAGTTAAATACCTCTTGAGAAATCTTCCTAATTTGTTTGCTATTTCAAGTCATTCATCCCTAATAACATGAGGGCATTAGGGACATAAACAAGAATTTCATATAAATCAACTACCTGACTAAGGAATTAAATAGCCAGTGGGAAACATCAGACTAAATATAACCCGATAGGAAAACAACTCATTCTGATTGGTAAGGAAAAAAAGAGGCACTTAAAAATATTAATAACAGAAATATATTTTTATCAGTGCTTTTTTAACTTGATTGAACTAGCAATAAAATATCCATTATAAACCTTTAAATAACTTCCTTTAATTTTATTTATCCTTTTTGACAAGTAGATAAAAGAAGAAAAGTGCTTAAATGGCAGGATTGGTAAGGATCAGAACAGTAAACTACGATCTTTCTGTCTTGTTTTTGTTTTGCAAAGGAATCTAGACAGTGTTGACTACAATTGAAAATGCGGGGGGGGGGGGGGGGGGGGTGGTGGCGCCTGGGTGGCTCAGCCGGTTAAGCGGCCGACTTCGGCTCAGGTCACGATCTCCCGCGGTCGGTGAGTTCGAGCCCCGCGTTGGGCTCTGTGCTGACAGCTCAGGGCCTGGAGCCTGTTTCAGATTCTGTGTCTCCCTCTCTCTCTGCCCCTCCCCTGTTCATGCTCTGTCTCCCTCTGTCTCAAAAATAAGTAAACGTTAAAAAAAAAAAAAAAAGAAAATGGGGGGAAATTACACAAAATTTTTAAAAATAAGTAATGTGTAATATTATAGTACGAAAACCAAACTGGAGTTAAGAACAAGTCTTCAGATGATTATGTTGATTATGACTTAATGTTCAGTGCTGTTGGACACAGAAGGGTTAACAATAATTCCCAAAATTACAAAGAAATCTATCTACATTTTTATTTATGTGAAAACTTTGTCAGTAGTGCTATAACATCTCAAATATGTTTAGGCTAGGCTAAAGCTGTCAATGTCATATGCAATCCCAAGACATCGCGTATAGGGATGGAAATGCGCAAACAACTGAGAATACTCGTAAATCACAGCCTGTGCAAACTGAGTGCCCTCTGTGTAGAACATTGTTTTCTCAGATATCTATATGACATAATCCATCACTTCATTTGTCTCTGCTTCTGTTTACCCTAAGTCTCATGATGGTAAAAAATTTAAGCCATAAATTTTACAACCTCATTCTAGTAATGTTACTTGACATGTATAATCATTTTTTTAATTTCTAATACTTATCACATAGCCCCATCTAACTACAATAGGGATAGATATAAGTGAGAGCAATTAATTAATTAATTAGCATCACTGTTTTTTTATGCAGTCCCCTTACTTGTTGACCAAATATCCCACCATTTCCTTTCTTCCACACTTAGAACTTTCACTATGTGTCCCACAGAGATAAGCCAAATTAGTCCAGCCAGGCAATCTATCCATACTGAAGGCCAGGATCTAAGTGTGGTGTGTGATAATCTCCACAAGCAGTCCAGTGGAAAAGGAAAGAAGGAAGGAAGGAAGAAAATAAACTTCCTTTTCTCTCCATCCAAGACAATGCATAATAGAGAAATGGGGACAGTTTTTACAAAAAATTGAGGGGGCATGGGGTGGCTCAGTCAGTTAAGTGTCTGACTCTTGATCACGGCTCAGGTCATGATCTCCTAGTTGGTTTGTGAGTTCAAGCCCCACATCGGGCTCTGTGCTGATAGTGCAGAGCCTGCTTGGGATTCTCTCTCTCTCTCCCCCTCCCCCTGCATGTGCATGCTCTCTCTCTCTCAAAATAAATCAATAAACTTAAAAAATCTGAGAAGAATATGAGGTATCCAGCAATTACTCTAGCAATTTCAACAATCTCTTACCTAGGAAAGTGAAATGATTCTTGATTAGGCATTGATTTTCCTCCCTGGAGAATATCCTTTCTACTGTTAACTTGGCCTCTTATAGGTTCTTCCCCCCCACCCCCATTTATCTTCTTTGGCCATATCTGAAGTACAACAGGGAAATATGCTTTCCTTGGGAGCCACAGAGTCTTCTCTTCCTTTTCTTTTGCTAATAATCTCTTATGATTTTTTGCCAAAAGCAGTCAATAGCAACTGTTTTAATTTATAGGGTGGCCATAACAAAATACCACATATTGGTGGCTTAAACAACAAAAATTTATTTTCTCACAGTTCTGGAGGCTAGAAGTCTAAGATCAAGGTATCAACCCATCTGCTTTCCCCTGAGGCCTCTTTGATCCTCTTGGAGATGGCTGCCTACTCACCATGTCCTGACATGACCTTTTCTCTGTGCTCCTGCATCCCTGGTGTCTCTTTCTCTTCTTAGAAGCATACCAGCCATTTTTGATTGGAACCCCACCCTTATGACCCCATTTAACCTTAGCAACTGCTTTAAAGTCCCTGTCTCCAATCATAATTACATTGGTGATTAGAGCTTGAACATAAGAATTTCAGGAGAACACAGTTCAATCCAAAACAGCAATAAACATATACTACTAACTTTCCATTTTCCAATCTCTTTCTCTAGAAATAGAATTTTATTGAGTAGTTGATCTGCCTCCCAAAGTACAACAGAGTTTTACTAAGCATTTTTCAGTGTAAAACATAGATTCTCATCTTCCCAGCTTCTTATAGTAGGCTCCTAAATAACAATTACTCACCTCTAAGATGCCACAATACCTTTTGGTAACAATTTCTACATTAGTCAGCATAGATCAGTTATGCTGTGATAGCAAACTGACACTCAAATCACAATAAGTTAACACAACACAGACGCGCGCGTGTGTGTGTGTGTGTGTGTGTGTGTGTGTTTTACATGTCATTATATTGGGGATAGAAGTTTGAGGGGGGGGTAGTATCTTTAACACCTATAATCATTTAAGAATGCAGTCTCGGGGGGCCTGGGTGGCTCGGTCAGTTGAGCATCCAACTTTGGCTCAGGTCATGATCTCACAGTTCGTGGGTTCGAGCCCCACGTCGGTCTCTGTGCTGACAGCTTAGAGCCTGGAGCCTGCTTCAAATTCTATGTCTCCCTCTCTCTCTGCTCCTCCCCCGCTCATGCTGTCTCCTTCAAAAGTAAATAAAAACATTGAAAAAAATTAAAAGAAAAAAGAATGCAGTCTCACAGAGACCACCAATTTATAGCCACATAGTATTGAATATGTATCTTCTTCAGATGGTATTTGAGGGAAAAGTAGACACTAAATAATCATAAGTAAGCTTTATCACATAAAAGTATGTTGTTATAATTCCTACTTATATCTTATTAGCTAATAGAGTCATAGGTCTTCATCTAAGGGGAGCTTAAGGTGGCAAATAAAATATTTAGAGAATATTAATAAAATAATAAATGAGTAAGTAAATATTATTATAGACTTGGAAATTAAAAGAGAGCACTGCATGTTCTTCCAATGTCATATTTGGGTATTGTTCAACAAGAACACCTAAACCTAAGAATTACTAAATTTTCTACAAGAATTTTTCTGTTTGACTTTGTTATTTCCTATTTCATTAGAGCCAAGACTCAGTTATGTAACTGAGAATTCTCCTCAGAAGAAAAATAATCCTAATAATTGTGTTTTACTGCCCTATAGGACATTACCCCAATGTTGTTACCTATCCCAGGAGCGTTATTCTAACATTCCTTGTTTTCAAAATGCCTATAAAAGGCCATTTTCAAAATATTTTTTGGAAGGAACTTTACCATCTTCCTATTTCCACCTTTAATTATGAGTTCAATAAAATAATTTATACATGTTATATGTTTGATGAGAGTCATGAAACTTTTGCCACCTGACATATCAGAATTTTATGTACAATCAATTGGACATCCTCTAATATAATAGATGCACTCTAAGAATATTGACTTTGTTTTCTAAAATTGCATATGCCTACCTATATCAGAGGAGTGTTTTCCATATAGTACACAGTCAGTAATCCTTGTGGAATGATTTAAGGAAATGGTTATGTAACTCAGAAAACAAGCCTATAACTTAAGCTTTGCTTTATTAATTTTCAGTACAATATAGCATCTACTAATGGAGGATCTAAATTTTAATGACATCTTTAACATCTCAAAAGTTGAATTTTTGAAAGTAAAGGAAATGAAAATTAAAGTTATCCATGTTCCATGGATTAGGCAGACAAATATTCTGCAATAATGTCACATAATATCATATATGAACTGTCCCAAAATACTCTAATGTTCATTACTGTAATGTCTGAACATTAGCTTAACTAGTTGGTGGCTATTTTTAAGTTTATTCAATAGGTGTTTTTTCATATTCACAGATTAGTTTCTTATAATATGGATACTGTATGCTTTTAAAATTTATGTATTTCATTACAGTTTATCCAGGTTTTTAAACTGAGTATACAAAATTTATTGTAAAGCTAGAGTTCCTCATATGGTTGGTCTTGACATGAGGTACTAATTTTTAACCTCGTATCAACTTTACAGAATGAATTCTGTAGAACAGTGTTTTACTTGTACAAACAGGCAACAGCAGCTCATTTCTCCAGCTGCCTTAACTTCTCCTCCTGCTACAATAAATCTCTGTGCTCTACAGACACTCGTTTTTCTCATGCTCCTCTTCATTCTTGTCAATATGCTTTCAAATTCATGCGGACCTGTTTAAAGGCTTGTTTTGAGCATGACACATTTCTTTTTGCTGAGAAGAGTGTAAAAAGGATTAATATAGTCTCGCATTCAAGATTAATGTAGTCACACACCAAAAACTGGCTAGAGGTGCAACTCAGCTTTTTAGTAACCACTTATCATGAAACTTGGACACCATAATATTCACGTAAATATTTCCAAGAAACATAATATCTATGGGAGCTCATGAATTTAAAATTTGCTCAGCTATTTCTGCTAAGAAACTGATATGTTGTATTTATCTCCCTGACTTTCCTAATAATCATATTTCATGGTTGACAGAAAATCACCATGTCGCTCTATTAGCATGCCGATTTTCACTTTCACCTATGGTAACTAAGGTAAATGTTTAAGATACTGCCAATCTTACATTATATAATGGATTTTCCATGGGTAAAATGAAATTGATTGGAAAGTTCTCAAGTATTCAAATACTCTGAACCAGACTATTTTTCTTTCCAAGAAAAAATTTGAGAGATACACACTGGAAAATATCATGCAAGGAGTGAATATTAAATTGAATTCAATCTATAGATGCAGATATATACAAGTTTAATTCAACAAATAATTATTAGACTTTATAGTTTTATAACATTTATTATATGCAGTAACATATATTATATGCAAACATTTTACATATTACATGGGGTAAAAATCTGAGGAGCTTCATATGACACACAGTATTGGTCATGATCTAAAGTTTACCTACCTGTCCAGCTTGCTCTCCTGCCCATGACCTATCTCCATTCATGTATCTTGCTGCATTCTGTTTTAGAGTCCCTAAATACTTTGTTATTTATGTTAAAGACTTTTACATAATACTGCTCTCCAAATTACATGTCCTTCCTCTGTCTTACATCTGATTAATGTCTATTTTTCAAGACTCTGAATGCTATCCCATTTGGGAAACTTTTATTCACTGCTCAGACTAAGTGAGATGTTCTTCCTCTGTGCTCAATCATCATTGTACACACATCTTCATAATGGGGGTTTTCATGTCACATTGTAATTTGTTTGCCTGACTCTCCTACCCCAAATAGACCCTGCCATCTTTGAAAACAGAGTATTTAACTCATTTCTTTATTTAATACTTTGGAGACTCATATTTTCTATTTGAAATTCTTACATAGGAAGCAGATATTTGCAAGACTCTATGGAAAAATTCAGCACAAGCATCAGAAGACTCACCAAAGTTAATGACACAGAATAGGAGAAGTATGTGGAACATTTGCCGTCTCATTGGTTTAAAAAGGTTGTCTGTATTTGGTAACAATACAATGACCATGGAAAAATAGTCATTGCCTACAATGCAGTCTAAAGTAAGTTTCAATGAAGGCAGATGTATATGAAAGGATATATAATGTATGAAAGGACATCGTTTTACTTTTGTCCTCAAGTCAGCTCTTTTCACTAGTTTAGTACTACCTGGCTAGTGGTAGGGGCCCCCTTCAGTAACAAAAGTAATTAGGTGGCAAGACAATTATTGTTGCAGTCTGAATAAAGGTATTTTAGTAAATTCCTGCCACAGTTTAGACATTTAAAAATACTTATAGAAGTATGATTCAATAAACTGAATAAATGATTTAAATGATAAATTTTATTCCTAAGCTTCAAAGAAGAAACAAGAAACCTACAATGATTTGCCTACTGTGAGATTGTTTCTTTCTGGACATTCATACTGTACACATTACAGATATTATAGAATTATAGACATACTGCAATTCCTTTCAGCCTATTTTAATTTGAATATAGCCATGTATTAATTTGATAGAAAAAATCTTCATCGCTTTTCATGTAAATCATGCTTAGAGATCCCATTAATCTAGTTTAAGCAAATTTTCTCATTTATGCTTCAATTGTATAAATTTGACATCAAGATGTTTAAGGAAATATTAAATATGATCTTGTATACATTAAGATATGCTACCATCAGCTACAGTAACGAACAGTCCCTAAATCTCATCAGCCTATCACATCAAATGTTTATTTCTTCTTCACATAAAGTCCACTAGCGATCTGGTGACTCATCCTGCATGTTCCTGGAAGTGGTGAGCTGCAAATACATCTACTCTCCATTATCATATTAAAACTTATTTGCTTGGCCTTAACTTTTATTTTTTTAAGTTTATTTATTTTTGAGAGAGAGAGAAAGCATGAGTGGGGGAGAGGCAGAGAGAGAGTCAAAGAGAATCCCAAGCAGACTCCACACTGTCAGTGCAAAGTCCAATGCAGGGCTAGAGCCCACCAACCATGAGATCATGACCCGAGCTGAAGGAAGACATTTAACTGACTGAGCCACCCAGGTGCCCCAGCTATTTTATTTTTATAATGTAGAAGTGCAATAAGAAATATAGCACATAACATCCATGTAAGTTAAAATTCTAATACAAATTCAATCTGACTTTCTAAATTCATAGCTAGAGGCTGGGAATAACCTTCCCACTTTGATTATAATGGTTTAAAACTTATATTTCTTTAGTCTTCAATATGAAAGTAATCACTAAACTAAAAAATTAAGTATTAACTTAGTATAATGCCTCTTGAATTAAGAAAGCAAATTTCATAAGCTCGGCTATTTCTGTATATTTAGTCATGTTAATATTTTATAGATGCTTATCATTTTGTACAATAACTACTGTTTTTTGATAATATGAAGCTTACTGGTTACATTTCTTACTATAATTATTTTCCATTTGCAATATTTTCCTTCAGTGTTGTTTGGAGAATGAATTTCTTGTAACTTACAGATTTCATATCACCTTTCCCCCTCTTTTTCCTACACATATTAGCCATTTTGTTGAAATACAAGTTTATATCATCACCGTGGTACATGAATCACAAAAAATTCTATCTTTATTCCCATACTTTCATTTTAACTTGTTATGCAAAAAATATCTTGGAATGATTTCAATATTCATCCAAAGGAAATTAAGATTTTTAAGTACCAGGACCTTGAGAAACCTTGCAAGTATTGAGCCTCAAATATTTGCCCATATTTACATATTGTTTTCCCCAAAGAACACAGCCAGATTGTTGCAAGTCATATGCCCACATAGTCAATTCCAAGAGAAAATAAAGGTCACAAAGACTGAAATTCTCCTTGCTACTGTTCTAGTCCTTTTAAATTTTTGCAGTTGCCACCATTACATTGGGCCCTTCAAGGGCAACTGCTCTTCTCTCTCCCATTCCATTTCTGCTTGGGCTTTACTCACATCCCTCTCGACCGATTTTTAATTTGCATCCTTTACCTTGGCATTGCAGATTCTCCCATCTGACAGCGATGTTCAAAGTGTCTAAAGGGATGAATTTAGACACTTTTTCTGTGACCCATTAAAGAGTTTTTTAAAAATATTCATTCTGGGGAGAGCACAAGCCAGGAGGGGTACAAAGAGGGGGACAGAGGATGTGAAGCAAGCTCTGCACTGAGAGTCTGACAGCAGCGAGCCCAGTGTGGGGTGTGAACTCACAAACCATGAAATCATGACCTGAGCAGAACTCAGACACTTAACGGACTGAGCCACCCAGGTGCCCCAACCCATTAAAGACTTTCAAATCCTTGAGGCATTGCCCTCAAGCAGATGCCCTGGTTCTCCTTCCTTTCCTGACCAGCCTCACCAAGAAGTGTGAGCACCCTCCCCACTCCTCTGTGTA
Source organism: Panthera leo (assembly GCF_018350215.1). Lineage (NCBI taxonomy): Eukaryota > Metazoa > Chordata > Mammalia > Carnivora > Felidae > Panthera > Panthera leo. Next base: position 45,107,734 of record NC_056679.1, read on the forward strand.
TGAGCCTTCCTTCTCACCACACACTAATCAATACTTCTTACTTAAAAACATTTTTTTTACATTTATTTATTTTTGAGAGAGAGAGAGAGAGAGAGAGACAGAGTAGAAGCAGGGGAGGGACAAATAGAAAATGAGACACACAATCTGAAGCAGGCTCCAGGCTCCAAGCTGTCAGCACAGGGCCCGACGCTGGGCTCAAACTCACAAATTGTGAGATCATGACCTGAGCTGAAGTCGGAAGCTTAACCGGCTGAGCCACTCAGGTTTCCCAATACTTCTTACTTTAAAAAAAAAAAAAAATAATAATGTTTATTTCTTTTTGAGGGGGGGGAGGGGCAGAGACAGAGGGAGACACAGAATCTGAAGCAGGTTCAGGCTCCAAGCTTCCAGCACAGAGCCCAATGCAGGGCTTGAACTCACAAACTGCAAGATCATGACCTGAGCTGAAGTTGGATGCTTAACTGACTGAGCCACCCAGGCACCCCTACTTCTTACTTTTTAAAACGTGCACCACAATCACTGTCTCCAGGGACAGTAACAACCTCAGAAATGTCAGATGCAATGTCTTTTTTACTACCTACATCCTAACTGGGGAAACTTTACAATTTCGTTCAAGCAATCTCATTTCTAGTTTTCACATTTCCATTTCAAGGAAATAACCTCCTGATATTTTCCACAGAGGGCATTCACTCATTGCCAACATATTCTGGTTCGCATTGTTAGTCACTGTTTATTCTGCTTTGTGCACATTTTAACTTCCTAAATTTAATTGTCATATCATGCTTCTTCCTTTGCCAGTAATTTATAGTGCAGATTTATCTTATTCCACAGATACACATTCTTCTTGATACACAGAGCCTTCATGTGTTTATTTTCTTCCTTCACCAAAATGATATGCTGCTGCTTAATTATAAACCCTGTCAGGAACTTGAACCTTCTTCTTTTATGTTGGTAGATTTTTATTGTCCTTCTGCCAAATTACAAAATAAAAAAGTTGGTTATTTCTCTATATTAAGTATCTTCAATTTGATATTTGTCATTAGATATAACTAGTGGGAAGCATTCATTTTTATTCCAAAATGACATGTTTATCTAGAAGCTCCTGCCAAAAGTCAAAGCATTATTATATAAGATAAACGTGCTTGAGTTATCTGTACGTATGGAGTTGTGGAATATACGAGAAATTCCAGTCTTTCTCTATGTTCCTCAAACGTGCTGTCTAGTTATCTTCAGGTATACTTTAACTCTCTGTGTTAGGAAGCCAATTCAAGACTTCTAGTTCCATGACCGCCTCAAGGGTTTACATACGTAAATAGGTGAAATGTGCATCTAAGATATGAACTTCTGCTTATGTATTTTTTTCAATTCCCTACAAGCATTTTTTCTAATCCCTTTTCAGCTCTCAAGCTGGTACCAGCTTCAAGGTGTTGCCTGAAAGACTAATGGTACACTGAAGAATTCTAGCTACTGCCTTTGAAAGGACCAAGTTTTTCCCATTCATTAGAAGATTTTAAAGCAATAAAGGATGGACAAAAGCAGTTTTGGGGACAGACATAGATAGACATAGAAGAATATCTTAGAAGGAGCAAGAAATATATTTCTATATTTTCATTCCTTCAATGATAAGCTAGGAAGAGATTTCCTAGATTAGAAACACAAGGGTAGAGAAGCTTTGGGGGTACGTTAGCATCGTGGCTAGGTGGTAAGATAGGCAGCAGCACTGGGGAGAAAGAAGAACCCGAAGACAAAGCTAGGCTGTGTTGCAAGAGAATCCCTGCAAAAATCATTGTACAGCAGCAGCAGATTTCAGACCTGAATGTGCCAAAAGACTGGGTCAACACATACAATAACAATAACATAATGTGACGTACACACTGACCCCCAACTCCACTCACTCTATTCCCCAAAACCTGACACGATCCAGAACAAAAGTCTTCCAAACGACAAAGGATTTCTATTATATTTAAAGTAGATAGGATGGAGGTGGGAATTATGTTCAGTAACAGAGAATGAAGAAATCATCCACATTTGGGTTCGTGGATGGAGATCCTATATGTCACATTCATATCCTTGAAAAAATGATTTCAAAAAAACCACTCCATCTTCATTATTCATAAAATGGGTAACTATTTTAGTTGTCATTTAGGCAAATTATACAAAGTCAACAAACTCTTGACTCCATTTTACTTCAACTTAAATTTGAACTTCAATTGTAAATGTGTGCATATGACTGTATGTGTGTGTATGCATCTGTGCACAATCTCACTTTATGTTCAAGATAGCGATATGAAGTATGTATGAATGGCCTCCTAATGCACATACAGTAACCACATCTCAGGGATTCTAAATGGTTTATACACATAGTAATGTGGAAGGGACAGATTCAATCCTGGTTCTAAAACAACATGCTCTATATGTTTTGCTGAGTCTATGGCAGCACATATATTTAAATAGTTTATTAACTTAGTGAAATGAAAAGAAGTCAAGTTCACTGAGGAAAAGTCAGCAGGCTTGTCCACTGCCTGACAGCGACAGCTCTTAGAGGCAGCTGACCTCTTTGAATTGGATGGCAGCACAAAGTCTGCATTTCCCTTGAGCTGTACGTGAGTGAGCACCACTGGGCAGCCGGCGGTCCCAGTACTGGTATGCCACTTCCCCAAGCAGCTAATGCCCAGGATTAGACTGTGCTCCTCCTCCCACTTGCAAGGTCAATCTCATTCATGACCTAAAGAAAGTGGCAAACATAATCCAAGAGATGTCCCTGCATAGAATGAAAAGTAAATGAGAGCACACTATCATAAGTTACATGTGAGTTCCCAACATAGCAAGACATAGAGACTAAGGGCATTTCCTTAAGGCCTAAGTCTAAATTCCCTAGTTCTACACTACTTATGTAACATTATTCTGATTTCCTTTTGAAAAGTTTTCATTTTGTAGAGGATTACTTTTGACAGTTTTTTTTAAAAATGTCAACTAATTATATTGGTAGGGGAAAATACATCATTAATAAGAACATCATAATTTTTTCAGCTACAGTATTTTAATTATTAACATATTATAACTGAAAAACTTATTAAGATAAGGCACTAGTGGCCAGGAAATGATGGTGACAGTTAAATGATGATTAAAATACACTTGGAACTGAAAAAAAGCAAGATTGTCCCTAAGCCAGTTACTTATTAAAAGCAAAAGCAGAGGTCATGTCAAGTTCAGTTGAAGGAATAAGGAGCTCAGATGTCTTTTTGTTGGAGTAAAAAGCTGTTTTACATATGTAAAAATTGGTGACCTTCAAATATACTTATGCTAATAAAGTGACAATAGATAGAATAACAGATACAAAATAATAGAAAAAAGGGCACATTTCTTCATATGTTATGCAAGAGAATTCATTCTCAATATTATATTCCTAAGTATTAAAATAATAGAAATGAATATGACTTACAAATCTTTCATTTTAATAAACTTTTTAAAAATTTATTTATTTTGAGAGAGACTGAGCGAGTGAGAGCAGGGCAGGGGCAGTGAGAGAGAGAGGAAGAGACAGAATGCCAAGCAAGCTCCAGACTGTTAGCACAGAGCCCAAGGGGGGGGGGGGGGGCTCCATTTAACAATGGGCACCAAACCATGAGATCATGAACTGAAGTGAAATCAAGAGTCAGATGCTTAAGTGACTGAGCCACCAGACGCCCTATAAACTTTTAATTTTAAAACAGATGAAGATTTACAGAAAAATTTACTATATACTCCTCACCTAGTTTACCCTATTGTTATCAGCTTATATTACCAAGGAGTAATTGTCACAAGTAACCAACACTGGCACATTATTAACTAAACTCTAGGCTTTTTATTTCATTTACTAGTTTGTCCATTAATGTCTTTTTCTATGTCAGGATCCCTTACAGGGAACCACATTGCATTCAGTCATCATGTTTCTTTAGCCTCTTCTGGTCTGTAAAAGTTTCTCAGTCTTTCCTCCTGCTGCATGACTTTGAAAAGTTTGAGTTTACTCAGGTAGTTTGTAGAATGTTCTTTGATATAGGTCAGTGTGATGTTTTCCCTTTAGTTACACTGGACTTTTGTGTTTGGGGAGGCATCATAGAGATGAAGTGCCTTTCTGATCACATTATATCAGGGACACACAACAGCAACATGTTTACATCACTGTTGATGTAAACCTTGGTCACCTAGCCCAGGTAGTGTTTGGCAGGTTCCTCTACCATGAAGTCATCGGCAGCCCCTACTATATCCTCACATTCCCTGGACCTTTACATATTCTAGTCTTTGGAAGAAAATCACTGTATACATCCTATGCCAGCAGAGCATTTGTATCTGTGTGTTTGGGGGGCGGGATTTAGCTCTACTGCCTAACCCACTGTAGGGGGATTGCCAACATAAATTATTTGGAGTACTTCTGTATAGAAGATTTATCTCTTCTCTATTTATTCATTTATATATTTATATCAGTATGGATTTATGGATGCTTATTTTATTCTGTGTTGTAATCCTGTTCAATATAAATGTTATTAAAAATAAATGTTATTTATTGTGTTGTTCAAATTGTTTGAGCCTCTTGTCAATTGGATGCTCTTTCTGTTTCACTCTTGGGTCCCTTTCACATGTCCCTGCATTTTTTTTTTTTTCAAACACGTACTTATTTTTTGTCACTACAAAGGTACTCTAACCTCATCTTATATTTTCCCTTTTAAGCCCCAAATCCAACTAATCATCCAAGAAGTTTCAATTTATTTTATTAGAGAAGGGTATTTTAAAACAAGTTCTGGTCATCGGTTGTTCTCTTTGTTGATGGGATGTCTAATCCTTTTTCTTAGCCTCATCACTTCATTTAATCAACTTAGTTGATCTTTCATATAGGATAGTAAATTATTCTTTTAATCTGAAACTGTAAATGGCAGGATAATCAATGAGTATTAGAGACACTGAAAGTGGGATCATTTTGTGCAGTGGTCTAAATCCTATTAAATTAAGTTATCATTCAGGGCCTCACCAAAAAATATATTGGACTCAAAATGAAAGTATGTGAGTTCAAGTCCCAGATCCTATGTTCTTGAAGACTATGTCATTTCAGTAGCCAACGAGTTACAGTGGGAATTAGAGTGTGTTTGAGTATCTCTAGTTTATAAAGAATTAAGTGTGTTCACTGTGTGGGTATGAGAGGTTATCTGGCATACCTGTGGTCATGGGCCAGGTTTGTATAGAAATAAGACTGGATTTCAGGTAATATAGGTTCCCATTTAGTTTACTTTTCACAAAACAACACAACACCTGAATCTTCTTTTCTCATATTATTGATGATGCTAGCTCTACAGCTTGCCTTTTAGGGTTGTTTTAAGAAAAAAATTGAATGAATTCATGACAACACAATATTCAAATACAAGACAAAGACTCTTCTTATTCCAAACCATTCATTCTGTACATCTAAGATGAATGCAATAATTAAAATACGTGGAACAACCATGCCTGCAGGGTTTCATATGCAGAGTTCAACTTACCAACAACTCCCTGAATAAGGTGTCATTATCTTCATCTTATAAGTACGTAAACTTCAAGACAGTGTTTAATTAACTAGTGTAGGGTCATTTCTCTGGTAAGCAGTGGTGAATCAAACTCAAATTTTCTGCCCCACTTCAAAAATTTCATTATTTCCATAATTTTAAGATGCCCATTCCCCTTCTTTAGGATATGTGATTTAGAAAGAGTTTAATGGAAGTAACCTTTCTACTTTCAATAAACCCACATCTTACTGCTCATCACTTATTCATCATATGTTGCTCTGTATTATAGTTATTTAGGAGCAATTTTCATCTTTCCTTGTCAATTTTCTGCTCTCCTAAAGGGCACTTATTGGTTACATTGAGGACATAAGTGATTATTGAATTAATAAATGTTCTTCCATATGGAAAGAAAGGGAGTGAGTGAAAATGAAATAAGGTAAAATAAAGTCTCAAGCTGATTTCTTTTTTGCTTAGTTGTCATTGAAAAAGTAGGAAATTTATGATTTAGTGGATCCTTCGGCAAAGAAGGTTTAGATCCCTTAAATGCTAATACAATTTTTAAAAGAACCCTCATTTATTATTATGCATATCATTTGAATCAGGATATTCAGGCTAAATATAACTGAAAATCAAGTGAAGAGTCTGGTAAAATGATACTAACAGAAACCACAGAGTTAGGCAGTGTCTTACTCTTCCATACATCAGTGATGCCTTCGAGAACCTAGGCTCTCGCCTACTTGGTTTATTCCATCACTGCCTTGAATTCCATCCCCAGGTTTGTCACCTAATGTTTGAAAGATAAGTGCCTCAGATCCAGGTTTTGGACCCTCTTCCATGATAATGTTCAAAACAGTAAAGGGTGGTAGAGAGAACAAAGGGTAAGTGACTCCTCATATAGATTTCTTTTTTCTTTCTTTTATTAATCAGGAAGAATAATCTCTCTAAAAGTCTCCCAGTTGTCTTCCTCTTAGATCTTGGTAAAAACTGGGTTACATGCCTGCACCTAAAACAATCACTTGTAAAAGGAATTATGATTAACATAAGAGTATTGGAACAGTTCACACTCAAAGTTGGGCACACTGCTATCCAAACAAAAACAGGATCAGGGTAGTGAGGGAGAAAGGGTCATTGCCGTGAGACAGAGAGAAAACAGTGCTTGTCTCAAGTACATTCAGGCTATACAGCACATCTTCCATTGTCAAAGGGCAGCAGCTAAGCACAAAAAGCAAAGAGGTAAACTAGAGAACTAATCAGACCATAAAAGTGAGCAGAGACCTACATTCTAGTATTTTTAGGTACGGTCCAGCTTGCCCAGGATGCCAGGATGGTAGGAACATCCTATTTCTAGAGCACAATTACATTTGGTGTTATGATAGACCCAAGTGAAAATGAGAATTTAGCCAGGAGTTGGGTCAAAAGGTTAAAAAATTGTTTTCTAGAAAAAGAGGAATATTTAAGCCTGGCCATCTGTCAGGGCTCTACTCAAGAGGACTGGAATCCATGTCTTAAATAAGGGACAACTAAATACGAGAAAAATTCCTAGGCACACACTGAGAATGGGGACAAGGTACCAAGCAGCACAGTTGGCTGTGAAGTCAGAGACATTGACCTAGGTGAAGACAGAAACATTGTGGGATGTAAGGCAGATAACTTGCAAACCACTATGTTACCCCCACTAATGAAGATGGGTTTCCTTAAGAAATAAATCATGCTTGGTTTTGATTTTCTCAGGCATTGTATGGGGTTGAGCTGCTAAGCTAAATGCCTTTATCAATTGTGACAAGACAAAGCCAGCCCCAGGAGTGACAACACATTTTATAAAATGGTTATTTTGGATTGGTGCTAATGAGTATCAGACACTGTACACACATATGAGCTTATTTAATCTGTCAATTTGTGAGGTAGCTTTTATTATCTTTATTCTTCAATTGGAGAAAATGAGACCTAGAACATAAATATTCCCAAGGTCAAACTGTAAGCAACGAGGCCAAGATGTGATCCCTGTTCTGCTGAACTCCAAAGCCTGTGCTCTAAAACAGACACCATATGTCTCATATTTACGGCTTGTCAAGGCCTGATTTACACACAGGAGTTGCAGTTTCTTATTCTACTAGGACTTCATGGGATCCGTTAATCAATCTGGTGGTTTATAAACCAGACAGACCATGTGTTACAGGACTGTGGAAAGCTGTCTATTCAGCTGCTGCATTGTGAGAACTTGCAAGCAGTCAACCCCACCTCATTTAGATTGTTTCTCTCTGAAGATCATCTCAAAAACATGAAAGTTTTGCAAATGTCTGTGAGAAAAAAAAAAAAAAAAAAGAGCAGACCTGAACTGTCACTTTGAATGGCATTCAGAATTGTTCATTGGAGCCCAAAATGAAACTCGGGTGTCTCATTTAATGAAGGACCTGCGATATCATATTTAACCAACACTTTTTAAGCAGATGGTTATAGGGCTAAGCAGAAAAATAAGCATTTCTTAATTTATGGATATCTGTCAGTGCAGCAAAATATGCCTAAAATGTTAAATTTTTTTTCTATATAGATTTTATGAATTTGAAATAGTCCCTGGGTGCTAGTCTTATACTCAAAATTTGAGACATACATCAGGGACAGGAAAAAAATTAAAGAAAATAAAAAACGCTTAGAAAAAGGTGATGTCAGCTACAGGTAGAATGGTAAGTTTTGCACAGCAGCATTTTATTTAAAAATTTTTTTTAACGTTTATTTATTTTTCAGACAGAGAGAGACACAGCATGAACGGGGGAGGGGCAGAGAGAGAGGGAAACACAGAATCGGAAGCAGGCTCCAGGCTCTGAGCCATCAGCCCAGAGCCCGACGCAGGGCTCGAACCCGCGGATCGCGAGATCGTGACCTGAGCCGAAGTCGGACGCTTAACCGACTGAGGCACCCAGGCGCCCCGCACAGCAGCATTTTAAACATGAATTTGCGAATTTGTCTGCCAGAAATTCAAATCAGCTGTCCTATTTCATAACTGTGTCCAATTTTTGTTTTCAGAGAAACATACATCACATTTTGAAGAATGAACTAAAGAAATTGTAACTATACTAGGCATTCTAAATTGTTAATACATATGTGAAATATTTTTTATTACAGTTCTAATTGCCCCTAAATTACTAAGTATAAGAAAGTTAATTCAAAAATAAAGAATACCCTAATAGAAAATACTCACTATTTTCAAAAAGTTTGATATTTGTTGGGCTCCTGGGTGGCTCAGTTGGTTAAGCATCAGACTCTTGATTTTGGCTCAGGTTATGTTTGTGAGACGAGCCCGGCCTCTGGCTCTGGGCTGAGCATGTGGAGCCTGCTTGAGATTCTCTTTCTCCCTCTCTCTGCTCCTCCCTTGCTCACACATGTATGCTCTCTCTCTCTCCCACCCCCTCTCTCTTTCAAATAAATAAACATTTAAAAGTTTGATATTTACTACTATCCAAACATTTCATAAAATAAGGGGAATTTTTAGAAATTGTTTATAATCCCTGGAAATAAAAATACACATGAAACAATAGTGTAAGAGTTTCTTAAAATTGTTTTACTTAGGATTTTTAGAGGTAAGCGGCTTCTTCTCTTGACTTTGCAGTGAAAAGCTAATAATAATCAGAATAGGAGCCACACATTATGTACTTTCTAGGTGCCAGGTAATTTTTAAAAGGAGATAATGAATTTATGACACCAGTGCAATAATATTAGAGATGGTGTTAGCTACATATTATTTTTTTAATTTTTTTTAACGTTTATTTATTTTTGAGACAGAGAGAGACAGAGCATCAACGGGGGAGGGGCAGAGAGAGAGGGAGACACAGAATCAGAAGCAGGCTCCAGGCTCTGAGCCATCAGCCCAGAGCCCGACGCAGGGCTCGAACTCACGGACCGCAAGATCGCGACCTGAGCTGAAGTCGGACGCCTAACCGACTGAGCCACCCAGGCGCCCCTAGCTACATATTATAACAACAGCTAGCTATTACTTATTTTTCTAAGCATTATAAGCAGATTTTTTCTAGTCACTCTAAATAGTATCCTTATCAGTATTACTACCAACTACAATTTATAAATCAGGAAATTGACATTTAAAAGCATTGCAAAATGTACCTGAGTAGTAGAGAGTGTGATTCAAAACCTTCTGGTTCCAAAACCTATGAATTACTCTAAAAAGCCATAAGGTTACTTTTATCACCTAATTTGGAAATGGACTATTCCAATTCTAGGGTTTGAGAACTATGTGAGAGATGAACTTAAAGCAGCCTAAACCTGTTGCATATTCATGAAGAGTCAATTTTGCTAGACTGGGAAGTGTTTTTCACATTGAGACAAATGAAGTTTTGTCATGAAATAAAATGCAAAAAGTTCTATGGATTAATAGGCCAAATGGAATATTTAAAATTATAAAAGGTGTGCTCTAACCCCTATATACACTGTAGTAACAAATTTATATTTTGCAATTATTGGACTATTTTTAGTAGCTTTAGAAAGTTCAGGGAATGGTAATTAAAAAGTCTTTGCTCAAAAACAACGAACACCACTGGTATCCTCATAGGGCCTAAAATCTCCCTGCTAAATCATGATTTTTTAGAGCAGTGATAATCATTATTAAAATTCTACTTAGCAAAAACAGTATTTGAGATAAAATTGTATTTAGAACTGAAGACATAAAATCAGTGATTGTAGTAGCATGCCAAGGTTGTCTGGGGACCTTTTCTTCCTATGTGTGCTGACTCACTTGATGATCTGACCCAGTTTCCTAGTTCAATACGGGCAATGTACTGATGATCCCCAGATTGGTATCTTTAGCTCAGCTTTCTACCCTTAGCTATAGATCATTACCAATGCCTAATTATATTGAGAGGCCTATAGATAACTTTAAATAAGCATGCATATGACTGATTTCCCGACTTTTCCCTTCTACCCACCAAATTTCTTTTCTATTGTCTATCCATCTCACTTTTTGAAAATGTAAACTCAGTAGCTCAGAGCAAAACTCTGGAAATTATGGAGTGGAATTAACTTTCTCCCTCCCTCTTTGTCTCACACATGCATATACACACCACCCTTCTATGTACATTCTATTCCTACCTCTAATTAATCAGGATATCCTAGACTTCATCTTCAGTATGTATCCAGAATCTTGAGCACTTCTCACTATTTCTGCCATCTTCTGTAATCTAGATTAATGTACTAGTCTCCTACCAGGTGTCCTTGATCCTGCTCTTAACTACTGGAGTCTATTTCCAACAGAGTAGCCAGAGTGAATATTTTTTCAAACATAAATCAGGTTATGTTGATATGTTCAAATTCCTTCAACTGCTCTCCATTTCACTAGAAGTATGAGACAAACTTTTCAGGTGGATCCTCTTATATACTTTCTACCCAAAATAGGATAGAATCAGCCATTTCTGCAAGGAGTGCTAGCTCTTTTTAATAGAAAGCAAAATTGGAATGCAGATTGTGTTCATTGCCACTGTGTCGTCACTGCTGCTAGGCTCTCAATAGACAGGGGTAGAAAGTATGTGTATATATAATAATCCATGTTTACACATGGTACACATAAATTCTAGACAACAACATAGAGAAATTAGTGAGCTTATAGCAGCAGGAGATACAGGCACAGGGAAGGCTGATGTTTATTTATAATAGTCCTGGGAAACCCTAGGGTATTAAATGGACTTCTCATATTTGAATGCAGAGTGGTATCTTAGTGGGAAGAAACCCATAACAATCCAGGATATAACCTTTTAACAAATACTAACCTTAAGAAAACTGAGTATGCTAACTTGGGAGTGTTGCACAGGATGAAGGAAGCGTACCATTACTAACCTCTTAATATGGTGAACTCTTACTTTTCATATTCACCATGTGAAAACAATTTACCAGCTGCATTTTCACAAAAGTATTAATGGGAACAATGCCTGGCAAAAGAGGACATTCAATGCACATTTCTTGAATGAGTGAATGAATGAGTGAATGGGCAGTTTTTATTGTATCACAGTTCATTAAAATAAAAAATATGGACAACAAAATCCATGAAAAGGAGTATTCTTGAAGTCTAAGACAGTCCTTTATAATTGTCTTCCCATAAATGTACAAATAAACATAAACAATAAAAATTTCCTTAGAAAAAGACAATATAATAAAGCTCAAAAGAATGGGTGACAGTGTTTGCTACACAACACTCAGAAAACAACTATGCTAAAGCTGCTCAATTCTATATACCTTTGGATCCTGACACACCTTATTTTAATTGTAAGGTAATTTGGCATGCTCAAAATACACTCCTTGAGTATCTCTTGGTGTGCCTGCCTTCAAGTCAGCTGATGGTGAAGGAGATGGTATATATACAAACAAATAAGAAAACCATTTCTTATTGGAAGTGACCCAGAGTCACATGGCGCATGTTCCACCCTCACTACCTTCTAAAAAAAGGGCTACTGGGGCGCCTGGGTGGCTCAGTCGGTTAAGCGGCCGACTTCGGCTCAGGTCACGATCTCGCGGTCCATGAGTTCGAGCCCCGCGTCGGGCTCTGTGCTGACAGCTCAGAGCCTGGAGCCTGTTTCAGATTCTGTGTCTCCCTCTCTCTGACCCTCCCCCGTTCATGCTCTGTCTCTCTCTGTCTCAAAAATAAATAAACGTTAAAAAAATTTAAAAAAAAATAAAAAAATAAAATAAAAAAAGGGCTACTAAAATGCCCTATTGAGGAAACCACAACCATTCCCTCTGTTGTATTGGATTTCAATCACTTTAAAAAGTAACACGAAATTAGTAATTTAAAAAGAAACACATTCATTGTCAGAATTCTGTGGATCAAAAGTCCAGATACAGTGTGACACAGCTGAGTCTTTTGCGTAGAGTTCTATAAGGCTGTAATCAAGGGCTGGAAAAACTTCTACCTGTCTGAAGGCTCTGGTAGTAAATCCCATTCTAAGTTCATTCAGGTAGTTGGCAGAATTCATTTCCTAGAGGTGGTAGGACGATGCTCCCTGCTTCCCTGCTGGGCTGTCACTGGGGGTCATTATCAGCCTACAGAGGTTGTCTGCTTTTCTGGGTCCATGCTCCCACCCCCGCCTCTCCATCTTCAAAAATGGCACTGACAGTCTAATTTTTCTCAAGTTTCATGTCCAACTTTTCCTCGGCCTCATCTCTCATCTCACTCCCTCTTTCGACACATCTTTCACACTACTCTCCTTTTAAAGGCTGTGTAATTGGGCCTTCCAAATAATTTAGGATAATCAGGATAATAATTTAGGATAAACTTATTTTTAAGGTCACTTAATAATCTCATCTCCATCTGCAAAGTATTTCACAGAAGTACCTAGATTAGTGTTCGTTGGAATAGCCAGTGGATGAGAACTTGGGTGGTGGCGGGAGCCGGGGGGAGGAGGATCATAAATCTGCCTACTACATATTTGGAATATTTCCTATTTCAGCTCTACACTGACCTAGCATCAGCATCAACACATGACACAAAAAGCAGCAAATCCATACAATGGTCAGCAACCTAAGACTCTTTGTTTATATTCTGGTAATCCAAATTGAGCTAATCATCACCCATATTTTTTCCCCTCCCAACAATGTTTAACTTGAATCTTACTGTGAGAAAACAATCAAGCATGCTGATATAGAGGGCATTCTGAAAAACAACAGGTTTGAAGTCATCAAAGTTCAATGCCATGGAAGAAAATAAAAATGGCTTGTTACTCATGTCAATTAAAGGAAACTAAAGGGAATTTTTGATCGGAATATTCTTCTCTCTGTTCTATTAGGATACATTATATGGAGATGGGAGAGATTGTCCTTTTGGTTCCTAGATTTCTGAATCAAGGAACGTACCCAGAAAAATATTCATGTGAACAAGAGGAAAAGGGGATACTATCTTTTCACAATAAGAGGGAAAGCAAAATTATGATCTCCACTTTTAGAAAACAACATTTAGGAAGAATGCCTAATAATTGAATATTGAAATATAATATATTTATGTTTGTTAAACTCATATATGAGGCTAATGAAATTCATAGTCTTTAAATACTATAAATAAATGGCAATATTGAAATAATTATTTACCCTACCAAAGAGTAACTAAAAGAACTGAAAGATTAACTGATTCATAGAGAGAGTAATAAACTCTTGTGCATGCAGTCATAAACCCTATGCTACTTTCTTTATGATATAATTTTAAGGGTGGTCATCTTTTTGTTATAAATGCTATATTTTCATTTTTTATGTATAAATATAAATTGACACCCGATGTCACATATCTTAGTAGCACTCAAAAAACACTAACTCTTCAAATACCTGAAACTGAAGTGTTTTCCCCATAGAACACTGATGTCTGTAATTTGGCAGCTGAAAGCTAATGACCAGACAGAGAATTAGGTCTCCCAAACTGATGCTAAAAAGACGTTTGCTAGCCTCCCCAGTAGACCAGAATAAATGTTCTAATGATGCTATTTATATATTTTTGGTAAAATTTTACTTTTAAATGTTGATCATGTAATAGGATAGGCTGTCTCATTTTTTTTTTCCTTGTGGAAGTCTAACAGTGGTTAGATTTTGGCCCAAGATATTAACAGAGGTTGAAGTTCATCAAAATAAACTGTTACAGACTTCCAGGGAAGATGGTGGAGTTGAAGGACCCTAAGTTCACCTCCTCCCATCAGTGTAAATAACCCAGAAAATGACCTGAAGACTCAACAAACTTTCCCCAGCTAAATGTAGGGATGAGGAGACATCAAAAAGGGTAGGAAGGGTGGAGACAGGTGAGGAGCTAAGCAAACCTGCTGGACTTTCTGTGGGAGAGAAAGACCCCATGGACACAGAGAGGGGAGAGAAATAGAATATCACACCAGGACGGTGACAGGAAATTCACCCTGCCCTTAAAGAGACAGTACCAAAAAAACAGCCCTATAGATATATAGCACAGAGGCAGCAGTTTGAAAAACCCCTGGAGAATATGTGGTATATTTATTTACTAATCTCAGAGCATTTGCTAAAGATGCAAGGCTCATTGGGGATTTCTCCAGGACCAAAGGAGCTGGCAGGCATCATTTCCCTCTACCACCCTGAAGCCTAGACACATGGACTTCGGCAGGAACCAGCAGAGTGACAACACTGGCTACCTAACTTGCTAATAGTGTGTCCCACCCATGTATTCTCCTGTAGACACACTGCCTCCAACCAGGCCTCAATTCCAGGTCCGCTACCAAAGAAGACCAGTTAAAGCTTGCTAACACTGTGTGTTGTCTCTACCATATGCTTAAATAGCCTACCTCAGTCCCCAGAAGCTACAGGTCCCCTTCCATGGGTGTGGATCTTGCTGTTACCATTCACCCTGTCTTCATGTTCTCCTGTAGTTTGGTGCTACTGCCTGTCTAGAAAATAATTGGTCTGATTCAATATAATTCCAAGATGGCCTCAGAATGGCCAAGCAACAACAACAGAGGGACCAAACTCTGCCCATAACAGACAAAGAGAACAATTACAAATGACTGGACTGAAAGCAAAACATCTTGCCACAACATCAGGATGCATGCAACACGTAGGAGACACTCCTAAAGTGACAGGTTCTGTTGAACAAGAGAGGCACTGCATTGCAGAGCACTATGGGACCTCCTCTTTATAAGTTCACTACATTCAAGAGGAGGAGATAGAGCTGACTTTCATAACATACAGAAACAGACACAGAGATTAAAAAAATGAGGAGATGCTGGAATATGTTCCAAATGAAAGAACAGGACAAAATCACAGCAAGAAACCTAGGCAAAACACAGATAAGTAACATGCCTGATAGACAATTTAAAATAATGGTCATAAAGATATTCACTTGGACTTGAGAAAAGGATGGAGGACCTCAGTGAGACCATCAATGAAAAGATAGAAAAATGTAACAAAGAAACAGTCAGAGATGAAGAACTCAATAAATGAAATTAAAAATACACAGGATAAGAGGTTAGAGTGGGAGAGAGCCAAAGCATAAAAGACTCTTAAAAACTGAGAACACACTGAGGGTTGATGGGAGATGGGAGGGGGGGGAGGGCAGGTGATGGGTATTGAAGAGGGCATCTTTTGGGATGAGCACTGGGTGTTGTATGGAAACCAATTTGACAATAAATTTCATATATTAAAAAAAATACACAGGACAGAAAAAATAATGGACTAGAGGAAGCAGAAGAATGGACCAGTGACCTGGAGGACAGAGTCAAGGAAAGCAATCAGGATGAACAGGAGAGATAAAAGTAATAATAATAAATGAAAATAGACTTAGGTAATTCAATGACATCATCAAGCATAATAAAACTCAAAATGGATTAAGGAACTAAATGTGAGAGATGAAACCATGAAAATCCTAGAAGAGAGCAAAGCAGTAATTCCTCTGACATCAGCCATAGCAACATTTTTCTAGATAGGTCTCTTAAGCAAGGGAAACAAAAGCAAAAATGAACTATTGGGACTATATCAAAACAAAAACTTCTGTACAGCAAAGGCAATAACCAAAAAAACTAAAAGGAAACCTACTTAATGGGAGAAGATATTTGCAAATGACATATCTGATAAAGGGTTAGTATCCAGAATATATAAAGAACTCCTACAACTCAACACCAGAAAAATAATCCAATTAAAAATGGGAAAACACATGTACAGACATTTCTCCAAAGAAGACATGCAGATGCCTAACAGACACATGAAATATGCTCAACATCACTCATCAGCCAGGAAATGCAAATCAAAACTGCAATGGGATATCACTGCACATCTGTCAAAATGACTAAAATAAAAAACACAAAAAACAACACATATTAGTAAGCTTGTGGAAGAAAAGGAACTCTCCTGCAATGTGGGAATACAAACTGGAGCAGTCACTATGGAAAACACTATGAATGTTCCTCAAAAATTGAAAATAGAACACATGATACAGTAAGCCCATTATGTACATTTACCCACAGAATATGAAAACACTAATTTGAAGATATATATATCCCTATATTTATTGCAGCATTATTTACAAGAGCCAAATTATGGAAGCATCCCAAGTGTGCATCAATAATTAAATGGAGAAAATAAGACTGCCATTTTCTATAAATATGAAGTTTTTAATTTTATGTTGCATAATTTATTTAAGTTATGTTACCTTATATATGTATATATATATCTTCCAAGAATATAAAAGAAAATTGAGAAAAGGGATTTATCTCTTAACATATAAAGTCTTGCCATTTGCAACAACATAGATGGATCTGGAGAATATAGTGCTAAGTGAAATAAGTCAGAAAGGCAAATACCATATGATTTCACTCACATGTGGAATTTAAGAAAAAAAATAAAAAGAGACAAACTAAAAAACAGATCTTAAGTATAGAGAACAAACTGATGGTTACCAGAGGGGAGGCTGGTGGGGAAATGGGTGAAATAGGTTAAGGGGATTAAGTGCATATTTATCTCAAAGACCACTGAGTAATGTGTAGGATTGTTAAATCATTATATTGTATACCTGAAACTAATATAACACGGTATGTTAACTATACTAGGATTAAAATAAAAAATAAAAAAAAAAAACAAATAAAGCTTCCAAAAGACATAGTGTGTTACAATTAATTTTGAATTTTTAATTTAATTGCTCTTGAAGATCGAACTCTTATGTGGCATAAAAATATGACTGCCCTTTTCTGTAAATGTTAAATATTTAATTATATGTTGCAAAATTATATTTGTTATGTTACTTTATATATAAATATATATATCTTCTAAGAATATAAAAGAAAATTGAGAAAATGGATTTATATCTTATTCTATAAAATTTTGAAAGCATATGAATAAAGCCAATTTCCATATGCATGTTTTGAGTTTTGTATGTATCCATATGACCTCAATATTTTATACATTATAATTTTAATTACTAAAATCACATCTTTGTTAAGTATCATTAATTTTTTTATTTATTTATTTTTTTGAGAGAGAGAGAGAGAGAGAGAACAGCAGGGGAAGGGCAGAGAGAGAGTGGGGCAGAGAATCTGAAGCAGGCTCTGTGCTGACAGCAGAGAACCCAATGCAGGACTTGAACCCACGAACCACGAGATCATGACCTGAGCTGAAGTCAGATGCTCAACCGATTGAGTCACCCAGGCGCCCCAAGTATAATTAACTTTTAAATGACACTTTATTAATTAAATCTCCCACCTAGAAATTTTCTAGAAGAGGTTTCAATCTTCAAGCAGTTACAGACTCAAGTTATTCAGAGAAAAAAACTTCTTTTATATATTCTATAGTCTTTCATATTTATCAAATTCTCTTGAATGTATTTCCTCTATTTCCTACATTTTGAATATGTCCCATATTCCAAAATATATTTTCAAAACAGAACCATTTGAGGTTAAGGTATTAATTCTCTTATTTTACTTCAGGATATTTGACCCATTTATTTAGAGCCAGACTGTATCTATTACTATGTGAGCACTTCCTATGATATATTGAAAGTGAAAATGAGAACCACAGAAAATAGTTACACACGGGTTGATACTTTGAATATGTCTTTTACTCTAATTTTAAACTATCAATTTGATGTATGACTTTAAGACTATATAACTTTAAATTTATATGCTATTCTTCAGGTAAAGAACCAGGCCAATCCATATATCTAGTTAATTTCTACCAAGCTAAAGAAGCAGAACCATTTGAAATGAAATACCTATAAAATTAAGTTATATTAAATTCCCTAATATTCTAAAATCTATATAGTATTGAGTGTATTTTTATTTTAAGGATACATATATATATCCCAAATTTGTGCCATTGCATTGTGTATTATATTGTGTTATTTTATCTCTTTTATGGGATTCTATGATATCATTCTCTATGATGGCATTTTCAGAAGTGAAATAAGTGAATTTCACTACATATTTGGGGGGACATAATGCTGGCATGTAAACTCTGGCAATATTTACGTGAGTTAATGTAAAAACTATGGTGATGATGATGAAGATGAAGTTGATCCTGCTCTTGTTAGTACTGAGATTGCTATTGCTACTAATAACAATAACAGTCTATCACTGTACTCTCTCCTAAATTATACAATTTAACTTCATACTAAAATTCCTAGGAGGCGCCTGGCTGGCTCAGTTGGTTGAGTGTCCAGCTTGGGCTCAGTTCATGATCTCACGGTCCATGGGTTCAAGCCCTGCGTCATGCTCTGTACTGGCAGCTCAGAGCCTGGAGCCTGCTTCAGATTTTGTGTCTTCTTCTCTCTCTGCCCTTCCGCTGCTTGCTTTCTGTCTCTCTTGCTCTCTCCCTCTCAAAAATAAACATTAAAAAAAATTTAAAAAAACTTCTAAAAGATAAAAAATAAAACCAATGCCAAAATGAAAGGATAAGGAAGGATAAAAGAGAAGGCGGTGGGGAGGAAAAAAGAAGGAAATGTATTAGTAATAAATTAAACTTAAGGAAACATTTACAATAACTATTTTCTCTGCATTTATAAAATCGTACACATATGATTCCAAATAAGCAGGATTAGGGAGGCATTCCATTCTAAGTTTTGAAGCATTGTGCTTATATAACCTTAATTTTTCAAAGCAGGTTATTCACTAGTGTATTTTAGCATGTTTCAGAGTATTTTGTTTAATCATAAACCCAGATTGAGGTAGGGGATGGGAGACAAAACTCAATTGCTTTATTAGTCATTGATATGAAGCAAATCAGAGGAGAAAAAGATTGAGATTAGGAAACAAAGCTGTGAGTCAGAGAAAGTGATTTGAAAAGGTAGACAATAGAGCACAAGGAAGTCCAGACAAAGAGGAGGTAGAGGCTTGTGCTAGCACAGTGAGTAGGGTCTGTTCACTAACTGGGCTGATGTTAGATGGCTGCCATTTCTGTCCTTCTTGCATGGGGGTTTTTGTATGTCCTTAGACATGGGATGAGAAAGGCTCTGGAGCCATGCCTGCTGCTAACTTCTCATTTTGGTATGTTTCTCTTTAGTTTTAGGATTGGATAATCACTGTGAAGCAGACGCTGCTTTTGCTGAGAAGAATTTCTTGATCTATAGTTACATACATGTGAAACATGCTTCTGGGATACAGGTGTGTAACAAGTCATTTTGTGATTTAAGCTGTTTTATTAAAAAGCCACTAAACCCTTTGGGTGTGCTGTCTGGTCTTTTGAGAGGAAGATAAAACCATCTTTCAGAATTGGTGGATGGTAGACACAGATAAGGGTCTGGCCCAAGGCCAGGGACCATATTGCTCTGGTGTCTCTATGTAAAGGAGATGACAAAGCCATAAGTAAAACTTTAGGCTCATGTCTATTAGGACAAAGGCTCTGAAAAGTGTTCCTATAGGCACGTGAAAACTTGAAGGAGTGGTGGTCTTCAGCCATTTGCTCTACAGTCATCGACATCCTACTGCTCAAGAAGCCAGAAATCTCTGAGGAAAGCCAAACTCCATTTCTGAGACACAGTGCTTTCCTCTACAATGTTGATGATTAGTGCAACATGTTTGGCAAAACCCAGTTCCTGCTCTGTCATGCTTATGATAAAGGAACTGGCAGATGGAGTTTAGATGATGCTGGCCTCCTTCCCCCTTTTGTTTACGATCATGGCCAGTCAGACTTAGGTACCATGCAGCACATATAACACTGGTGAGTAAGAATTACACCTTCAAAGATTCATGACCACAGGGGAGACAGTCCATGGCTACACTGGGACAGGAATGACATGAGGACATTCTTTGGTTAGGACATGATACAGTATGGCCAGTCTCTTGGTTTACTTGCCAATTCTACTTCACTAGAACATGTATTAAGATAGAATTGAGCAGCATTAAATTTTTCTACAATTCACTGAAATATTAGGAAACTCTGAGTTCATAACAGGAAAGGGGTTAGTAGAGACATTGGATAGACTATCTGGTCTTCTTGCTATTCTTGGAAGCATACGACTTAAGCATTACACTCCAGGGAAATCTTGTGTTGTGTTACCTGCACTTTAAACTTTTTGGGTATGTTTTCCAGCTCTGTATGGTTGAAGGCTTAGTAAAACAGAGCTAAGCCAATGCCTCCAATTCCAGTTTTAGTAAATTTTATGCGATGATAATCTTTCATTACTGACAAATACTTTGATCTAAATTTGCTTTAAAATCACAACACTTTGCTATTAGAGCACTTTTTAAAACTGGAAGTACACTGAGAAAAAAAAATACATACTTATAAACATTTATTTTTATTTTTTCAAATTAAAAAAAAAATTAATGTTTAGTTTTGAGTAAGAGAGAAAGAGCAAGAGCGGGGCGGGGTGGGGGTGGGGGGGCGCAGAGAGAGAGAAAGACAGAATCCGAAGCAGTTTCCAGACTCTGAGCTTTAGCACAGAGCCCAATACAGGGCTTGAATCCATGAACCATGGGATCATGACCTGCACCAAAGTATGACGCTTAACTGAGCCACCCAGGCACTCCCTTTTTACTTAAACTTTTAAGCAATTTTTTTTCAAACAAATACTGCATATTTGTGCAAACGACTAAAATAAAATAATTTGCATTAAACATCTGATTGGAACACAAACCTTTGCATCTTTTCTTTAAAAGAAATAAAAACATTTGAAGGATAGTAATGTGGGTTCTAGGCCTGATTTTCCCATAATAAATATGTTCCCTTGATCAAATAAATTAAATGTTCAAGGCCTAATGTTTAGAGTTGCAGGGGTTGGTTTTGCAGGTTCCTTTTATTCCATAACATTCTGTGTTTTGGTTCTAAAGTCTTGTGTGTAGTTTAGTATATTCATCTGTTAGTCTGATAAAAGTGCTAACTAATTTTGCAAGGTTAAAAGGCAATGTGGTGTGTGTATGAATTGTTTGGCTCTGCCATATTACAGGGATATGGGGAATGACCTATTTATGCCTCTGTCATCCCTATTCTATAACTATCAGGTCAGCTATCATACACATAAGGTTGAGGTATTATTTTAATAATTTGTGTTGGCCTAAAATAGCAATAGGTAAATTTAAACAAAACAAAGTCCTTTGTAGGGTAAGACTTATTCAAGTGTCTAACTAACCTGTCCCAACCATGTCAGTTTATTTGAGCCATGTATCTGCTTTGAAAACTAAAATGTGGCTATTTGCAAGAGAAATTTATTTTTTGACACAAAAGTAGTTAAAAGCCCTAAGTCAGATAAATACTAAATGACTGTCATCACTGCTTTACTAAAAATGTTCTTATTAATGTTACTAATTTCCTGCTAATTACTGTAGCCAAAGGCTAAAATTTTGTTTAATTATCCTAAAGGGCTTAACAGTCTGGCAATATTGATTCACCCTATTTCTAAAAAGTTTTTTCTACTCCCTATTGTCTTCATAGTTGTTTTATCTCCTTTATTTCAATTCTGCCATGGTCTCCCCTTCTGTTCCTCCACCTCTGCCCACCCTTTTAAGAGGAAATTTCCCCCTCTTCTGTTTTTCGCTCTTAGTTCTCCCTGGATGGCATTATTCATTCCCATAGTGGTGGTTATTATCTCAAGATCCTCATGTTGATCCCAAATTTAATTTCCATAAAGGATTAACTATTCCTATGTACTTAAATATTCTATACAGGGACCTCAAAACTGACATCCAAAAGCCAAACTTACTTCTCTCTCACTTAGGCTTTTTCTTTAGTTTATAATTTTGGCTGTACTAATAAAGTGACTATTCAACTCTTGCTTGTGTTGGAATAACTAACAGCATGTTAGATTCTCCATTCTTCACTGTTATTTTCTGCTGACCATTATCAAATCTTGTCCAATCTACCTCAGTAAGAGCTTTAGTTAGAATCTCTTAATCCCTATTTATTGCCTTCCTAGGGCTTCATCATCTTCTGTTTATAGTCTTATTGTGGTCATCAGCCGCCTAATTTTTTTTCTTGCCTACTAATAATCCTTTTTCAGCCAAATCATTTTTTGCAAAGCCACCAGAATGGCTAGTACCCTACCTTATAAGCATTCTTAGTAACTCCCAGTTAATATAAAATCCCATTAATGTAGCAAACAGTGATGTACATAATCTAAACTCAATCCACCTCTCTATCATAGAATTTGACCATGTCACCCTCTTCTCTTTAACATGCCATTCACAGAATTACCCACCACATTGAACTTCTCATGACCCCACAAACTCACTGAGCTTTCATGATTCTGAACGTACCATTGCAGAGCCTGACCCAGCTCAAACATCTCCTTCTAGATAATATATTTTGTGATTTCAACAGGAACATTAAGGAGTTGAAAAGTGGTATATATTCCCTCTAGAGAAGCCACAAATATGAACCCAAGCCAAGACCAGAGTCAAGGACAAGAATTTGTATTCATTTTTGAGTCTTTCTGTACTCTTCGAGCCATTTCTTCTGCTGGTTTAAAATAAGCTTCTACTATGGAACTGAAATGGGAAAAAAATGATTCAAGTGAAGGAAGACCTTTTATTTGGAGATGGACACATGGAATGTACTCATCAGAGATGACTTGGGATACAGAAATACATGCTTCTCTCCTCTGCATTGTATGGTACCATGAGTTATTGTATCCATTAGCTTGAAAGGATATGAGCTGCATATACCTTTGCAGTTAATATGGCTATTATCTATACTCCTAATTTGCAACAAAAATATAATCCACCTTGAATGTATATTTCCTTTCTTAAAAAATATTTTAGGGGCGCCTGGGTGGCGCAGTCGGTTAAGCGTCCGACTTCAGCCAGGTCACGATCTCGCGGTCCGTGAGTTCGAGCCCCGCGTCAGGCTCTGGGCTGATGGCTCGGAGCCTGGAGCCTGTTTCCGATTCTGTGTCTCCCTCTCTCTCTCTGCCCCTCCCCCGTTCATGCTCTGTCTCTCTCTGTCCCAAAAATAAATAAAAAACTTTGAAAAAAAAAAAATTTAAAAAAAAACAAAAAAACAAAAAAACAAAAAAAATATTTTAAAACATTTAAAATACTGGTTCAGTTAATATTTATAATGAATTAATAAGTTTATGCAATTTTTTACTGATTAGTATTAAGTAGCTAGTTAAGTTTATTGGTTTATGTTAAACATTCAATTCAAGGCACAATACAGGTGAATTGAAATTGTAATGTTACTATTATAATAGTCAATTATGTTTTGCTTAAATTATTCATAACCCAAATGTCCTCATTCTATGGCACATATTCATATGAAAACCAGGTTTTCAAATATGTATTTGGTCAGTACAAAATATTAGCTGGTTACTGAGAATTCTGTTACAGGAGTCACAAATAAAATTACTATGACAAATATGCTTAATGGTTATTCTGCAGATGTTCCATTACACAACTCTACTCATGCTATTAATCTTTTGAAACCTATTACCATTCTTACAGACAAGACCATCAACTATACTAATGTTGTTAATTGTCTAATTCCAGTAGTCTTGAAAACAGACATTAGAAGCAGCCTTAGGTAAAAACAAAAAAAGCCTGACAACAACCCTAATGGATAGCTCTAAGCTATAAAGTGAATGAACTCTAAAAATTCCATAAAGACAGCCTTCTGAATGTATAAACTGGACTGTCACTAACAATGGATATTCACTGTAAGTAAATTTCAAAAAGTGTACATCATAGTTCCTAGGACAACAGAAGCTCCAAATTGCAATATTTTATTATTTAAAACATAATGAAGTATTTTTGATAATTTTTATTTCCTACCAACTAATTCAAATGACAGTTTTCTCTTCTTGAAGTCTTATTATCTCTATGAAATGCTGCATATCCTTCATGATTAATTTTACAGGTAATATATATTATGTAATACATTAGAGAATATATAATCACATATAGAAATACATATATATCATACACATAATTATATATATTATATATCACATATATAATTATTCATGTATCTGTGAAAACAGGACTAGCAGAGGATCCATGGAGAAATTTAGTAGAATCCAGGAAATAAAAATAGATCCCTTTTCTAATTGTCCTTTTATTTGCAGAAGAAAACTGCCAAAAAGTTATGAAAGTAAAACTTTTTGATCTGGATATTAGCATGAGTATCTTTATTAAAAAAGATTTTTATGGTATTGTTTCCATCTTTCTCACTTTTCACCTCTAAATACAACTTTTTTTTATTTTTATTTGTTTATTTTTAAATGTTTATTTACTTTTGAGAGATGGAGCACAAGCAGGGGAGGGGCAGGGAGAATGAGGGAGACACAGAATCCAAAGCAGGCCCCAGGCTTTGAGCTGTCAGCACAGAGCCTGACACGGGGCCTGAACTCATGAACTGTGAGATCATGACCTGAGCCAAAGTCACACACTTAACTGACTGAGTCACCTAGGCACACCTAAATATAAGTTTTAGCTTCAAGGATCAACCTAGAACCAGGCTCCTGAAGGAAGTCCTTCCCACCCGACCATCTAGAATGATGAATAGATGGGTGTTTTCTCAATCCCAATATAGTACTCAAATATCATGTGTAGTACATGCATCAGAAATACAAGTGACCCTAAGTGTGTATCTGTTACCTGAATGAAAGGACATAATCTCTTAAACTCCTGCCTATTCTCTTAGTCTTTCCTGACCTATATTACAATTATGGTCTAGCCCCAGCTCTTTGCCTTCACCACTCCTTCCAAAAAAATCCAGATTTAACTCATAACTATCTGTCTTTCTATGTCTTCCCAACAACTGCTTTTGATTTTCTTCATTTTATTACCTGAAATAGTCTTCTCACTTGCTGACCACCTCAAATCCTAGGGCCAACCTAGATGCCTCTTTTGGTCAGCTTCTCAGGTTCCTTAACAGACATGTTGTCTAAGTTCTTCCACAGCACCCTTGAATTTCATTATAACATATTACACTGCAAAGTACTTGCTTGTTTGGTTTGCTTTTACTTTTATATCATAAGCTGGATGAAAAAAAAAAAGAGAGCTTGACAGCCTTATGTGTTTGTGTCTCATCAGTGTTGGGGACAGTGCTTGACACAGAGTGGCCACTCAAAATGTTGTTGCATGAATAAATGAAAGAGTAAAGAGGAGAAAGCAGAGAAACAACAGTGTTTAGGTGCTGCATGCTCATTAAATTGAATTGTATCAAAAACAAGCATTTGATTTCAACTCCTTCAAAAATAGTCGTGACATAATCAATGAGAAAAATCAGGAAACCTTTACAGGTGACTTTTTCTTATTATCCACATTTTTTAATATTGGTTGTATTAAATGTTTGAAGAATAGCAGAAAAGTCAATGAAAGGAATGAAAAAGAACAAAAGCTTTTGTAACACTTTCTCCAGGATCCAACCATGAATCAAACAAGCCTTCCTGAATTTAACTACATTAATAATTTATTTTGGGACATGGAACTGCATATCTACTGTAATTTATATTGTTCACCAAAAGATTAATAGTATAATTATGTATTATTTAATGTATATAATTTTTAAGGGAGAATATATATAATATAATAATATAATATATATAATATAATATAATATATATAATTATATATAATATATATTTAATTAATAATATATAATTAATAATTAATAATATAATATAATAATATAATATATATTATATATAATATATAATATAATATAATAATAATATAATATATCTAAGATTTAAAAAAACAGTAAAAACTCTGGAACTGTCTTGCAAAAACATACACCTTCATCCAAAATTTTTAAGGCTGTTAGAGTCTGAACTGGGGGTGCAATGATTCAATCATGATAGAAAATGACACCAAGTGACCTTATAAAAGTTTAAATTATTTTCATGGTGTTTGCAATTTATAGTTAAAAATCCTTTCAACCCATTTGTAATACATACTTTGTCTGGAAATTTCTATCCACTGGAAAAATCTATCCGTTGGAATAATTTTATCCATCGGAATCTATCCACTTGTAGCTTTTATTGTATTCATCAACTATGACCACATCCTTATAAAAATGTCAAGAAAAGACCCTAAAAACATTGTTTTTTTTAATGATTAAAAATTGATAATGGAGGTAGGCTATCTCAGGATGCATTTCTTTACCACATTTTTCTCTAAAACAAATCAACCTCAAATGACCTTACCTGGAATCCTGTGATCCTGTTTCAATTTTAATGCTTAAAGGTAAGGGCTTTAATATTTTATACCAATAAATGAAAGTTAGCTCTTTCCTGAACTTTTATTTTATCTCAGAAATAGTGTCACCATTCAAGCATACAAACCCCTTCTGTCTTGCAGGTAGAATTTAATTTATCATCAATCCCAGGAAAGAATAAAAAACACTTTGAAGAAAATGAACGTTAGAAAAACATTTTTATATGCACCTAAATAAAAATTAATCAAAATTATTCTCATCCCCTGAGGTATATGTATATATGTATATATGTGTGTGTGTGTGTGTGTGTGTGTGTGTGTGTGTATATATATATATATAAAATTCATATATACAATAAACAATAGCAAAAAGTTCTAATGAAATATTACAATGTTCAGTGGGTTCATTTCAATGGCAACTTGGAAGACCAGACCCTGACTGAGTGGTACTTCCTTTGCAAATGCAGGATCAAAAGGTCAGCAATGTACAGGGATAAACGGCTTATGTTTTACTGGCCCAAGGAGGCAGTACCCATCTAATTTATAGCTTTCTGGATCTTAAAACCCTGCAACCTGTTTAAAAGGATACTCTAGTATGGAACTCAGATCAATGAGATACAGGGGGTCAATTAGCAAAATGTCCCAGTGTAAACAGGACTGGAAGGAAGCGTGTTGAACACAAAGGAGTGAAACACAAAGGCCTTCCATAGGGTCCTGTACAATAAGTAAATATTATTGGATGAGGGCTTTTCTTTTTCTGGCTATTGACAGTATTTGTTTGCAAATATAACCAAAATAACAATAAAATAATTAAAAAGGTAGTCTTTCTGATTCTCTTTGTCATGTATAAAGCATATGAAACCACAGAATGATATTTATTTATGAGGTGTATGTTCTAAGCACAAAAATATGGTGTGAGCCAATGAGTCAACAATGGACCCAAGTCTAAGTGTTGGGTTTGCAATTAATTAGCTCTATGAATTTGGGCATGTCATCTAATCTCCCTGGTGCATAACTTAAAGTACTTAAGTAGTACTTGAAAATGCAAAGCCTGTAAACTTCTGATGAGTACAGCTAAAATGTCCTGTACCTTTACTACATTTTCAGGGAATTTAAAGTCTTTTTATTTAACTCCTTAAATCCTCCTTTTCCACTGTTACCTCCTTTACTCACTTGTGCAAGGAATCTGCTAGATTTTTTACTCCTTTTCTGTATCCACACTGTGATTGAACTGACTCTAGGACAGATATGATTTCTGTGCTGATCTAGGGCTATTTGCATGCCAAGGTCAGGGAAGTGAGTGGGACCCATTCTTAGGGGTCTAAGCCTGGGGAAGAGCGGGTATGGGGAGCACTTATCTGTACAGAACTGAATAACAACAATAAGGTCAAGAAAAAGCTGGTCTGCTTTCTATTATCACTTTGATCTGGTAGTTTTAAACAACATCAGTAATAACATCCAGAAAAATCTGTGCTTGAGCCTAAGTTCTAAACAATTGCCTGTGCTGTGCTATCCAGCTCCTGCCTGGGATTAGTTTTCATTCAATCATTTTTCACTTCAAATGTGAAGGATGGAGAAAATATCACACTTTGCAGATGAAGATGTCTCATATGAAAGTATGATGTGAAATGAATTTATCAGCCAAACAATTTCAGGAAAGCAGATTACTTTGCATTTAAATTAAGTATAATAAATATGAGTTAGTTATTTAATAACATAATAGAATGAAATATGTAAATGTCATTAAATTTATCTTTTCTGTTCTTTATTGTTCATTAATATGCAAGCAAAGCAAGAGAGATAGTACTGAGATGGATGTTTTCATCCTACTTTATGTACATATAACTACCTGAGTTTACTCCTAGATAGAAATAGATGTCTATCCATAACTACTTAAGTATTTTGGATCCAATCACAATTTCAGTCATAAATAAATTTTAATTCAACATTCATTTTGAGATAGCTATAGATTTACATGTACTCATAAAAGCAAGAGACCCAGTTTCTGTTAATGATGACATCTTGTGAAACTTTGTACAATTACGTAACTAGGATATTGGCATTCATGTAATTCACCAGTCTTAATCAGCGATCCCAGCATTCTTTGTATTTATGTATGGGGAGTGTGTGTGTATGTGTGTGTGTGTGTGAGTGTGCATCCATGCATTTAATTCTATGAATGCCTGTCACATGCATAGGTCCACGGATGTATATCCAACACCACAGATAACATACAGAACTGTTCCATCTCCATGGGGATTCACTGTGCTGCCTATTTATAACCACTCCTCACTCCACCCCTGACTTTAAACCTGGCAGTTGCTGATCGGTTCTCCAAATCTGTAACGTTATTATGGCATGTATGTTAAATATTGGAATTATACTGTACTTAACCTTTTGGGATTAGCTTTTTTCACTTAGTATATTTCTCTGCATTGATAGTTTGTTCCTTTTATTAGCAGGTAGTATTCTATGTTACCTTGGTTAATTTAAAAGTATCTCTTCTTTTTGGCAGAACTCTCACAATTTTATATTTTTATGTATTAATGTGTTAAATTGGGGAAAATACCTAGTGCTTTAAAATGTAGACTTTCTCAATCATACTAATAATAGTAAATAATTTTAGGGCCTGTGTTGTTTCCAGGTATTGTCTAAGTTCTTTAGATAAATCAACATGTTTCATCCTGGTTACAATTCTACAAGATAAGGACACTTACTACCATTTCTGTCAATGTAGAAAAAATAGGGGAAATGTTAAGAAACTTAAGCTAGGGACTACCTAGAAAGTGATCAATATTTTTGCCCAGGCAGTAGTCTGCACCTCCAGAATAAGCAGAAAACTTGAGGATTTGCATTTTACATATATACAACCCCTTCTCTTACCCTCAAATTTATTTTGATGGAGAAATTATTGCACTATTACATCATTTGACTATAGCACAAATTTATTAGACACTGTTATATACCATATATTTTATTTAGTGCTAGGAAACTAGAGTGTGAAATGTGAGATAAATATTTAATTAAGTCTTGAGACAGCAAAAAGTTATAATAACCAGCATTAGGTAGAAAGTGCTATGAACATACAGAGGAGGAAACAACTAATTTTTGAAGCATGAACTTATGAGAAAACATAAATTGAATCTGGGTTTGAAGGTTAGTACAAAAGGTTCAGAAGTGTTTCTGATTCCAAGAATAAGAGAAGAAAAGTCTTGGAGATGTGGTTGTACCTAACATGACAGGGGATTGTTGAATAGCTTTCTATGGCTGGAGTTGAGAATGCATAAGGGCAGTAGCTCTTAAAATTTCCAAGAGATAGACTAGGACCAAGAGATAAAGAACCCTATGTGTTATTCCAAGTTGGTTGGAATTTCTTATGTGCAATGAGAGAACATTTTTTTTTTTTTTTACAAGGCACCTCACAGGCTTATTATTGTATCTGAAATCTGTTACAGTTGTGCATTTACAATTCCTACAGTTACCGAGAAGTATTCTTATAACCCCTGAGTTTTTAAGTAACAATTTAGGGAACTATTTGTCAAATTATATTTTTAAAAATGAAAATGTAGGCACATCACATTTCCTGAAACACATAAATTTTAAAGCATGATATCATGTTCAAAAGATTTTAAATAGGAATCAGATTTCTCTTCCTACAGAGGCCTGGAAGATAACCAAATAGTAAGTGCATAGAAATAGTTCACTTATACAAATTAATATGCTGTTTCTTTTTTCTTGCTACTTGTGATGTCTTGATCTTTTTTTTTTTCCCATTTGTGAGAGAGACACGAGGACAGAGAAACAATTTGCTACTCTAAGAAAAAA
The DNA here is from genome assembly GCF_018350215.1 of Panthera leo. Lineage (NCBI taxonomy): Eukaryota > Metazoa > Chordata > Mammalia > Carnivora > Felidae > Panthera > Panthera leo. The sequence goes on from NC_056679.1 coordinate 45,138,143, forward strand.
TAGCAGCTCTAATGTGGTAATGAATGATAACTGACATTTAGGACCATTTTCGGATATCCAAAAAGTAGTCACAGGTAGGTTGAGGAAGTGGGCACACAGAATTAGTCTAAATACATCAAACACCACTCATCCGTAAACTGAATGCCGCCATGCAGAAATCAGACTCAGTATTTTTAGAGACCATCTTTTTAGATTAAAAAAAGATAAATGAGAGTTATATTATTTTTATCTTCAGTATTTGAAAAATGGACTGAAATAAGCCCAAGAGCCAGTGGTTTGCATCATGGGACCTTGATTCAAATTTTGAAATGTCAATGGTACATCGCTGCAGGGCTGAGATATAAGGCAGTCCTCCATGATGAGCTAATCAAACAAACATTTGAAATGGAACATTATATTTTAACAGCAAACGTTTTCTTGAAGGTTTTATCAGAAATGTAGGGCGATGTCCATATCTTCTGTCAGTATATTAGTGATAAAGTTTATTATTTTTCACTTGCCAATTCAAACTAAAATAAAATTAGATGCATTCTTATTGAAATCAGATAAGAATTTATCAGGAAAGTATAAAGATGCAAATTATTTTAATCTGTTGTATCATTGGGTGTAAACTCTGACATATGCTGTATTAAAAAAATTTTTTTTTTAAATCTTTATTTATTTTTGAGAGACAGACAGAGTGTGAGCAGGGGAGGAGCAGAGAGAGAGGGAGACACAGAATCCGAAGCAGGCTCCAGGCCCTGAGCTGTCAGCACAGAGCCCGACGCGGGGCTCAAACTCACCAACTGCGAGATCATGACCTGAGCCAGAGTTGGACATTCAACCGACTGAGCCACCCAGGTGTCCCTGACATATACTATATTTTTAACAGTTTTTGCCACAACTTCCTTGTTAGGTGATCACTGAAAGAAGCTGACATTTCTGAGTGTTACTTGTTCATAGAGGTTGGGAAAAATGTATGTAAAAAACTTGAAAATGTGAAATATGCTATTTTGTGAAAAGACATATTAAAAAAAAAAACTTGCTCTAGAATGCATTAGGTCTCCTAAAAATAAATAAAGTAAAAAAAAAAAAACAAAACAAAAAAAACAAGACTTCTTGCAATAACTTTTCTTAAGATTCTTGAGGATAGTATCAGTAAACATATTAAGGAAACTTCATTGGCAAATAAGAAAAATCCCTTTCAAGAACTTCAGATTTTACATTGAACAAGAATTTTAAACATACATATTTTTTATGAACTTACCTGTGAAGAAAATTAAAATTTAATATGGAGTCAATTAATTATGAATTATAGGCCATGGAAGTTTAGCCTTGCATATCTTCCCTGGGCACCCAAAGGGGCCACGCGTGTGTATTGTACCCAATAGAAAATGCTACAAAGCCATTGTGGGCTTTGGAAAATAACATTCAACTATTTATGTGATGCTACAGAAAGAATCACTGATATAACTTTAAAATAATTTCAAACTTATGTTGCACATGTTTAAGTCATTCCCACATAATAGATTCTTTTATTCTCTTTATGAACAATTATATTCTATGCAGTATAGAGAACACACATAGTATATATACATAGTATATACTCCAGAACACCTTTGATAAGAGAGAACTTCCCAAATGATTGCCTAACTTTTTAACTTCTTTACTAAGTGCTTGTCCATGTTTTTTTTTTTTTTTTTTTTTGGAAATGGTTGAGAAGGATTTCTTCTAGTATTTTGTTTTATAATTGTAATAACCTTAAGGTTCCAATAGCCTTAGTCCTATATTAGGACCGATGAATTGGTATTTGCACTGAATTTGGAAATTATTTAAAACATTTCACATGAAAAAGACTCTGAAAGGAGTTGAAACTTAAAACATTGCTAAGCACACTGGATTGTAGAGATGATGCTTAATGTTAGTTAATCTTTTACCGCCATCTGGTGGTAATATGTGGTATGACCCAATTAAGATAATTCTGATGTGAGGTTGGTTACAAATAAATTTCAATTTACAATCATCTTTTAAGTGGATTATTTAATTTGATTATTTTGGAAGAGTTAGTTTTGTAGCTCAAATACCCTTCCTGATTTCAAATTCCAGAAAACAACAAAAATATACTTGACAAATTTCCTTTTTAACTTTTTGTAATAAAATTTGAATAAACAAATGGATTCACATTATCCAAAAGATGTTCTTTAGATCATTAAAAGTGCTCTATATTTTGATACTTTGTCTATTAAAACAAATATAAAGCTCAAAATAAAGTGTCTGGCTTGTATTTGTTTTCATCACAATAGTTGTGAAAATCACTACAACAATTAGCTAAATGTATATTATCTATCATGAAATCTAACCCCAAGAAAATATTGCTTTTAACTTATTAACCTTCTGGTAGGGAAGGTTTCATAATGACTGGATGACAAATATTACTTAGCAGACACATCAGAATATTAGTATCATATTATTTGATCCCTCACAACTCTAAGGAAACAGACTCAAACACTGGTTTCAAAGATACCGATGCAAACTTCAAACTTATCAGTGTTATTTTTTCCCCTTGGAATGAATGGTCTACCCCACCCACCACCCCACTGACCCAGCTTCCCAAGTTAACATATGGATTCAAGAGGAAATTCATGTAGGTTCTTAGAAGAGGGGAGAGAACTGGTGGATAATTCACTTTTTCTTTTGCTGTTTCATGGTTCTTCGTTGGGCTCTGTTGTTTCATGCCACTGTATCAGTATGTGTTCTATGCTGCTCTACAATTATGTGTGGCGGTCCGACTCAACATGGAGTCCTGCCTAATTCTGATGGCAGCTGTTTCTGAAATCTCCCAGCCTAATGGAGCCTTTATTGCTGATATCTCCCAGAAATGATCCTTACTGTGTCAGTTTTAGGCCTATGCTGATAAAGATTCCCTCTGCACTTCTGAGTTCCTTCTGGGGAACTTTTGGATCCATTACATGTTAATCTTAGACTGTTGAAAATATTAGAATCACTACTCTGGACCATCTACAGAGATACCATCCAGAGATACACCAATGTTAATCCCCTGCCCGGTAACAAGGTGGACAACACCAACGACATGCTTCCTGTCTCAGTGACATGTGGGTAAATGGAGCACTATGCCAAGTGCTCGAATTTTCCCAAACTCGCACTTTTGTCAAAGTCTGAATGACCATAATTATGTTGGGCTATTTCTGAACTGTATTTTTCCATTTATATATGTGTCTATCCATTTGCCAATGCCACACTATTTTTTATTATTGTAGCTTTATTCTTAAATATTCTTTTTTTTTAAATTTGTTTAATGTTTACTTTTGAGAGAGAGAGAGAGAGAGAGAGAGAGAGAGAGACAGACAGACAGCGTGAGAAGGGGAGGGGCAGAGAGAAAGACACAGAATTCAAAGCAGGCTCCAAGCTCTGAGCCATCAGCACAGAGTCCAACACGGGGCTCGAACCCATAAACCATGAGATCATGACCTCAGCCAAAGTTGGATGCTTAACCGACGGAGCCACCCAGGCGTCCCTCTTAAATATTCTTAAAATTGGGTAGTGTGTTTCTTCAAACATTTTTCTATTTCAAGTTTACCACCACTAGTTTTTTTTTTTTCCTATAGAAATTTTAGATTCTATGTATCTTTATAAAACTCTGATATTTGCATAGGCATTGCATTAAGTCTAAAGTTTGGTTTAGGAAGAAGTGACCTTTTACTATGTTTACTTTTCCACGGTATTTTTCTCTTTTATATAGGCCTTCTGTGATGTCTAAAATATTTGGTTTTATGTTTTCGGAGTAATTTATGTATATGCTGCGTGCGTATGTGTGTGTGTGTATTCTGATTTTTGAAATTTTGACTTCTAATTTTTCATTTCTTGAATATAGAGACAGAATTAATTGTGTGTTTACATTGTATTTTGTAGCCTTAACTTACTTAAGCTCACTAATTTTAGGAGGATTTTTGTACATTCTTGTAATTGTCTACACAGAAAATCATGTCATTTGTGAATAGGAACAGTTTTATTTCCATCTTTCTAATTTCCATACTTTTATTCATTTTTCCTGTCCATTGGCTTGGCTGGGAGTTACAGTACTATGAGAAATAGGAGTGGAAAAACTGGATAGCCTTGTCTTGCTCCTAATCTTATGGGGAAAACAGTCTCTCACAATTATGTATGATATTTGTTGTAAATATGTTGTAAATGCTTCTTATTGGGTTGAAGAAGTTTCATTGCAAACCTGGATGCTAAGAGTTTTCATCATGAATCGATACTGAAACTTGTCAAATGTTTTTCTATATCTATTGATATGATTTTGTGTTTTCTTTCTTTAAATTGTTGAATTACATTGATTGATTTTTAAAAACTGAACCAGTCTTACCTAACTGTAAGAATTCCACTCGGCCATGGTTCATTCCTTTTATATCATCCTGGATTTCATTTGCTAATATTCTGTGGAGGATGTTGGTATTTCTGCTATTCAAGAATAATGGTCTACATTATTTTGATAATATTTTTGGTTTCATTTCAGAGTAGTGGTGGCCTCATAAAATAAGTTTTAAAATGTTCCTGTATCTCCCAGTGTCTGGATAAAATTGAGCAGAATTGGTGTTATTTCTCCCTTAAATGTTTGGCAAAATTTACCAGAGAAACATGTTATGCCTGGGATATATTTTTTTTCAGAAGATCTTTAAGTATAAATTAAAAAAAATATTTAATGTTTTATTTATTTTTAAGACAGAGAGAGACAGAGCATGAGTGGGGATGGGCAGAGAGAGAGGGAGACACAGAATCCGAGGCAGGCTCCAGGCTCCGAGCTGTCAGCACAGAGCCCGACGTGGGGCTAGAACTCACGAACTGTGAGATCATGAACTGAGCCGAAATTGGACGCTCAACCGACTGAGCCACCCAGGTGCCCCAAGTATGAATTTAATATCATTAATACTTACAAGGTTACTAGTTTAACCATATCAACCCCTAGTTAGTCTTGGTAGTCTGTACTTTTAAAATTATTGCTCCATTTCCTCTAAGTTGTTGAATTCATGTGTGTAGAGTTTTTCACATTATTCCTTTATTATCCTTTTCATGTCTGTGGGGTCTGTAGATAACCCTCTCATTCTTGGTATTGGTAATTTGTGTCTTCTGTGACTCTTAGAAGCGGTTTATCAATTTTACGGATCTTTCTAAAGAATCAGTTTTTGGTTTCATGGATTTTCCCTACTGATTTTGTTTTAAATTCAACTCCTCTCTTATCTTAACTATCTGTTTCCTTAAGCTTGATTTGGACTCATTTTACTCTTCTTTCTCAGGTTTTTAAGTTGAAAATTTAAGCTGTTGATTTCAGACCGTTGTCTTTTCTAATATAATTCATGCATTCCTATGAATTTCTTCAAAGCATTGTTTTATCTGTGTCTTACAAATTTGGTATTTACTGTTTTTATTTTAAGTTAGTAAATAATATTTTCTATTTTCCTTTGGAATTTTCTCCTTTACGCATAGATTATTCAGTTAGGTGTCACTTAATATCCAATTGATTGAGTATATTTTCCTGTTATTTTCAGTTTAATTTTATTATGTTTAGCAAACATATTTCGAATTTTTTTGCAGTTGTTATAAATGTGTTAAGTTTTGTTTTAGGACCTATCATATAGGCAGGCAATCTGGTGAATGGTCTACATGCAATTGTGATGAATATTTATTCTGCTATTGTTGGGTTGTATGTTCTATACCAATTAAATCCTGCTGTTTGCTGATGTTGTTCAGTTTTTTTTTTTAAATGTTTATTTATTTTTGAGAGAGAGAGAGAGTACGAGAGCGTGTGAGAGAGTGCAAGAGAGAGGGAGAGTGCAAGCAGGGGAGGGGCAGAGAGAGAGGGAGACACAGAATCCAAAGCAGGCTCAGGCTCAGGCTCAGAGCTGTCAGCACAGAGCCAGAAGCGGGGCGTGAACTCACAAACTGTGGGATCATGACTTGAGCTGAAGTCCACTGCTTAACAGACTGAGCCATCTGGGTGCACCATCTTTTCTTGATGATGTATCAGTTCTATTTACTACTGAGAGACTATTGTTGTAGTCTCAAATATAATTGAGGATTTTTTTTTCCTTTCATTTCTGTCAGCATTTGCTTTATGTACTTTGAAGCTTGATTACTAGGTGTACTCACAGTTAGGATCATCATATTTCCTTGGCAAACTGACCAGTTCATCACTACATAATGTTCTTCATCCCTGGGTATTTCTTTTTTCACTCTGAAATTTACTTTGTCTGCTATTAATATAGCCACTTAATGTTTTCTTCTAATTAGTACCTGCTTGATAAGTCTATTTCCATCCTTTTATCTTAACCTATAATTAGCAGTATTTGAAGTGACTTTCTTATAGAGAATATACAATTGGGTCATGTTAAGAAATTCAACAAAACGTTGTGCTTATACTATTAATATGTAATATAGTTATTGATATCTTTGTATATACGTCATGCTTTCTATGTTTTCTCTTTGTTTTGTGTTCCCCTATTTCTACATTACTGTCATCTTTTCAGTGATTTCAACCTTTTTAGAACTTATATTAACTCATCTATCATGGTTTTGAGAATATTTCTCTTATGTATTTCAGTGGTTGCTTCAGTAGTCAAAGTGCATACTTAACTTCTGCATATCTGTTTAGAATTAGTATTTGCCACTTCAGTTTGGAAGTAGAAATTTTACCACAATATAGATTCCTTCATACAGCCCCATTGGTCCTATAGAATTTTGTATAATATACCTACATCCATTGAAATACCCATTAGATGATATTAAAATTGTTGCTTTCAACCATAAAACATATTTTAAAGAACTCAAAAGGAGAAAAGTCTATTATATTTGCACAGATATTTATCATTCTCCTCTTCTTCCTTCCTTCATGATACTTCAAGTTTTTATCAGGTATAATTTCTATTCTGTGTGAAGAACATTCCTTAGCAATTCTTTTACAAAATGTCTGCTCACTAACATTCTCTTATGTTTCCTTCCCCTGAGATTAATTTATTTCTCCCTTCTTAAAAGACATCATCACTGGATGACCATATCAGATTAGCAGAGATGCAGCCTTAAATGGTGGGAACAGAGAGACAATTGAAGTTGATGGTCAGGATGGCAGGAGAAAGACATCCAGAAAATTAAGGACAATTCTTCACACTTCATGGGATGCTCACCTTGAACATAGTAATGGTACAGCAAGATACAAATAGGACTTCAGGAAATAACAGTGATGTGAACAAAAACCAAGAGGTAAGGCTAGACAAGCAACCTTATTGGAGGTGTATACTGCCATTTAATTTTATGAAAAATTTCCCTTTAGGACTCTCACAGTGATAAGAAAAAGTAACTATTTATAAAATCGTAATTATTGAGGCAAGAAGGACAAGTTATTATGCTGAAGCTTTGGGAATTCATTAACTATTGTGATATAAAGATTTCACAGTTACATACAAAGCCTGCCATGTATTAGCTGCTCAATTAATAGCTGCAACAATTATTATTGTATACTTCACTTTATTTATCCTAATAAAAGCCATTTCTCTTTGAAATATTGATAGCACAAATATTGTAATAATTACTCTTGTTTTATGGGTCAGTATGCCAATGAAGGAAAAATGTGTCAATGCTAACTATGTATTCAGGAGCCAAAGAGATTACTAAAAGATAGGTCAGTACCCATACACCATTCTCATCTGACTGATAGACCTCAATGGAATAGGGTAACCTTGGGAAATACTTTGAATCCACAGCCAGTGTCTATTAATCTCTGAAGAGCTGAGGCATTTACCATTCCACAGAGTACAGCCATTTTGATAAATAGTGCCACGTAACTTTGGGGAAGGTAAGAGGAAGATTTGTAGTGGTATTCATGACGGTACCTCAGAGTCCTTCCTCAGAAGGAAATTCAGCTTCCACTCCAAGAGGTTTTGTGTCTATGAACCGACATAGATTTGATGTTTGAACCTGATTCTATCTGACAAAGAAATGGAATCACTACTCACAGCATTATAGTGGCAGCCAAACTGAGCTCAACGTGGCTCAAAGTGGCTATTGGCAATACAGACAAATAAGAAAAATGACTTGAGTCACGGAATCCTGGAGGGAAGGAGAAGCCACTGCTTTCTGGCAGCAGTTGTAAACAGAGAGATGGCCGACAGACTTGAAGTCTTAAGTGGCTTCCTGGGAGCTTCTGTGAATTGCCTATTTCTGTATCAAAGATGCCTGAAAGCCTCACTGGAGACTTTCTTGCCATACCTTGTTTCTCCTGACCTTCACTTTCCTAGTCCTTTCCATGGCTGTGTGAAAAGCCTTCTTTCAAACAGACCCTAGATCTTTTTGACACAAGCCCCACCACTTTTTAGGCATGTAATTACGAACCAAAGTGTGGGCTCTTTGGTCCTACATTTCCTTAGCTCTTATACAGTGATAATAACATTAACCACTTCTTGGGGTTATTGTGAACATACAACACTTGGCACTGTATCTGACATCTATATGCACTTAAGAAATGCAAATTATAATTATAGTGCACAAACATTTCTTTCTGAAACAATCCATTTAGTATGTATAAGTAACGTCTCTCTAAACACAACATTTACTAAGAATCTTTGTTAAAACAAGGATAGAAGTAGTGAAAGTCTTAATGTAGACCTAACAGATAAAGCCATATGAATTATCTAAAAGCTTAAATATTTTGTTTTAGAAGTGCATTTTCATAGTATGAGAGAATATTAAGCGTTTGGAGAGTGCTAGAAGGAAATACACAAAAATATTAGCTGTAGAGTATTTTGAGTGTTGGGGAAAAGGTCAATTGCCTACTTTTTCTGCTTTTGTAACTTTTCCACATTTTTTTACAGGAACATCTGCTACCTACAAAATTGGTTAAATTTAATTTTTAAAAATCATATGGGGAGATTACACCATATGCAAGGCTTTTTAGATGCAATATCAATCTTCATAAAGGTCCTCTGAGGAGAGCGGGCTTATTCCCATTTTATGAATAAGAAACTGAATGTCACAGAAGGTAATCATTTGTCAAAGGTCATGCCTGGACTAAAGATGAGAACTGTAAGGCTTTTTTTTTTTTAATTTAAACAGAGCTCTACTGTATTACCCATTACCTAAGAGTATGAGCTCAGGTAGATTCCACTAAAATACTGCTCAAAAAACTTAAAGGACATATACTTCCAGGAAGATAGAGTAGATACACTGTAGTCTATTATTATCACTATGTACAGCTAAAAGCACTGGATATTGTATATAAAACGAATGGAGGAGAGAATGAAGCGTGTATTACCCCGATGCCAAAACCAGACACCCCGATGCCAAAACCAGACAAAGACAGCACACAAAAATAAAACTACAGGCCAATACCCCTTGTAAACATAGATATAAAAATCCTTATTAGCAATAGATTTCAGCATTATATACAAAGAATTATGAATCATGATCAAATAGAGCTTATGTCAGTGACCAAAGGCTGGTTCAATGCTTGAAAATCAGTCACCATATTAACAAACTAAAGAATAGAAACTGAAGGACTTCATCAGTTTGTGAAGAAAAACATTTGTTTTCAGGTTTCAACTTTCAAACAAGATAAAAAAAAAACATCTTAAGAAAATCAGAACAGAAGAGAACTTCTACAACATGATAAAGAGACTCTATATGTTGTTTGACTCCATTTATATGAAGTATGTAGAGTAGGCAAATTTATAGAGACAGAAAGTAAATTAGAGATTACCAGATGTTGAAGAGAGTTGGAAATTATTTCTTAATAGTTATGGATTTTCTGTTTGCGATGATGGAAATGTTTTGCAAGTAGCTAATGATGATGGTTGTAGAATACTGTGAATCTAATTAATGCCACTGAATTGTAAACCTAAAAATGGATAACATGGTAAAATATTTGATATGTATAAAATTAAAAATCAAATGTATTTATATACACTCTCAGTGAACACATAGTTACTGAAATCACAAATACGATATTATTTGCAATCACTCAATAAATGAAATACTTAGGTGCAAATCTACCAAAACATATAGGACCTGTATACCAAAATCTGTACAAAAGAGATTCAGTGTTCATGGATTAGAAGATTCAACATAATAAGGATGTCAATTTATCCAAATTGGCCTATAAATTTAAAAAAAAATAATGTTTGTTTATTTTTGAGAGAGGAGAAACAGAGTGTGAACTGGGGAGGGGCAGGGAGAGAGAGAGAGAGACAGAATCTGAAGCAAGCTCCAGGCTCTGAGCTGTCAACACAGAGCCTGACCTGGGGCTCCAACTCATGGACTACAAGACCATCACCCGAAGGGAAGTCAGAAGCTTAACTGACTGAGACACCCAGGTACTCCAAATTTGACCTATAAATTTAACACAAGTCCTATCAAAATCCCAACAAGAATTTTTTAACTGTGGAAAAGATTTTTCTAAAATGTATAAAGAGGGGCGCCTGGGTGGCTCAGTTGGTTAAGCAACCAACTTTGGTTCAGGTCATGATCTCACAGTCCATGAGTTTGAGCCCCGTGTCAGGCTCTGTGCTGACAGCTCGGAGCCTGTAGCCTGCTTTGGATTCTGTGTCTCCCTCTCTCTCTGCCCCTCCCCCATTTGTGCTCTCTCTCTTTCTCAAAATAAATAAACATTAAAAAAATTAAATGTATAAAGAAATGCAAAGCAATTAGAACATGGTAAGATGATTTTGAAATAGAATAAAGTTGGCGGAATCAGTTTACCAAATTGACTGTTATTGGCAGAAGAATAGACACGTCAATCAATGGAACACAACTGAGAAACAATACATAGACAAATATCCCCAACTGATTTTTGTTTTACAAAAAGCAACATCAATTCAATAGAGAAAAGATGCTTTTTCAACAAATGTTTCTGGAGAAATTGGAAAATGGAGAATATGAAAAAAATATTAAGTCTTACAGCTTATGCAAAAATTAATTCAAAATAGATTGTGTGTTGTAGGTATAAACAGTAACACTATAAAATGTAAATTTTATAAAATCTTTGGAAAGGGCATGAGAGAAAATCTTTGGAATTTAGGTTTAGGCAATAAATTCCTAGACTTGACACTAAAGTATAATTCATTAAATAAAAGAAAAGCTTGATATATTTGACTTCATCAAAATTAACACAGCTCTGTGAAAATCCCTGTTAAGAGCTACAGTCTAGGAGGAAATATTTGCAAGTCACATATCCAGCAAAAGGCTAGTGTCCATAATACATAAACAACTATCAAAAAATTCACCCATAAAAAACCAAAGGTCCAATTAGAAAATAGACAAAATATATGAAGAGATATTTCACTGAAAGCGTTACACATACACAGATAAGTACACGAGAAGATCCTCAGCATCATTTGCCATTAGGGAAATGCAAATTAAAACCACAATGAATATTGCCACACTCCCTCTGTGAATATCTATAATAAAAAAATGGTGATTCTATCTTAGAGAAAGTAGATCATCCATACACTGCTGGTAGGAATATAAACCAGTACAGTCATTCTGGAAAACTGACCATTTCTTTTTTCTTTTAGATTTATTTATTTATTTTGAAAGAGAGAGCAAGTGGGCGAGGGGCATAGAGAGAGGGAGGGAGAGAATCCCGAGCAGGCTCTGGCTATCAGCACAGAGCCTGATGCGGGGCTTGATTCTGTGCCTCTGGGATCGTGACCTGAGCTGAAATCAAGAATTGGACTTAACCAACTGAGCCACCCAGGTGCCCCAGACTGATAGTTTCTTGTAAAACTTAACATTCAACTACCATATGATCCAGGTACTCTTGGACTTTTAGTCCAGAGAAATTAAGACTTAGTTTACATAAAACCTGCACATGAATATGTACAATAGTTTTATCCGTAACAGTCAAAAATTAGAAGTAACAACCTGGATGTCCTTCCATGAAGGAATGTTTAAGCAAGCTATGGTACACCCATATGATGGAATACTACTAAGGAATGAAATGTAATGAACTATCGTTATCCATGAAAATTTGGAAGAGTTTCCTGAGAATTACGCTGAGTTAAAAAAAATGCCAATCCTAAGTATTTATATACTGTGTAATTTCATTTGTATAACATTATTAAATGACAACATTATGGATATGAAAAAAAGATTAGTGATCGTCTGGAGTTAATGAAGTGTTGGGAAGGAAGTTGGTATGGCTATGAATGGACATGAAGATTCCTTCCAGTGAAGGAAATGCTCTCTTTCTTATCTATGCCTGTCAAAATCCTACTTGTGATGTTGTGCTACTGTTTTGCTATATTATACCACTGTGGGGAAGCTGGGTAACACAGGGTACAGAAGATTCTGTTACCAAGGGAATAAAATTCAAATTTCCTACCTCATTCTTCAGTGTTCACCCTAATATTCAGATACCATTTAAGACACATCTCAACCTATTCAGCCATATAAATGGGCTACATTTGATTTTATAAGATGCTTGACAAAATTTAAGGCAAAACTTGGGATCCATTTAAGTAGAATTGTTGCTTTTTAAAAATCTTTTAAATGTTTTTATTTATTTTTGAGACAGAGACAGAGCATGAGTGAGGGAGGGGCAGAGAGAGAGGGAGACACAGAATCCGAAACAGGCTCCAGGCTCCGAGCTGTCAGCACAGAGCCCAACACGGAGCCGAACCCACAAACCGTGAGATCATGACCTGAGCTGAAGTTGGAAGCTCAACTCACTGAGCCACCCAGGCACTCCTAGAATGGTTACTTTTTAAAAAATCCTTCCCTGTGTACTGACCCACTTCATGGGTGGTGAGGAACAAACACCATCCACAGCCTTCCAGCACCATTTTTTTTTATTATTGTGAAGTACCCTTTGCCACAGCTTTTGCATATGGCCCTCACTTGTGTTACCACACTTTCTGGTCTCATTGTTTCTGTCATCATTTCTGGTCCCGTGAACACCCTGGTGTGCCAGAAAAGTTTTGTATCTTTACTCATACCATCAATGCTTCCTATCCTGACCTAGACCTGATTCCTGGAATTCAATTCTAATAGCAAATATCTGGCTAATAAGTCAGGCCTGGGGCAATTTGTCTCTGAGAAACTCGGGTTTCTACCCCTTCAGGAAGCTTTGCCTGAACAACCTAGCTGGAAGCATGATACCTTTCATTAAAAAATCTGTAACACTTAATTTCTGTAGCTTTCACTGGATGACTCTTTAACTTGCTTGAAATCAGAAGTATATTCATATAAATTTATAAATAAACACGTATCTGATCTTTCCATATAACCACGAATTCATTGGTACCCAAGAGCAAATTTTACATTTCATTTTATTCCTCATCTTTGCACATAGGCATTGCATCAAATATTTGATTGTTTACTATTTGTTCTCAGAACTTAAACGTGTCCTAGGTCAGATGCAGGGGCTCTAACTCCCTCTAGCATAGTTGTTGACAAATCCAATCCATCTCCAACACTAACAGATGTAAAACATAGTTTCAAATATAGGAAATATATTCATCTCTTGACATCAGTAATACAGTTCCAGTGCTTTAATTATCCAAAGTTATGCCTTTTCATTCTGGGGTACTTTCCATATATAAAAATCACAATAATTTCTCAAGTAATATAGGTAAAATAAAATAAGGGATACACGAAGAAAGTGTCCTTACAAATATTAAGCAATTTTAGTAGGATAAAACGCCATTTATACCTTTAGCGCCTCAGACTAGATTGGAATAAGAAACCGTTGGACAAAGAAACTCTTCATTTATGAGAAGGAAAATAATTGATAACTATCTGTTAATAACAGCTTGTATTGATGAAATTTTTTCAGGAACGAACACATAGGTAGGTGAAGGGATGGAGGAAATAGGTGATGGGAATTAAGAGTACATTTATCATGATGAGCACTGAGTAACGTACAGAATTGTTGAATTACTATATTGTACACCTGGAACTAATATAACACTGTATGGTAACTGTACTGGAATTAAAATTATATTTAATACAAATTTTTAAGAAGAATGAAAATATTATCAACTAAATGTGAAACACATAATAACTCAGTAAAGGTCCACCCTTGCATACCTCGCAAATAGAAATATGATCAAAAGCTGGACAGGTCTACTTAGATTTCAAAGAGATTCTTAATTTGGGGAATTATTATAGATTTTTATATAAAATGGGCCACACTTGTAAGCAGTTAATATTATAACGCAGATTATTTGAAGGTTCTAAAGAAACTTAAAAAAGGTTATAGGATAGTCTTGAAACATAGTTTCAGTAAAAGTTCAGAATTTAAAGTCATAGATGAGTTTTTATCCTCTTTCTAAAAAAACAGTTAAGAGCTTGCACAATAACATAATATTTCATTTATATATTTTCCTTTGTATTTTCAATTACTCTGCTTACAATTACTATTAATTTTACGTAGTTAAACGAATATAATAATGAAGTGTCACCTACTAAATAAATCAAGTTTATATGGTAATTGATTTTTCTGGACTACTTGTGCTTACTTACTTTTGACAGAGGCTGGTTTTGTTTTTTCATTTGTTTTCTCATTTTCATATTATTGATTAAGATTGCTGGAAAAATTGGAATTGTTGTGGCTATTGTTTTATGGTATTAATTAATTTGACTTATGCATGGATTACACTTTGAGTAATTACATTATGACAAAGCCACACTAGTGTAAATAAATCACTTCATTTGAATACACTACTTTTGGTGGTTGTTGCATTAAGTAAACTTTTCATTCATTAAAAAATATTTGTGATTAGAACAAAATCAATACCATAATTTTTCACTCTCTCCTACACACAAGATATTGTACTCTCTGTTTACTATAATCAGGATCACACTGAAGACAAGAAAAAAAAAATCCAGCAGGGATGATCCCAGGTTGATGTTTAATTAATGGCCCAATAAAAAAAGTAAACATTTCCCTTAGTATCAGGTGAACTTCACAAACTCTAGGTTATAGGAAAGACACCTTCAGAAGTTTTCTGATACATGTGTGAAATGGTAGTAAACAAGAAATCTAGGAATGACACCTTCAGGACTGAATATTTGTATAAGAAAAAAAATATATGAAAACAGAGTGAGAGAAGGTTTATTTGGCAATGTGCAGGTATAACAGTAAAATGCCAAAATCCCAATATTTATTAAATAAGGACATACTTTTGCAGCTAGGCAAAAAAATGGTGATCTGGCGAATAAACAGATAACAGTTAGGAAATCCTAGGTAGTTCTCTAGTTATAGTTAGGCATATCTTTTATTCATTCCAGATTAAATAAACTCTTCAAGTAACTCTACAAATAAATTCTATAAACAGTTTTAGAAAAGTTCTGGACACCACTTAGAATCAATAAAGCATAACGAAGGTCTAAAAAGGGAAAATAATTAGTTCACTTTCTTTTTAACCAATAAATAGAGTTTATTTTTCAAGTATAGGAAAAATGCTGCGCTACATAAACTTTACAGACAAATTAAGAAACTACTGGGGGAAAGATGGGTGTTTAAACAACAATTTGTAGAATATACATTAATATTGTACTTTAGAATATTTTTCCAGAAAATTTAAACTTTTCTGCATTCTAGTGTGTTATTTAAAATGATATGGAGTCAAATGATGTGTGTACTTTGAGAAACTTTGCTTTAACGTCTGAGGGGGGAGGATATTATCATTGAAGCACAACCTAGCTTATCCTAATACACTTCTCAACTAAGACAAATGGAAAAGTAATGATATATATAAATGATGAAAGAGAATGACTGTCGACTTAGATTTGTAAAGCCATAGACCAGATCTTTAAAGAATGTAAATAAAGTGTTATTTTCAGAAAAAAAATAATTTGACACAATTCACTATCTACAGATCTGTTCTGTAGATAGATATTAGAGGGAATTTTTGGCAACTAATTTTAAAATATATATGGAAGTGCAAGGGACCATAAGCAGCAAAGATATTTAATAAGAACAAAGTGGGATGTGGACACCTGGGTGGCTCAGCCTGTTAAGCGTCAGACTTCGGCTCAGGTCATGATCTTGTGGTTCGTGAGTTTGAGCCTCGCATCGTGCTATGTGCTGACAGCTCAGAGCCTGGAGCCTGCTTTGTTTGTATTTTGTGTCTCCCTCTCTCTGTGCCCCACCCCTGCTTATGTTCTGTCTCTCTCAAAAATAAATACTTTTTTTTTAAAGAACAAAGTGAGAGGGATGATGCTACTACATATGAAGAATTATAATACTACTACAGTAATGAAATTGATGAAATAAAATAGAGAGCACAGAAATAGATACACGTCTTCATGGAAAGTTAATTTACTTCAGAACTGAAGGGCTCTTCAAGGTGAAGAGCAAAGTGTGGACTTTTTAAGAAATGATGCTAGAACAATAGGATAGACACACTAAAAAAGAAAACAAAAAACTAAGAAACCTGAAATTTGATCTTTCTCTAAAACCATGTTGAACAAAAAAATCTAACATGTAAAAGAAAGAACAATAGTGCTTTTAGAATACAATGTGGTGGGGGGGGGGGGCGGAATATAAGATCTCTTCCTCTTCCTCATTTCTTTGTCTGCTTTCCTTACTTTTCCATTTCTTCCTTCCATCCCTTTATCTTTCCCTTCCTGAACAAATCATTCCAAAGCCATTAGGTGGGGTAGAAGATAGTAAGTATCTGTATGAGTGTGTGCGCATGGTGTGTGTGTGTGTGTGTGTGTGTGTAAGGGGGATATAGGCTGCCTAAAGCAAGGTGTTAAAACAACCCACATGAGGAGTATGCTTATGCAGGGGGTTGGTGAGTAAGTACAGAGTGCTGGGTAACATTGAATGATAAATACACAGGCAGCCCAGCATATGGTATCAAAGCTCAAGTTTAGTAAGAAGGGCTACTGCAAAGGAAAGTAGCCTGGCACAGTCTATGAAAGCATGAGCAGAGTCAGACTGCCCATGCAGAGGTGGAGGCAGTATGGCCAGGTGTAGGGTACCGGATCTCTGGGAGGGTGAAATGGACACCAGTGTAGAAGGCAGTTTATTGGAGCCTAAGTGGAATAAAGAACATATTCTTGTAAGAGAGTGGTCTGTCATGGGGTGGTAGAATGGAAGAAAGGTAATCCAACATGGAGTACAAGAATCCCAGAAAGTTGAGAGGAGCGTCTTTGTAGAACGATCTAGAGCAGAGTTGTAGGTAAGTGGATCCAATTACTGGGAAGTGTTGGCACATAGACATGGTAAGAGGGACAGCTCTTTGGAAGTCAGCAGAGCTTAGAAAATTAGCACCCAAGCAATGTGAGGAAAGAATCCATGAAGGATGACCCAACTTCATCTCCAGCTTGTGCTGGAGCCCAAGCACAGTGAAGAGGCATTCACCAGGGAGGGTATCAGAGTGCAGATTAAGATGACATCCATCTAAGCATCAGAACATGCATAGTCCATGTGGACTGCTTGAAGTGGTGGCCTGTTGTGGGTTGCCAGAGCCTGAGTGAGCTGAAAAAGGTATCTTTGAGGGATGGGGGAAAGAGTAGGAGCACCAAGGGTTTATCGAATAAAGATGGATTAATTGAATAATTAAATATATTAAAGATAATGTGAGTCAGGTATTTATTAGAGAAGGAAGTAATATACATGAAAAGGGAAAAAAAGAATAAACTCTGCTGTGTCGCATTAGAATTAATCAGTGGAAGCCTGATGATGATGTACAATATGCAATCAATATAGAAATAAACACGGATGATACTGTATGTGTGTACACATGCATATGTGTGTGAATATATACATCCCCTTGCTCTGTCCACTTAGAGTGCCCAAGAACAATGATACGCCAAAAACAATAAGCACACCTAACATTCAGACATTGGTTTCTAAATTTGATTTGGCACACTAAAAAGACATAGGGCTTCTAAGAGAAATGACTGATTCCTGGGTTAGGGCAAAGTATAAAATGGGCCTGGGAAATCTGCACCAGAAAATAAGAAAGTGCTCGAAGAAAGATGGATTCTTGTATAAATGACACAGAGCTAGTTTGAAGGAGCTTCTATGGTTTACAATTCCTATCAACCTCATCACTATCAAGGCAGCTCAGTTTCTGCATCTCCTGCCATTAGCCCTGTGCTACAGTGAAGAGCCATCTTGGTTATGGTGCCTATCTTCACAAAGAAGCTCTGATTGATTTTATGAATCCAATGTGCCCCAGGCCTTATTACAAAACACAGTCAAATGGTAAATTTCCCATCTTATGTAGTACATCCATATACCCACTCTATCATATCTGATTCTCTGAGCCTTTGATTCCTTCTTCTACCACTTGCCATAGCACTCTGGTAATTTTACTTTGTGCAATTAGTCCAACTATTTGTTCATGCTTCTAATATCCATCCTAAGGGCATGTTAGCATCATCTCTAAGTGTCTTTGCTGGGGTGTTAAACTGCATATTGATAAACTCTCCCTTAGTCAACTTTGTTTTCCACACATCTCTTGATTCAGCACCCTCACAGTCCAGTCTCACATGTATTTTTCTGGCACCTATGAATGCATGTTGGCTCTGGGAATACTCTGGCTAGGCTATATTCAACCTAACCTTATTTATTGGCTTAAATATTGAGAATAGTTTCTGAGAATAGGAAGCATTTCTTATCTTGAAAAGAAGAGGGATTTTCTTTGTCTTCCAGAAAGAGGATGCACTAGCCTTTAGCAGCAAAATGTATGGCATACTTGCAAAGAAATTAGATTCTCAGTAAACTCTGGAAATTTAAGATTTTCAAGTGAATCAATCAAGATGATCCCAATCCATGCCTTGTTCTCCCTCCCACTCCCCTATCAGGCCCCTGACTTTAGTGAGGCAGATGCCAGTACCAAGAATGTAAGCTTCTATGGAAGCCTGATTTTCCCTTGGTTGAGCTCCAGGACTAGTCTTCAGCTCTTTCTGCTGAGCGCAGGAGAGGAGATTCTCTTTATAGCTTTCAAGGGAGCCCTCTGCCTTTCTCCCTCCAGTTGTCTTCCTCCAAAGCATTTATTACAACATTTACCACAGCATTTATTGCAACAACTATCTGATTCCATTTTCTCTTTAAATAAGATTTCTGTCCCTAATTCATTCAATTGCATGATATGTTGCCTCAGCCAGTGATTTTCTTCTATCATTATGTGAGCTCAGTTCAGTGAAAATTTGAATTGTATTGTGCCTACATAGTGAACTATGGACATAACTATGAATTATGACATTAGGACTCTGGGGACAAAGAACATGACACCTACAGCCAGTGATGGTGCCCTCATTGCCAACTGAATGACAATGATCTAGCTCTAAAATTCTCATTTATTTAGGGTCTGTCCTGGCACTAACTTTTGTAGGTTAAGTTTCCTGGGAAGTAGACTCTGAGAAGGAGATTCATGCAAGAAGTTACCGGGGAATCTTTTTTAGGAAGAGTGACTGTAAAGATACCTGAAAACGGGATTTGGAAGAGTGGAGAAGTTGAAGTCATAACAGAAGTCTTAGTTCCCCTGGGAACCCTGGATGATCATATAGAAGTACTCTAAGTTAGGGGAATCTGGACTTTTATACTCCACACTGAACAGTAATTGGATCTGGCTGCTCCAGGAAGCAAGCGTAAGTTTGAGCAAGGCAGTGTTCTTCAGTTAAGGTAAACCACAAATAGAGAAGTCAGCAGAGAGCCTTCAACCATCAAGGCCCTCAGGAGCTAGGACAATGACTTCTGCCACAACACAATACTATCAAAGGGCATAAATGACTCAGCAAGTTTCTTTCACTTCAAGCCCTGAACTACTGGAAGGGTAATGCTGTCCTTTGTCACATGGGTGTGGGATGTGAGAGCAGGCTTTGCTGCATGAAGATTGGGTATCATGGCATGTGGCATGGTAGTAAATTAGTTTTTTGAACTGTTGAAAGAAAGTGACAATTTCATTTCCTCCAAGGTAAAATCCTTTTTGTCTTTTTTCTTTTTCTTTTTTTTCCCCCTGGTTGACATTAAGGTGTTTCTCTGAAAAGATTTCCACAAATAGTCATGCTGAAGTTTGATTTAATTCGTTCAGACCCAGGAAAATTGTGCCTTTGGGAAACTTATTTGGCAAGAACTATTTAGATTAATATCCTACACTGAAATTAGCTTCTGAAAGTGCAAAGTGATAGCCTGAACTACGTTCCAATAACTTTAGAGTTTCATATTGAAATACAGACTATTTTCTAAATTAAACAATATGAAAATGGTTTAACAGGTACTAACAGTCAATTAGTACAGTTGACCCTTGGACAATGTGGCAGCTGGGAGTGCTGACTCCCTGCACAGTTGAAAATTCATCCACAACTTTTGACTCCCCCAAAACTCAACAGTAATAGCCTACTACTGACTGGAAGCCTGATCAATAACATTAAGAGTCAATGGACACATATTTTGTATATTACATGTGTCATATACTGTATTCATAAAGTAAGCTAGAGAAAAGAAAATGTTTATTAAGAAAGTCATAAGGAAGAGAAAACACATTTATACAGTATTTATTGAAAAAAATGTACATGTAAATAGACCCACACAGTTTAAATCGGTGTTGCTCAAGGGTCAATTGTATATTTTTTAAATTTTTTCAATGTTAAGTAAACTCTACTTGACACATGGGCCTGAACTCATGACCCCAAGATCAAGAGTCACATGCTCTCCCCACTGAGCCAGCCAGGCATCCCTCAAGGGTCAACTGTATTCATTAAAGGCTGTAACTGGAATCAAGTGAACTGAAGTGTTTAGTAGGAAGTTAAATATGATGTTGCAATGACAGATATCTGTAACATACTGAAAGTGACTACCATAAATACAAATTAAAAATTATCCAAACATTTTATGTTTGGAAATACTAATACACTTTTTTCCAGCAAAGGACTCAAGATGAGTTTTGCAAAAATAAATAAATAAAACAAAAAAAGAAAATGTTTTGTAATGTATATCACTAACCAATTGAAACACAACCAAATTCCAACTGATAAAAAAAGGTAATATTCCTGTGATAAAATTATGAAAATTTTAAAATAATATTTTTATTTTTCAAACAGTACTTTTATACCATAAAACTCTCATTATTTTCTTCAGTATTCTTACACAGTAGAAATGTTTAATTATATTTCTGGACAATAGACACATAGATAGTGAGATAAAATACTACATATCCGTCAAAATCACTATACTACGAAGACTTTACGATACCAAGTTTTGGTGAATATCTACAACAATAGGAACTTTCATATCCTGCTAGTGGGAATATAATTGCTATATCCTTTTGAAATTAGTTAGGCATCATATATTAGTGGTGAAAATTTATAAGCCATATGAGCCCCAAAGTACACTCTTAGGGGTGGTCCCACAGAAGTGGGCATGTATGTGCACTAAGAGAAGCGTGCAAGGTTTACGAACATAATGAAAGCAGTCACACCAAGAATCACAGTCTATGATTTCTAGCATAGAACAATTCAGTGTATGAATTTCAAAGATTGGAAGAATGCAGAACAATTACAGAAAGAAAAAATGAACATAGAGTGGAACCCAAAATAAGCTTAAAATGAAAAATTTAAGATCTCTGATACAGTAAAAAGCAGCAGTTTGTACGTATTTGAAGGATCATCAGAGTTTTAAATGATAGAATAAATGTAAAGTAAATCCAATAAACCACAAAACCCCTGTGCCTGATTTTAATCCTTCTTATGGACTTTGCAAAATGCCCCTGCCTGACACCTGACCTCCATTTGGGCCCTTCCAGTCCATGAGCCATGCTCTTGTAGCTCTGAACCCCGAACAGCTGATCACAATGTATTCTTAACAGGACTTGGGGAACACTGCAAGTAACTGTGACAGTTCTCCCTTCTGCAAAACCACATATCGGACTCCTTGGTAGGAATTCATTAAGGAGAAGCTTTCAACATTTGAAAATCAGTCTGAGCTAACTTTAGAGAGGAAGCAAAACATCATAGCAATCACCATATTATATGTAACCCTTTCTCACAAGTCAGATAAGGAGCAGTCTGCAGCCCTTCCTAACCTATCTGGTTCCAGCATAAAAGGACTCTTTTCTATGGCTGCTTCACCAAGCAAACTTGCCAAAGATCGGGCTGTCCACCTCACATGCACCAGTGTCACTTTGGCCAAGAATTATTTATCCTCTTCCAGAGGGACCTGAATATGACCTGGAGAGATTCCATTACCTGAAGGGAGAGTCAAGGGTAGGTGATGTTGGGGCCCTAGAATCTGACTCATGGGAAATCAAGTTTTTTTCAGTTTTATAGACCAAGACCAGCCAGTTGTTTGCTTGTAAATCTCAGGCAGATCTTATTACCGCAACATTCTGCTGGACCCTCATAACCACATTTGGGTTCTTCTGTATTGGCTTCCCATAAAACTTTTACTGATTTGCACTTTGATTGAAAGTCATCGGTTTATGTTGAAGTTTGCTCTAAAAAACAGCTGTATGGGGGCATCTGGGTGGCTCAGTCTGTTAAGCAGCCAACTTCTGCTCAGGTCATGGTCTCAAGGTTCATTGGTTCAAGCCCTGCATCTGGCTCTGTGCTGACAGCTCAGAGCTTGGAGCCTACTTTGGGTTCTGTGTCTCCCCCTCTCTCTCTGTTCCTCTCCCACTCATCCGTTTCTCTTCTCTCCCTCTCAAAAATAAATAAACGTTAAAAAAGTTAAAAAAAAAGTTGTATAAATTGCACTATAAAGATGATGACACTATTTCTCCTTCAATCACAGTTTCTTTTCCCCTCATATCCTCACTGCAATGAGGGCATCTTGAGATTAATTTCCCTCTGTTGTTAAGTACAAGGAACAGCTTTAATTCTTGTGAATAGTAGGATTTTTGTTTTGTCTTGTTTACTTGTTTGTCTCATAGACACAGTGATTTGGGTAACTGAAAGGTTTCTCTTTCTATGCTAGCTAGTAATCACAGATCGCAACTGATAGCTCATATACAATCATGGCTAGACGGTAATGGCAGTCCCCGGTCTTTTTTTCAATATCCTTTAATCTATATATTTTTATGTCCTCCTGCTTACAATTAAAGACATGCCACCCTCTTTGTGAATTTCTGTAAGCCACTATCCTAAGAAAGGGAAAGAATAATTAAATAATATTCCTTTGTCCTTACATGTGTTTTTCATGCCCATTGCATTGTTTAAAAATTAAAAATAAAACAAATCATATATCTTATAATTCAAAGTAGATTTAAATAGAAAAGAACTTTTGGGGCATCTGGGTGGCTCAGTCACTTAAGGGTCTTAGTTCAGCTCAGGTCCTGATCTCGCTTTCGGTCAGCAGGTTTGAGCCCTGCATTGGGCTCTATGCTGACAGCTCTGAGCCTGGAGCCTGCTTTGGATTCTGTGTCTCCTTCTCTCTCCCCCCTCCCCTGCTCATGCTCTGGTTCTCTCTCAAAAATAAATAAACATTAATTTTTTTTTAAATAGAAATGAACTTGGGGTGCAGGGTGGATCAGTCAGTTAAGCCTCTGACTTCAGCTCAGGTCATGATCTTGCACTCTGTGAGTTCGAGCCCCACTTCGGGCTCTGTGCTGACAGCTCAGAGCCGGGAGCCTGCTTTGGATTCTGTGTCTCCTTCTCTGTCTGCCCCTTGCCTCTCATGCTCTCTCTTTCTCTCTCTCTCTCTCTCTCTCTCTCTCTCAAAAATAAATAAACATTAAAAATTTTTTAAATAAAAAAAGTAAAATAGAAATGAACTTTTATATACTTACAAGGCAAGATTTACAATAAACACATAGCATTTACTAAATATTTATGCTATGCAAAATATTCCAAAATGATACAAAAATCATCAACTTTTCTAATTAATTTTGGGAAGATCACCTATTACACACCTCAATGCTTGATGATGTGGCACCATAAGTAACATTATAGCACCAAACATAGAAATAATGGAAACTTAGCAACTCTTAGGTTTGGAGGGAAGTGTAGTAAAAAACAAAAATACATATCATTCCAAAAATAAAATCACAGACATATATTTAATAGCTAGTGCTCTTCCAATCTGTGATATAAGCAGATGATAAGCTTTTCTTTTTGGTTTTCCTTAACCAGTAAAATTATTTAAAACAATTATATACAATGATAATCTTAAAAAAAAAAATAGTAAATTTCCCAAATTGGAAATTAGTCTATATTTCCTATAAATGTCACAGTAAATTCAGAGAGCAGTGATAGAAGTAAAATCAATTTATTAATAAATAAATCATAACAAAAAGAAAAATAGTATACTGCCCCAAACCAACTATCAGTAAAATAGAAAAAAAAAAGCTGTAAATCTGTGGTACTTTTCTTTGTTCATCTTTGAAACACATCAATGTTATATACATTTTTAAGTGAAAGATTCAACAGAGCTAATTAGGAATTTAAATTTTAAAAATTGTTTAAAATAATTCTAATAAAAACAGAAAAAGATGTAGAATTTGATCTAATTTTTGCATTAAAAAGCTATTCTAAAGCAGATATAGCAACATTATCTTATTTAAAAATTGATGAGTTTTTCTAAGAAATTATCTTATTAATTCAAGAAAAAATAGAGTATTCAAAGTGTATGCGTGTGATAAATATGGCATGGGTAAATTAATTCTGTTAGATAACTGCATCCAGAAATGACACCATGACAACTGTCTCATATTTTCAAAGTGCTGATCAAGTAATCTAGTCCAACATAAATAAAAAGGTGAAATACTTTGCGATTAATTTTACGATCATAAATCCCAAAGAGCAAAGCCTGATATAATATTAAATAATATAATATAAAATAATATAACATGATATAATAAATATACGCTGTAATATTATAACTGATAATATAACACAGAAAGTAATAGTATAAACTCATGCCATGTATGAGCATTCAAACAATATCAGAAAAAATAGTGGCCTAATCCAGCAATATACTAAAAGGATAGTTTACTATAACCAAATAAGGCTTATTATATGGTAGTTGAAAAGCCAATTGGTAGAATCGACTAGAGCAATAATTCAACAGAAATAATTAACAAACTAATAATTAATAAAATTCATCTTAATAAAGTTTTAAAAATAAATTGGTATAATTCAAGTTTATTCATCCCAAAATATTTTATAAATAAAGATATGGTTTGTTATGATGAATAGTATCTAATCAAAACATCATTCATACTACTAAATATATTTCCATCAGAATCTGGACATTTATCATAATTAAAAATATTAATATATATTTAAATATATTTAAGAAATACATATATTTGTGTCTCAAAATGTAAAGATGGTATAGACCTAACGAAATATTCTCATGGACATTTTCAATTAACTTACTCATTATAATATTATTTTAATGTAGATAAATTAAAAGTACCTGTAAACTAATTCCCCTGACTCTTTTAGAAATACAAAATCCAAGTAAACGGAATACAAAGCAATGAAATGTAAGATCTGGCCACCAGTTTCATATGAAAGACAACATTATTTTGATGCAATAAAAGTCTTCTTTAAACATAAGTATGACAGTAGCCACTGTTGGAAAAGTTTCCTTAAAGTTCAGCATTTCTATATAAGCACATACCAAGATTATTTGAATAATTCATTATTATCCCGTACCTTTTCCAGGCCAACAATAGATAAATAAATGAAAACATCATTATTGTAGTATAGCTAACTTTCCTTTCCCTTTAGTCACTGACAATCAAAGTCGTACACTACTATACTACTATGTCACACAATGTCCTTTGCATGCACTGGCAAATCCATATGTAATTTTTTAAATAGCTTAAGTGACTATACTTTAATATTTAAAAATGGCCTTATAATTCTGAATTGTTACCAAAAGTGTTTTTGTATGCAATTATTTAAGTAATTTAAATATACTCAGATAAATCCAGGGGCCCACAAGGACTACCATTGCCATTTTGAGATTAAATTGTGTCAGTCTAACCAAAACATTCATCCATTAAAACAACACATTAGTGTTAATCACTCACTTTTTAGTGTTCACCTGCATCGCTGTAATCAACATCTGTAAATGGTATTGACAATCTATCCAGATACACAAGGAAATCAACTAAAAATTATTATACCTAAGAGGGCTCAGGAAAACAAAATATATCATGATGCTTAAATTATTTGTCCTAAGTGCTTATTTTCTCTACCTATCTTTTCAGTGGTAAAACACAAAACTCCCAGCCACTTAACAACATGTGTTCTATGTCAAATTAAGTCTATGTGTTTCAATTTATTCCAACTTATGTCACCCAGTGCCACAAAAGATTGTCATATTTCATTTACTAATCCACAACTTTAAATTGCTTGGAACAAGATAGACAAAGAAATTGTGTGGGGATTTACTCTCATTGTCTTGGGAAGAATCAAATCCTTTTACAAATTGGAGCTAATAGTGGTCACTGTATAGTGTAGTTCAAAATCGTTAGGACTGTATTATATGACTCTAGAGTACAGTATATTTTTAAACACTGAGTCTGCAGTCTTAATATTTTATGAATATTTTATTTTATAAGTTGTAAGTTATGAGTTTTCATAACCTATGAAAAGGCCTTAGAGGTACATAATATTGAATGCTTGTTCATGAAAAATTGCATATTTGTGAATTCATCAGCAAAGTAAAGGAGAAAAATAACAGAAAAAGCTCAAGATTGGCAATTGGGAATGTGAGCAATGGTCCCATGATTACTATTTATGAATTAACTGGGTTTCACTAGGTAGGTCACTTTGTTTGGATCTTGGTTTCCTTATCTGTCACAATCAAAGAGCATGGATAGGAAAACCTCTGAAGGCCCCCAAGTTTGAAATGTTGTTTCTATTGTGGTGATAATTCTATCATATTTGCTTGGATAATTATGTTTCACACATACTTCAGGCTACTAAGACCTGCCTATCCCACAAGCTATACTTCTGGTAACATTTTATCAAGATTTCTTTAACCATTTAGATAAATTTAAGTAGCTTCTCTTTAAATTTCTATAGTTTGTATAATATGTAGTATATTGGGTTTTACAGTATTCATATGACTAATATGGTACTTGTCAGTTCATCTGTCTTGATTCCAAACTAGAGTCAGGAAATACTTATTTTTTTAACTTTTTTTTTTTTTTTTTTTTGGAGAGAAAGAGAACATGAACAGGGGAGGGACAGAGAGAGAGAGAGAGAGAGAGACAGACAGACAGACAGACAGACAGACAGAAAGACAGACAGAATCCGAAGCAGGCTCCATGCTCTGAGCTGTCAGTACAGACCCCAAATGCAGGGCTCAAACTCACCAACTCAAGATCATGACCTGAGCCAAAGTCGGTCGCCCAACTGACTGAGCCACCCAGGCGCCCCTCAGGAAATACTTATTATTCATTTTGATGAGTCCCATTCTTCTGCATCACTCCTTCCCCAAGGGCCTTATTGTGTGCCACATGTACATGGCAGATAATTTTAATGAAAATTAAAAGTGTATTGGACAAATCTGGGAACCTGGGCTATCTCAAACTTAAATCTTAATCTGCCTAAGAGACCTGCTGGGTCTTTCTCTTAACTTATTTGGCCTTAGCAGTTCTTTGGATAGTCCCTGGAAATCTCGGCCCTGAATAAGTCATTGCTGATTTCAGAATTCGCTAATGGTATTGTCCTCCTCGTTTCAAATTTGCTACCAACTAGGGCAACTCCTAACCCTGCATCTCTTTCATGGGCCAGATTTTTGTACTTTTGTCAGAAATTTTGACAAAGCTCTTTTTCAGTATTTCTCCATTAGGAAAATATTTTTTAACCATTTAGAAGACAAAGAAGTTTAAAAATTTTGTATTTTTTTGTCAGAAAATTTATCAGAAACTTAGATCAACAAGGTCTTTTTCAGTATTTTCCCCACTAGGAAAATTTTTTTTACACATGTTGAAGAAAAAGAATTAAAGAAAATGGTACCTGGGGAATGGCCTTCAAATCACTGTAATGTACCTTTATCAGAGCATTGATCACACTTCATTTTAATTGCATGTTGACTTTTTACTGCCCATTGGACTATGAATTTCTAAGGGCAGGGATTTTTGTCTTTTATCTCTGTTTACTCAGTACTTAGCATAAAGCCTGCCAGAGCACCCACAGAGCATGCAATATCTGAATAAACAAGCTCGGAGCCAGGGTGTGGGTGGAATACATGAAAAGTATAAATTGTGGTTGATGCCTTAGAAAAGCTCACAACCTATTTATGGTGACAATCTGGGGTGTATAAAATATGGCACTAGAAAAATCATTGAGTAATTCCTAGATCTCATTATCTTTGAGGAAATAAAATACTGCTAGTACGAATCTAAACATTCACTGAAGTGATGGAAACCTGTAAAAAGTATGGGGATGTTAAAAAACAAAAAGTTAATTAATTGAGCCTATAATACTTCTGCACATCTCATACTATTCTAGAATGCTCAAAAGTGTTAAAATGGATATATAAAGAAAGCTGACATAATAAATTGGTGTGATTCAAGTGACAACACGGAAATCCCCAGGTAAATCTGGGAAGAAACAAATCAAAACTAACGGCATTCTTCTCAGTGAATATTGATACAAACATAAAGTATAATTTCCATTAAGTTCATGAAGTGTTAATTAAAATTCTGCTCTACAAAGCATTACATACTATATGTGTATAAATGTTAGTGATAACATATTTTACTACTCCTAATTTATCATCTTCAAAATGCTGTACACTCCAAGAAATACAATAGGCAGATTTGATCTTTGTGAGGAATTGCCTTGTCTACATTGATAACTGTATTATTTTCCAGAAATAATTCCTTTTGAGATATGTGTATATGTGTGTGAATGTATGTGTGTGTATATATATGTGTGTGTATATATATATGTATGTATATATATACACACACATATATATATATATATACACACATCCCTCGAATGTAACTATCCTAATTTTATGTTATGTTTTTCTAATCTATATTACGTGAAAATATCAAGGGGGATTTTCCACTCTAAAATTTGAGGTCTTTAATGCATTTGATATTAATAATATTTTACTTTTCAAAGGTAGGTCCACCAGTAATTTCAGTAATTTCTGTATACTACATAATATTCAATTTATTTTTTCTAATTATTTTCTCTTAACTGATGAAGAGATTAACATCTGATTTCTCATTTTCGTGAAAGTAACCATATATTTACAGGAGGGCTACACTAGAAAAAGCCTGAAACATCAATATTACTATGATAGCTTCCTATTAGTTTGGCGTATATAAACATTTTCTTAAAGTACAATGATAAAAAAATCAGGAAATCTAATTTTCCCATTCCATTTCAGCATTCTAACCTCCATCTTAGGGGTCAGAGCCATCTTCCAAAAGCAAGATCCTTGAGTTTACTTTGACTACCAGATTTTGCATGTTTTGCATATGTAAAAACACTAATGGACAAATAACTAGGGGAAATTCCTCCTCAATAAGATTAATGTTATTATGATGACGGTTAGCATGTGTTGAACCTCACTATTTTCCAGACACTGCACTGAATGCCTTATGGTCAATTTGCTTTTTTGCTTTTTATCTTTTTACAAATGAATGTTACAAAAATTGTATATTTGGTCAGCGTGACATAGCAGAATCGAATTTAAGGTACAGTTTTTATGTCTTCAAGCTTGTACTTCATAGACTACTCCATGAAATTCTATTAAGACATACTGTAACATATCTCATTTTTATAAGGTGAAAGGGGCATGACAATGCTTTTTGCAGGAAAGAAAGCATGCCAATGATATTCATAACACCATCACAGACTATTTTGAGAGTGGGTTTTGGAATAATGAGAATTTAGAAAGCACATGAGAGTCTATGTACAGCCATATACAGAAACAGTTAATCATTGCTACGGGAAGTCATTTGGATGGGAAGAAATCCATATAGAAATCACACATTTTTCTTCTCCTTGATTCCTTTAAGAAGAGTCACAGAGAATGCATTTCTGGACATTCTTTAAAATTCAAGCTTCTCTGGACTTTGAGCCAGTATCTAC
Organism: Panthera leo; assembly: GCF_018350215.1. Lineage (NCBI taxonomy): Eukaryota > Metazoa > Chordata > Mammalia > Carnivora > Felidae > Panthera > Panthera leo. The sequence continues at coordinate 45,168,161 of NC_056679.1, forward strand.
TACATATTATCAAAGGGAATTTATGTTTCTTAGCTTAGGACATAGTTAACGGGGCTTAAAATGAATTGATTTGACATCAGCTTGTCCAACTTGTGTGAGGCACGTAAGGAAACAGGCTCAGAGGAGCTAACGCTAGTCACCCATGGCAAAGGAAAGCACGGTTTTTAATAATTAGAAGAGATGAAGTCCATTCCCAATTTGAGGCCACTTCGGCACATTCCAGTTCCTTTATATGAGATATATATGAGATATATTAACCTTATTTTATACTTATGAGATGCCAGCGTATTTCTCATAAGATTTCTGTAAAAATGCCAAAGAACTATGCAAAAGTGAAGTTTTAAATGACCTAACGGACAATACAGTTATAGGGTGACAGAGCATAGGTGCTGGTTACAGGGAGGGGAGTGGACCAGGAATATCATCCTGCCACTCAAGGAGATCTCCCTGGAATATCCCTCCTCAAGAGAGGACACAAAATACCAGGTCTAGTCCACTACAGTTGTATGACTGTTTCATGAACTGAATTAAAAACATAATTCAAACAATTAAAAACAAAAGTTTTTTTTTTTTTTTTAATCAAGGAATTCGTTATCACATGGCTATTGAGTCTAAGCATCAGAATTTATTGTGAGGACAAGTTTAAACTGAGCCACTATGGGCTCAGTCAGTTAAGCATTTGACTCTGTTTCAGCTCAGGTCATGATCTCATGGTTTGTGAGTTTGAGCCCCGCATCATGCCCCACGCTGACGGTAAGGAGCCTGCTTAGGATTCTCTCTCTCTCCCTCTCTCTCTGCCCCTCCCCTACTCGCACATTCTCTCTCTTTCTCTCAAAATAAGTAAATAAAGAAACTTTAAAAAATAAAATAAACTGGGCCACTATGACATCTGATGAAATCTTCTTGAGAAAGATGATACTTCTTTTGTGTGCAGAATGCGGAAAACAAGGACATCATCTGGAGTCAAACAAATGAAAAAGGAACTGTGACTCCATCATTTGTTGGGTGACCCAGGGAAAGCTACTTAATCTAGATATTGGTGTCTCAATTTCTTCTTTGTAAAATAGGGGAAATTATAGGCTGCAGCCCAACGTATTGGAGGAAGGACTAGTTACATATTATTTGCAAATTATGCAAAATACAGCAGTCTCTAGGACGCAGTACAATTGCTAGTGGTATTAGCCCAAAACAAACAATAGCAATTCATAAACCTGAGATGACCACTTCTTTTCCTTTTAAGGCATTTCTTCGTTCGTGAAGGTGTGTTAATAACAAAAGTTAAGCTATAAACCTTTTACATTCAAACGTGCCCTGAGTAAAATTTCAGATTCTTTTTTGTTCTTTGATACAAAACGTACCCTATTCTGCAGATCACACTGAGTACATATTAATGATGTTAAGTGCTTGGTCTTATGAAATGGAACCTAATGCCCAAAATCTGGAGACCTTTCTACTATAACTTCCTATGCAGACAACAGTAAACAAGCTGTGGCCACTCACGGTCCCTTAACATGGACTCTTCAGTCCTGTTGCTGCAGATATTGGACTGTACTACTGGTATCACATGATGGTCACATGACAAAACAAGCATGTGAAAAGGAACAGTTGTGTTTCTTTGAAGCAGTAGATCTAATACCTTTTGATGTCAGGGTCTTCCATACATTTAAAAATCATTAAGCACCCCCAAACAACTTTTGCCTCTTTGGGTTTTATCTATGAATGTTTGCTGAATTAAAAATTAAAACTGAGAAATCTTAAGAATACTGTTAGCTTATACATCAATAAATCTGCAACATATAAACAAAAAATGACAAACTACCACATCATCTAAGACAACAATTACTGAAATCTTTTGTAGATTTTAAAAATATTTGGCTTATTAGAAGGCAACTAGTTTTTCATATCTGCTTCTGTATTAAATCTGTTGTAATATATGTTTCAGTGAAAATATAAAACAGTAAATATGGCCTAATGCAAACATGTTTTTGAAAATAGAAAGAAAATTTAAAAGACTTTTGAGATAATGATGGATATTATTTGAAATTCCTCTAAACAGGTAGTAACAGTTCCTTAAGTATGAATTACAATGCAGAATCTTAATTCACACTAAATCTGCTACTTTAGTCCAATATTCTCTCTTGTCCTTTTCTTTTAATGTTTTTTAAAGTTTATTTATTTTGACACAGAGTGGAGGGAAGGGCAAGGGAGGTGGAGAGAGAGAGAGAGATAGATAGAGAGAGAGAGAGAGAGATAGAGAGAGAGAATACCAAGCAGTCTCTGTACCTTCAGCACAGAGCCCAATGTGGGGCTCGATCTCATGAACCATGAGATCATGATCTGAGTCGAGCTCAAGAGTAGGGGGCTCTGTATCCAAAAATTGAGATTTCAAAAAAATGAATATTCTTTGCTAAATCATCAAAGCATTCTTAAGTAAAATCTGCTTCTTTTTTCAAACATATTCTTATATACTGGTGAAGATACAACGATAACTAGTAGGTTTAACTTGACTGTCTTAACTCATGCTAACGCACTGGCAGTCTTACCCATGACTGTTTTTCACCAGGGATAAAAATATCAACTGAGAGGAGATGGCAGATAGTGTTTTGGCATGTTATGCAACACATTTGATCACAGAGAGACATCTGAAAGATCATTGGAACCTCTGGAGTTTTAGGGAACACTTTCAATGAATTGTTTACTTATAGCAAGGTTTGAGCTGATTGCATCTTCCCTAATATATTTCCTTTTAAAAACTGTGATTATTTAAGAGTTCACCTATAGCTAGCTGCAAAATGTTCCTAGAGAACATTCAAATGAAAATAAGGGAATTTAGCATGTCAAAGATTAAATAGTTTGCCTAAGGTCACAGAAAAGACTAAGGGTATAACTAAGATTTAGGCCTTTTTGAAAAATCCAGTTCTCGCTCCTGTGGTGCATTTCGTTGTAATTTAATCTCATAAAATAAAATTTTCTAGGGCATTAATTCTTTCTAAAACGTTTCCAACTTCTGACAAATCTTTGACAGAAATCTTCTGGACTCAGAAATTACATGTCTTGAAATTTTTTAAAGATCACAAATTCATAACAGATTTAAAACATAACATGAAGAAAATATATGATGTAACTAATAGGGAAAACACTGAATAATTACTTCTCAATAAAATATGAACCATATGTAAAATACATTTCTAGGCTACACGTCTTTAGTATAACTTAAGAATAATATATATTAAACCTTATTTTTTGCCAGCTGTATACATTATCAATCATTAATTGCTATCTGTAAAACTCCACTGTTGCCTATTTAAACCAGCTAGAAATACTGAAAAAAATGTTCTCTAAATAAAAATAATTATTTTAGGGGCACCTGGGTGACTCAGTCAGTTGAGCATCCGACTTCAGCTCAGATCATGATCTCACAACTTGTGAGTTCCATTGAGCCCCGCGTCAGGCTCTGTGCTGACATCTCAGAGCCTGGAGCCTGCTTCAGATTCTGTCTCTGTTTCTCTTTCTGCCCCTCCCCTGTGCGTGTGCTTGCTTGCTCTCTCTCTTTCTCAAATATAAATAAACATTAATGAAATTTTAAAAAATGGTTTTAAAATAAATGATTGTAATTTTGAATTGTAAAGTATTGTTGTAAAACACCAATTAGAAAGCAAAGCATTAATACTGTTATTTCCAGTTTTTCCTATATATCTTCTAATAACAGTGATCAAATACTTAGGGATATTAAAGCTATAAGAATGAAAGTATTTACTTAGGAAAGCCCATATGTATTTGGTGTGTGTGTGTGTGTGTGCGTGTGTGTGTGTGTGTATGTATACACACACACGCACACACACACACATATATATATATATATATATAATTTTTTTTACAGTAAAGGAGTTGTGTATTGGTAAACCTATTGGCCTTCAGATTTCAAGAATTTTGGTCCCAAATTAAGCCTGAGGTTTATATCTTTTCTGACTAACTAAAAATATAACATTTCACTTTATATGTACTCTGCTATTTTTTGAACATTTCTTTAAAGGCCACACAGTCTTTACCTCTGTAGCCCTTCATGCCAAACATTGTTCTTTTCGTATAGTGTATGCTTAATAAATGCTGGTCAAATGGACTTTTTAAATGTATATTTAGAACTCCCCATTTTCTTGGTAGAATAATGTTCATATGACCTATGAATGATGGAGAGTAAGATGAAGAATGGATCATTTAGATTTCATTTTCTAGAGAACATGGCCTTTTTTATATGCCAGCATAATGGATACATGGGTGCAGGGAAGCTGGGGAATTTTTCTCCTGGGTCTGTTTCATATTTATCATCTATGTTGTCACTGGGTACACAAGGTCTATGCACTTTCTAAGAGGATTTCTGCCTAGAGAGCTATATGTTATTTTTCTGCTAAGATGATCAGTATAAAAATGACAAAGTATTTGCAGCCAGAGTTCAAAAGTAGTTCCTGAAACTAGATCATGTTTTTCTCAGTCTTAATGGAGTCAACAGTGTAGCTGATTTTTTAATGCTTATTCTCCCATATAGAGAAGAAAGCCCTGAAGACTCACTTGGTCTAAAATTAATAAACTAAGCAAAGGAAAGGCCAGTTAGTTTACTGTTTATGTGAATTAAAAGGATGCATGAATAAGCTACTGCCCAATCTACAAATATATTTATGCAGCCTAACAAAGCGGTGCCATTGTGTTTGTTTCCAGGACTTTGTCAGTTAAGGTAATGGTAAAATTTACTGTGAAGGGTCTTGATATCCCAAAGAAGGATGTTGAAAAGTCACCGTTGATCTTGTTACTATTTATGAAACATTTCAACCCAATAATATTGTAGGTGCCCCTCTGCCATTTTTATGATAAAAACACTTAAACTAGACAGTATAGATATTCTTGAATATCCAAATAATTGAACTACAATATTTCCAACCATCTCTTCACATCTCTGTCCAGAAGATGTACAATTACAAAATAAACAAAAAACACAATTCAAGAGAAAATACTGACTTGAGAGGACTAGAATTGAATGGTATTAATCTCCCTCAGCTGCAGTCTTAAATACATATGTGTGTAGAGAGAGACAGAGATTGAGGGGAAATTTTATTTGTTAAATGTTGGATTCTTAATGTTTGTATTTATTCTTATGCTCTGTATTTCTTAAGTTAAAGGGATACAGGAACAAAAGATGAAAATAGATTAGGAGGTAAAATTGGAAGTGTAAGGACTAAAGGCTATTCCTAATTTTCTTCTGACTAAAGACTAAGATTTAGACATTCCACTGAATATTATTTTTAAAATTCACTTTCTTAAAACCTTAAATGTTAGTTTTCTTATTTAGTGATGATAATATCTCTAAAACTTATATCGGAAGTGATTGCATATGTTGTACAATTAAATCAGTCAATACTGTTATATAAGCATTCAAATTGTATCTATTGTAAAGAATATGAGAAAACATTATTTGGTAGCATATGATTTGGAGAAGAATTTTGCTTGGTGTAAGATTGTCTTTTAATGGCAAGGTTGTTCATATAAACAACACGTGTTAGTGTAGAATTATTCTAAGTAGTATTATCTAGCACAGTTTCTAAGACTCCAAAAACTTCTGCTGGGACCATTAATTTTAGAGAATACCCATACATTTTAATATTTTTATGATTACAATGAATGCCTCCATATTGCTTATCTTTTTTTGTAATGAGTCCACTTCAATGTTAAAATACTTAAAATTTGTCTAACACACAATGAAGATGACGATGACAAGAAAAGTTGTTACTGCTCAAAAGCACCTATTACGTGCCAAATAATACACCAAATGCCATACATGCATGATTTTTGGCAATCCTCACGACGACTTTTAGGCAAAAACCACAATATACTCAATTTGCAGATGAGAAAGTGTGTCTCAGGGAATTCAAAACTTGCCCAAGGTCACCTACTATTAAATGACAAAATGGAGATTCAAGCCCAGGTTCTGACTCCAAAGCCCAAATGCAGGATCATCAAGCAATAGAGCCTCCTCTAACGGAAATGATTCACACGGACAGGACTTCTTCTGAATTGGGGTTTGATTCATGAATGAAGTTGATTGTAACAATCAAGGTGAACCTATAATGTATAGCTACATGTCCTTACACTATGCTTACATTAAAGATGACTTAGATTGTCTTTTCGGTCAGTAGGATGACCTGAACATCATCATCATGTATGATGAAGTCCTGTTCATCCAGTGTCCCTTCACTACCTCCCAAAACATAATCTGCTGTCAGTACAGATGAAGCAGTGTTTAAAAAAAAACAATAAAAAAGTATAATTCTATCTATCTAAAGGTGAGCAAGTCATGACCTCTAACGTGGTATCTGAGCAGACTCAGTGCTTAAAATGGCTACATTGGGATCTGTCATAGATTTGAACACTAGTCACTTTGCTTCCTGGATTAACAGGCTAAGCAATTTTCATTCAGTGTTTAGGTAGCAAGCACGCATCAGTTTATAAGACCTATTAACTAAAAGGTTTAGAATTCCTAGTAAGGTCACTCCAAGCTTTTTCTTACTTAAGAAAAAAAATTAAAGTATGAATTTGGATTATTGAAACTCTTTTTCCATCCATAATACCATTCATTCAGCAAAATTTACTGAATGAATACGAATATCCAGGTACTGTTCCAGAATCTGCGATGTATAGTTACATAGTTTCATCTGTGGCCTCAAGTGCTTACCTTTGCAGGTGGAGAATGAAGAGGAAGACAGGCAATAAATGAGAAAACAAGTATGAATGTAATAATTGAGTGACATATAATAAACATAAGGTGAGGGTTTGTAATGGAGACCAAAAGGGCTGAAGGAATGTTGAAGTCAGTAAAAGATTACATGAGCAGGTAACATTTAAGCTAAGGAAAGATGGTTATAAACAAAGGAAAAATGCTTTTTAAAACAAATAAACAACAAAACTGAAAAAGTCCTGCATAGCTGAATTGTAAGGAAAGAGCAGAAGAGTGACCTGAGGTAAAGTCCGAGGAATATTTAGGCAGAGGACAGAAGATATTCACAGATTTAAGTCTCACACATATCAACAGTCTAGTTAGGATATACTTCTTTATATTTACCAGTTATACCATAGATCTCAACACTGAAAGTCTGGGGATATCGTATATTCAGGGTTATTCATCAGCAAAGCGTATCTCACTACATAAATTGGGGAAAGTTTCGGATTATTCCAACCCAGCAGTTGATCAAGAACTTTAGCTGAAAGAGTTGTATTCCCTTTTAACTGGAGTTTAAAATGTAACTTGCCAAAAGTACTGTTGCTGTACCAGATAGCAGTGGGGGAAATTCTCAGAATGTTTCTACGTTCCAAGTATTCGCCATTTTATAAATTTAAGAATATGCATTCTAATCCTTAACTAAAATAAGGTTGCAAGAAATAACACGTATGTTAGAAGAGTTAAACAGCCAATGTAGTGCTCCTAAATTTTATATTTTTAGTTTGAAACATTTAATCAAACTAGATTCATGCCCTATCATCTTGAAGCCCTCTAATAAATTCTCATTGCAAATTAGGGTAAATTTAAGTATGTTAACTGGCCCAAAAGGCTATGCATGGCCTGGTTTCTGTTTACTTCTCCAAACTCACCTCATACTGCCTTTCTGCCTCCATCTGCTATACTCTACTGGCCTCTTTTCTTTCTTTTTTAATATTTATTCTTGAGAAAGAGAGAGAGAGCAAGCAGAGATGGGCAGAGAGAAAGGGACCCAGAGTATCCTAAGTAGGTTCTGGGCTGAAAAGCCCTGATGCGGGTCTCAAACTCAAGAATCATGAGATTGTGACCTGCGCCAAAGTCAGACACTTAACCGACTGAGCCACCCAGGTGCCCCTACACTATTCGCTTTTCTGTCTGGAACACAACAATCTCACTTCCATCCCTGGGCCTTTGCATATTCCAATTCCATTCTTTCTCCTTGAAAGCTACTCCCTCTGTATTTACCATTACAGCTTATATGGATCACTTGGATTAAATTACACCTAATTGTAAGGACTTTGTAACCATCCCAGCCCAAGGAGTCATGAAACACCTTCCACACAGTAATTCCAGTTTTACTTTATCCTACAGCTCTTTTGTTCAAATTTCATAATACTAATGTGCACCAGTTTAATCTAAAATTCAGTTTGGAATTACATTATTTATTTTGCATTTTAACTTCCATCTCACTCCACAGAAATGTTAAGCACCATACACAGGGAAATAACACCTTTTCTATAAACCACTGTTACCAGAAGAGACTACAATAGTGCCTAGGGCCTGCATGGCATAGTGTCAATGAACAGTGATTCACAGACCCAGAAAAGAGAGTATTGCAATTTTCAGATCCTCAAAGAGTTACCTTTACTATAGTGTCTATCTTAGAGCTATAAGAAGAGTCATACAAATCTATTTACTGTATTTATTGTAGAAATATTTTCAAGGACTTTTCATAATCACTTTGTAGTCTTTATAAAAAGTCTCTGAATGTTAAGAAAACAAATGTTTGTTTTAAACATAGGTTTGTTTTGCTTTAGGGGAACTTTATCTTTCTTGTGGAAATATTGTCCTTTCTTCTCTGGCTACTAAGGACTTTGAGTGAAACTCATGACACTACTCCAGTGATGTGCAACGTTATGGGGTATAAATATCTTTATACCATTATTTTTAAAAATTTTTTAATGTTTATTTATTTTTGAGAGAGCGAGTGTGTGTATGAGCAGGGGAGGGACAGGGAGAGAAGGAGACACAGAATACAAAGCAGGATCCAGGCTCTGAGTTGTCAGCACAGAGCTCAATGCAGGACTTGAACCCACAAACTGAGATCATGACCCGAGCCAAAGTTGGACACTTAACTGACTGAGCCACCCAGGCACCCCAAATATCTATATACCATTCTAATCTGTCTTATATTTTCCCCTCTGAATTTCACTTATCCTGTTTTCATAATTTTATAAATGTTGTATATTTATAATATTATAATGACCTTATACCTTATGTTGAATAAAAAAAAATGAGTAAAAATTTCATTTCTAATCGTAAATGACCACTTCAAAATTTTGCAATAATACTTTTGAAGCTAACCCAGTAAACATTTATTGGCAAACTTTTATGTGATAAACGGTTTTCTAAGTGTTTCCACGTATTTTTTTTAAGTCTAACATTGTTTCTCAGAGAGACATATTAGGTACTAAGTTACAGATAATAAAACCAAGAAAAATATACAAGTAAATGGCCTTAAACAAGTAATTTGTGATTGATAAAAATTAACCAAGTCCTTTACTTATGTCTCCAAAAATCAGTTTTTTCTTCCAGTATTCCCTAGAGCCATCAACTGAGACATCAATTTACACATTCTACTAAAAACCAAAGACAGCTACACGAGCTATGTTTACTCTTCAAGGATGAAAATATTGATATTATCGAGAGTCACAACATCTAGAACTACTTATCTTCATCTTTCTTTAAAAGGTAGCAAATACATACAGCAACCTGTAGCATAAACTGATCATAATTCTGTTTTAGAATTGCTTTATTAGCCTAAACCCCCTAATTGTGGTACTACGTATGCAGTGTGGGTGTTTTTGTTGTTTAATTCTTATGACCAGACACCTGTCTTAAAGCCTGAGGGAGCCATAGATCAGGGATACTCCAGGAGCCATCTGCTGCTGACATTCCTAGACTATGCTGGGTCAAGTTTCCTGGGAGTTATATAAGAAGTCTTCTGTGACCCGCCCCTTCAGGCCTATCAGGTCACATTGATAACTGTGTATGATTTCAGAGAGGGCCACTTCTCAAAAGGGAAATGTCAAATTGAGTGAATCTGGGGATTGACATATAAGGTACTTAACAAAGTAAAATAATTTTTATAATTTTAATATGAAAAACTAGCTGTAGAGTATATTTCAGTGAAAACACATTTTTCCTTCACATGACAATCTCATGTTCTCATGATTCCTACAATGCATCAAGTCCAGGAACTTGGAACTTGAAGTCCACTTTAGCTCATTGGGAAGAAGCTTTGTTTCTTCAACTTAAATTAATTGTGTAAATGACAATGGCCTTAAAAATGAGTAGGGCTATTCCGGGTAATCCGACAGTAAGGAACCCTGTTTGCCTTTGAAATTCCTGAAGTCTGTAGAACACTTTCAAAGAAAGACCTTTTTGATCGTAGAAAATAACACCTTAAAAAATATTCTCTGAGTGTAATCTACAATTCAACTTCTCTAATTACATTTCTGCACCTGTGATTAGTGTTAAATGGATTAATAGTTTCTATTCTTCCTGAAAATGAATCTTCATTGATCTCATCGGAGAACAAAAGGAAAAAAAAAAACATTAAAACTTTTACTATGAAATCTCAATGCCCTTAAGCAAATGGTCTGGCTGAAAGGTGGTAAAAACTACTAAATATACCCTGGAGCAGCTTGTCAGAGGATATCAATTAATATTGCTAGATTTTTATTGCTTGATATGCCATTACTTGCACAATCAGTACTATTGAATTATTAATAGTCGACAGAGCCCTGGGACTTGCCTCAATTATTTCCATTCACACTTACAGAAAACTTTTAAGACATTGGAAACATATATCAGGTGCAGCTAGAACTTTTGTCATGTCTATTTCGAGATCCTGTTTTTAACTAGGAATCACAAGGTGATGCCCAGGTTCTTTATTTGATTTTAGAGATTATGGGTCAATGAGCCGCTGTAACACTATTGTCTGATCAACTGTAGGACCTTCTCAGAATAGATAATTCAGAATAAAATAGTCAATATTTAGTAAAATTTCCAGAGACATCTCTAAAATAAACTAGGCTATGCACATACTTACTTGAAGGACTTCTTAGAGTTCCCAAAGAACAAAAAAGCCGTTCACTCCTCCCACGGAAAGAAGTGAAGAGATGCATCCTAGCATTCCAATCAATCAGTGCACCAGAGTGATTAGACCCACCACGTTTCTGATTAAAACATTGTGCTGGCCAGGGAGAGACCACCACTGTGGTCAACACAGTAACCGTGATTTGTTAACATCGATTTTGTTTTGTGAGAATAAATTGATTTATGATAGGGTAAGTGAAAGTGAATGTCTAATCAAATTCACCTCACCTGTACTACTGCCTAAATAGAACTATGTGTGTTATCCCTTGTGATGATTTACTGTTGTGCATTTTATAGAATTGTAACAATTTTGTTATAAGACAGTAGGACTCTAATGTCTATTTTTAAAGTATTCTCAGTAACATATTTTCAATATATTATAAAAATATTCATTTTCACTATATAAATTTTTGGCCCTCGATATGTCAGTATGTTTCTGCATTTGACAGACAAAGGCATTTTTGAGCGATCCTCATGATAAGCACAACAGTCTGGTGGTTTAAAAATTTAGGGGAAAAAAGATTTTGACAAGCCTTAGGAGCTTATAACTTGTCGCTCTCAACAGATTTTTTAAATGACAAAATACCACTGTAAAACCTAATGGGAAAGCTAATAAAGTCACATGATGTAGAAGAAGTCACACTTGGTCATCCAGAACATTCTCTTTGGAATAACTAAAATGTAAAAACCTTTAAATTAGCATCTGGTCAATCAAAGTAACTCGTTATAAAATAGTCTGCTGAGTTACAAATACTCTCCAATGTTTTAACAGGAGAAAGATAGTATTTGATATAGTGAGTGGGAGACTTTCATAAAGCAATATCATTCATTTGTAGTCCAGTCACAAACAACCAAAAATATCCTATTTTTTTTGTCCTGAAGTTATATTGACGATTAGTGATTCTTAAGAGCTTAAAATAATTGTATGTTAAGAAATAATGTTGACATTACAACACAATGGTGACTGGAGTATTTTAGATTGAAATGCATAAATAAATGAAGGCAAATTTCCTCTAAATAATGTACGTATATAATATTAAAGGGATACACAATTCACCTAAGTTTATTTGTAACAGTGAGAAAAAATTAAAACTTAGACATACAGACAAGTTAATATTTCAGTTTGGTCATTCTCCCAAATGGATTTTGTCTTTCTCAGAGAGCTACAGATAACGTAGAGGGAAAAGAGTCCTGAGCTTTCTTTTTTCCTCATCACAATGCCTTCCTTGCACCTAGTCGTTGTTCAAAGGAATTTATTGGTGGTCAAGAAAAAGAAAAACTGGTCATTGGGAATCAATTCCATAAAATTGTGCTTAAAATTTCTGTGCTTAAAATCTCACTGAGCATTTGGTGAATGCAGCGACACACTTTTAAATGAGAGCTTTTAAGTAAGAATTCAGAGGTTTCTTATTTCTCAAGATTGCTTTGACTGAAGTCTTTTGTGGTTCCATAAAAATTTTTGGACTGTTTTATAAATTTCTGTGAAAAATGCCATGGGGCTGTTGATAAGGAGTCCACTGAATCTATAGACTGCTTTGGGTAGTATGGACACTTAAAAAATATTAATTTTTGTGATTCATGATCACGGGACATTTTTCTTTCCATTTGTTTGTGCCTTTAATTCCTTTCATCCAAGTCTTATAGTTTTCAGTGTACAGATCTTTGACCTGTTTGGTAAAATTAATTCCTAAGTATTTATTTTTCTTTTTGATGTTACTATGAATGGGATTGTTTTATTTCTTTTTTTAGATAGTTAACTGTTAATATATAAAAACACAAGTGATTTTTGTATGTTGTTTTCATATCCTGTGACAACTGAATTTATTTATTATAAGATTTTGTTGGGTGGAGACTTTAGGGTTTTTTACACATCATGTCATCTGCAAATAGAGACAGTTTGACTTCTTTTCAATTTGAATGCCTTTTATTTATGTTCTAGTCTACTTGTTCTTGCTAGGATTTTCAGTACTATGTTGAATAGAAATATTGAAAGTGGGCCCCTTTGTTTTCCTCCATATCCTGGAGGAAAGATTTCAGCTTTCTACTGTTGAATAGGATGTTAGTTGTGGGCTTGTCATATATGTATTTATCATGTTAAGGTAAATTCTTCTATAGTCAATTTGTTGAGATTTTTATCTTAAAGAATGTGAGATTTTGTCAAATGCTCTTCCTGAATCAAATGAGATCAACATATCTTTTTTATTCTTCACTCTGTTAATATGGCATATCATAGTATTTGATTTTCATGTAATTCAGCAATCCTGCTTCTGCATAGATACATAGATACATCTCCATAAGGAGATACATGCACTCCCGTGTTAACTGCAGTATTATTCACAATAGCCAAGACCTGAAAAAACCCTAAGTGTCCACCAATGGATGAATAAAATATGAATATATGTGTATATATAATTTGATATATATGTAATATGTATACAGTGGAATACTATCCATTTATAACAAAGAAAACTCTGCCACTTGAGACAGCATGGATGAATGAGGGCATCATGCTAAGTAAAATAAATCAAAGACAAATACTGTATGATCTCTCTGATATGTGGAGTCTAAAAGAGTCAAACTAATAGAAACAGAGAGTAGAATAGTGTTTGCCAAGGTCTGGGGAAGGGGACAAATGGGAAGATGTTGGTCACAAGGTACAAATTTTCAGGCTTAAGCAAGTTCTGTAGACGTAATATTCAGCATGGTGGCTATACTTAACGACGCTGTGTTGTATGCCTGAAATTTGCTAAGAGAGTACATTTAAATGTTCTCACCACACATAGCTATGTGAGGTGATGGATGTGTAGAGTAACCATACTGTGGTAATTATTTTACAATATGTATGTCAAATTAAAGAAAATAATTCAGGGTTGTGAGATAATTAAAACTATCAAACCCTACCATGCTAACTAAACTCTAGGTTCAACTTTATCCTTTTTGTGTGTGCTTTCCTTTATGCAAAATCTGATTATTCAGTTATATTAGTATTGATTTAAAAGCTAACTTGAAGCTAATGTACAAATTTGGCCCAGAAGGTTTTTGAGATACAATATGTCTGTCGGTTACAACATGACAGGTAATCTCTCTAGAATTGGCTGAAGTGGGACTTGTAGTTCTATAATTCTACGGGGAAAGCAATGTAACAGCTGCTAAATAATGTGATTCTTAAATGGCATTTTTTTACAAGTAGTAAGGATTTTTAATTGATGTATTTAGCAGGTATTAAACAGCTCTCTACACTCTTGTCCAGTGGGAAGTGGTTGTCTTGTGCCCCATGCTGTTATTCCATATGGCAGAACTGCCCATGTTTAAAATTCTTTCCATTCGGACCTGATCAAAATCTCTAATTTAGACTTGCGTTTGGAAATGCTGTAAGGAAATATGAATAAAATATCACACCTAAGTTAAGGTTTTCTCCTCTACCCCTCTCTAGCTCAGACAGGCATATGTAGCTATGTTCTGTTTCAGGATTAAGGCAGGCAGTGATAATTATTCATGTGCTGGTTGATATCAGAAGAAACATTCTTCTTTAAAAAAAAAAAAAACTCTGAGTGAAATAAAAATTCCTATTTAACATAAAGGCATTTTCAAAGAAGATTTAATATACTAATATGTGAGAACAATTAATGAAGAGTAAAGTTTGATACAATGTAAAGTATCCTTGGTAAACATAGTAGTTGTACTTTTATATCCATTGTGATGAATTGCCCTAAAAAGGAACCAAGACAGTAGCAATGAGGTGTGGTAGAAAGAGCTCAGGATTTGTTTCAAGTTTTTATTTAGAGGCACCTGGGTGGCCCAGTTGGTTAAGTGTCTGACTCTTCATTTAGGCTCAGGTCATGATCTCAGGGTTCCTGAGCCTACCTCGGAGTCTGTGCTGAAAGCATGGAGACTGCCTCCCTTCCTCCCCACCCCTCTGCCCTTCCTCTGCTCATGCATGCACTCTCTCAAAATAAATAAATAAACTGAAAAAAATAAATTTCAGTTCATTAACATGTTGTGTAATATTAGTTTCAGGAGTAAAATTTAGTGATTCATCACTTCCATATAACACTCAGTGCTCATCACAACAAGAGCTCAGGATCTGAAGGCAGGTTATCTGAGTTCCAATCCTTGATCTAAATGTATTGGCTTTGGGTTTCATTTAACCTCTCTAAGCTTTAGTGTTCTCTCCAAGAAAGTGTGGATAATAATGTAATAATATGATATTTACTATTTGGAGAACATTCAATAAAACATTTGAATAATATCACTTAACATCTAGCCTAATTTGTGGCACATTTCAGTTATTCAGTAACTATTCAACAAATAAAGAGTTTTAAAAATTCCACATGAGGATACAAATATTAGTTGCTGTTCTGATTAAGTACCCAGAATTAAAATAATCCCAAGACAAATGGACAGCAACAAACAAAAAAATCAAACCTCCTTTGTGCCCAAAGTTGTCAGAACAGATTAAAAACTAAAATGTTCTTTGAACTGATGCCCGATATGTTTATTAAATTATATTTGTACATTACCACTGCCCTGAACAGAGGAAGTAAAATATAGATTTGTCAGATTTAGGAAAAAGAAGCATTCTTCCTGTTTTCCA
The DNA here is from genome assembly GCF_018350215.1 of Panthera leo. Classification (NCBI taxonomy): domain Eukaryota; kingdom Metazoa; phylum Chordata; class Mammalia; order Carnivora; family Felidae; genus Panthera; species Panthera leo. Next base: position 45,183,658 of record NC_056679.1, read on the forward strand.
GTTGCGCCTGTGTGTGTGAAGGGACCAGATGGTAGGGCAGAGGGACGAGATGGCTCACATATATTAACAAGTACACAGCACATAAATCAATACTCCTTTAAAACCCAAGTCTAACTTAAGAATGACTTGATCAGATGCAGTATAAGTTATGTCGTCTCCAACATAAAATATGCTGTTAACAGAGTAATCTTGGTGGTGTTTTGTAAAAACTATAATAGATAAATGATATGTACTATATAAATTATAGATATCCTACCCAGGTAGTTAATATTGTGAAGTTAATGAGATTCTGATTTAGAGGAATGCTTATTTCCACAAATTAATCTTCATTTGGAAGACTGAGAAATCTTTATGGAATGTATAAAGTGAAGACTATCATTGCTGAATTTCGCCCATGCTTGACATTATAACATCTTGCCACTAGAGCTCATTGTTGCTCTTTCCATAGATTCCAAGGTTCAACCTCTATCAATTTTCTTTTTTTCTTCCTTTCCTCCTCCCCCTACCCCACTTCAGATTGTTTTGCTAGCTGGCATAGTCTTCTATAAAAAAAATAGCACATTCTAAAAATATACTGATATTTAAGAATAAAAATATCCCAAGATATGGAATCTCCCTTTAAACACATGATATCAAAAATGGCAATCTCTGATAGTATAGCACCTCATAGAAAAATTTCAAATATCAGTCATGTAAACAAATGCCTTTAAAAATTTTTTTAACATTTATTTATTATTGAGAGACAGAGCATGAGCATGAGCATAGGAGGGTCATAGAGAGAGGGGGAGACAGAATCCGAAGAAGGCTCCAGCCTCTGAGCTGTCAGCACAGAGCCCGACGTGGGCTGGAACCTACCAACCGTGAGATCATGACCTGAGCCAAAGTCGGACACCCAACCGAGTGAGCCACCCAGGCGCCCCAACAGTCTTTTAGTTACACATATTACACCATGTTTACCAAACATGTTAAATTGTTCATTTGCAAACATTTGCCAAGCTTGATCAATAAAAAACACGAAAAGATTCTTTCATATATAATTTGGACTACTTCAAAATCATCTCTATTGTAATTTATTAGAAACTAATCCCTTTAAATATCCAAATATAATTTTAATCCTTATTTCAAAATGTGTATACACACACACACCAATAGTTCATAAAGAGCCTTTTAACTCCCCATTTTATAGAAGAAACCTAGGTTTCCTCTCTCACTCCAAATTAAGATTTTGTCACATTCAAGTTGCATGATAAAAATGAAGTACATGATAAAAATATTTATAAAGAGGTAATAATCATAAGTTCTCTCCACTTTCTACCTGATCCTGTGTCCTCACACTTGTCAAATCAGTGCACGCTCTTGCTGCTTTCCTAATAACTCGGAGATCATCTGCAACCCAAAGCCCATATCCAGTCAAATAGAAAATGATCCTCTTTATTGTTGCCCCAAACTCATATTACATGTGTGTGACTCTCTGGGTTCTGTTAGATAACAGAAGGCCCAAAGAAAACATCTAAAATAATTGAATTTGTCTCTATTTACACTAATTCAGTGATTACAAAGTTGTCATGCTCATACCAACCTGTTTAACTATAGATGCTCTTTCTCAAGGAAAACTGATTTTCCAAGGAACCCAATAGCCCAAAGCAAGATAAAATTCCAACCTAAAATTTCCCTGACTAGTTGTAAGATGGATTTCTAATTCATTTATGACCTCTTTCATTTTCTAATGACATTTTCAATTAAAAACACAATTTAAAAATGTGTGCATAACACACACACACACACACACACACACACACACACACACACACTCACACCCCTACCTGTCAAGCTTTGACCACAGCGCATTTACAAAAGCTCATTTCATAACCGAACAGATTACTCTAACTTGGCTCTTCCAAACAATTTGCTCTCACTCCACTACAGACACAAGCCTTAGGCTCTGAGCTCACCTCCCCATAACTCCCACCTGATTGAGATTTTGCTTCTTTAGCTACCAAAGGAAGAGATTTCCTTTTTCTCTAACCTCTGCTTTACTGAGGTAGATTGAGTATTTTTCTTATAAATCCTCAATTCCCTAGATGAACAATAACAGATAAATTGCTCATGTACATTTATAAAATGCCAGGCTACAAAAAGGAATTGGACCGAAAATGTAGGTTTATATTTCAATAACTGGTGTAGGTAACTTTCCTATTTTTTGCCTAGTTAATTTTATATTCTGAGAGAGTTCCCAGGGATACAGGCAGGGTAAGGGCTAGGAGAAGGAAGATGGACAATGTAATTTGAATGAGAAAGATGTACAGTGATACTTTTCCTTTCAAATTACCTGACAATTCAAGAGACATGGGTTATATATTAAGGAAAGAATGGAGTCCAGAACAGCATATTCCTGCCTGCCTGGGACTGTCTTAGATAAATGGACAGCTTTCTGTACTGTGGAAGTTAGATATTATATTCAAGATAAAGGCTTTGACTGACAGATCAGTATCCTAGAAACACCTGGCATATCAATATCTTCATGCAAATAAGGACAGCCATTCTAAAGTCATTAGCTGAACTTTTGGTTGGGGGTGGGCCTGTATCACTAAAATCAAGAGTGCTGAAGAACTTAACATTTCCACAAAAATCCACAGATCAGAGAAGCTACATGTTAAAAACAATATAAGCTTATTAAAACAACTATCAATGAAAATTGTTGAATTTTTGAAATTTATTTTTTTCAAGAGTGAATTATTTTATAAAATGTAAAATCTTCCAAACCTCTTTTATTTTATAATTCTACACAAAAGTAGCTCATGGCAATGAGAATGATAGTTACATGATGACTTATAAAAATTAAATGTACAGAAAATACCAATGATGGTTATCATTAATGGATGATAGTACTGGATTTTTCCTTTCGTTTTCTAACTACTGCCTTATACATTTTTGCTTTCCTTAGCATATTTAGGTAATCATATATATTATTTTTGAAAAAATAGTAATCACTATTATAAACGCAATGAATATATTTAAGCTGTCCTCAACTGTAGGGAACACAACGGTCCTTAAAGCCTAGATTTTTTTTTTTTTTCATTGTACTATCTTCTTTGAACTCTCCCCATCCTTCCCTCTCATATTTTAGCTAATGATTTGGGGATTTAAAACTTCCAAATTTTGGAAGCTCAGTCGGTTGAGCGTCCAACTTCAGCTCAGGTCATGATCTCGCAGTCTGTGGGTTGGAGCCCCGCGTCGAGCTCTGTGCTAACACCTTGGAGGCTGGAGCCTGCTTCTGATTCTGTGTCTCCCTCTTTCTCTGCCCCTCCCCCACTCATGCTCTGTCTCTCTCTGTCTCAGAAATAAACATTAAAAATTAAAAAAATAAATAAAACTTCCAAATTTTTAAGAGCTCCATGAATTCTGTTTTTACTTTGAAATATTTTTTAAACAAAGTAAAAACCCATCAACCTCAATATAGACAATGTGTTGTGAATAGTCATTATGTTATCCTATCCTTCTTTTTATCCTAGAACAAGGAATGAAGATTGGTAACTAAAAATTACTAGTCTCATTGGAACAATTTTTATAAAGGGAATTGATGCTTATGTAAATGCAGAGTGCACACTTATGAAGCAGTGGTTAACCTTTAAACTGTATCGAACCCCTCCTGAGCACAATCTCAGATATCAAGTTAACATCAACTGAACCAATGTTCAGTCATCAACTGAACCATTTTCATCTTGCGGACTCTGTGGAAAAATTCACCTATAAAACTACTTATTAGGTGTTTACCATTTACAATCTTTTCAGCCACAGCTTATTTTCATATGGTTGAAGAACTGACAACTATATCTTCTCATATAGCACATTTGCACAAAAATTTTTTGGTGTTCCACTTTTTTTGTACAGAAGACAGTAATTTCCCCAGTTGTTGCATAGAATTGTTTCAAATTCCTAGGTGATGTAGCTCCAATGTCTATAGTGATTTAAATATTCAGATAAAATTCTAAAGAAATACTCTTCATTTTCATATTATTTTACATGTGGGAACATGATTCATGTTTTGTGTGTATGTATGTGTGACAGAGTATGTGCCCTGTGTGTTTGTTTGCGTGTGTGTGGTTGAGGAAGGGTTACAGAATTATGTAGTAATCCATGTAACAAACAAGGAGAGTCTGTATTGATCAGGAGAATAGTTAGTAAGCTCTATTCCTTGATCATAAGAAATGACTTTATTGTGTAATATATTTTCAAATATTCCTATATAGATTATCTGTGTTGGTGCTTTATTTACAATTATTTACTTTTCCATCTTAAGTCACCTTTCCAGAAAAACTCTACTAATTCCTAGGCTATCACAGTTTATTGACAAACTGAAATGACCAAACAAAATGAACATATTTAATCATACACTCAAAAGCTATTTGGATATCTTGAATGAAATAATGAAACTCACATATACCTACAACTACCTCAAACTTCTTTAAAAAAAAAATCTACTGATTAGTTTATTATTTTCCTTGTGCTTTCTCCTCAACCAATTGAATCGGCCATTTAATTTACAATGAAGTGGTCAGAAACCTGGGTATCCTCCCTAAATTTATTAATTTACGCATGTTTACCTCCAAATTACCATCCCTTAATGATCACTTTAAAACTAATCCCTTTTCTTCATGCCCCTAACACTTTTCTAGTATGGGCTCCTATCTTCTTTCCTATGATTTACTGCCAGAGACTAACTTGTCTGCAGTCTTGGAAACTACCAGACATGAACAGATATTTTATTGTGGAGGATAACCAGACAGCAAATAAGCTTGTGAAAAGTTGTTGAACATCATCTACCAAAAGGGAAATGTAAAAACCACAATGAGATATCACCAAATACCTATCAAAATGATACACACACACAACACCTATGAAAATATCGAACGTTGACTAGGAGGCAGAGAAGCAAGATAAGTAATTCCTATTTTGCTGGTGGGTATATAAAATGGTATAGCCATTTTGAAACAGTTTGGCAATTTATTTAAAAAGCTAAATATGCAGCTACCATAGAACAAACAATCGTAATCCTGGGTATTCATCCCAGATGAATGAAGGCACATTCACATAAAAACCTGTGCACACATGTTTACAGCAGGTTTATTCATAATAGCCAAAACCTGAAAACAGTAAGGATGGATGGTAACACAAGCTGGGGTACAGCCATACCCTAGAATATTACTCAGCAAAAAAATGGAAGAAAGTATGAGTACATGTAACAACCTGAATAAATCTCCAGAGAACCCTGAGAGGGAAATACAAGTCCACAAGTTACTACTGTATGGATCCATTTATGTATAACACCCTTGCAATGACAAAATTATAGAAATAGAGAACAGACCAGTGGTTGCAAAAAGTTGAAGACCCAGTAGAAAGAAGGTCGAAGGTGGAATAGAGGATCATGATCTCACTGTTCGTGAAATCGAACCTGGCGTCAGGCTCTGCACTGACAGTGTGGAGCCTGCTTGGGATACTTTCTCTGCCCCTCCCCCACTCATGCTGGCTGTCTCTGTCTCGGTCTCTATCTCTCCCAGAATAAATAAACTTAAATAAAAAAGAAGAAGGTGGAATAGAGAGTTGGTGTGATTGGAAAAGGACATCACGAAGGATCCACGCATTCATGGGATTGTTGAGTCTTGACTGCGAGATGGATACACAAATCCACACATAGGACACGATTGCATAGAGCAATAATTACACACATACATGCAAATGAGTACAAGTAAAACTGGGGAAACCCAGACAATGTTGGTGAGAGGAGAGAAACTATCACACAGTACAGGAGAGACTGAAGTAAATTCTGCTGAGACAAAAGGCAGAAGGGTTTTTACTCACTGAGGCAAGCTAGTGGAAAGGGGCTATGGGAAGTCAATGGGAAGTTTGGTCAGTGTGATTTGGCCATCCATGTTTGTAACTGGCACTTCTTCAAGTTAGGCTCCTACCTTCCCGCAGATGCTGCTGTGCTATTTTATAGATTATGTTTCAAAGGAATGGCTCCCAGGTCCTTGAGAAAGACGTTCTTGTGTTATAGAAGATTTACATTGCAAAGATGCAGAGAAAGAAGCTACAATACCAAGTGTTTTTTAACATGAAATTTATTGTCAAATTGGTTTCCATACAACATCCAGTGCCCCTCCCAACAGGTGCCCCCCTCAATGCCCATCACCCACCCTCCCCTCCCTCCCACTCCCCATCAACCCTCAGTTTATTCTCAGTGTTTAAGAGTCTCTTATGGTGAGTCAGGAAGAAACACAACTAAAATTTAGTCAAGCCAAGGAGAATGTTCAGGCTGTGTTGGTCACTTCCAAACCATTTCTCACACTGCAGTGAGTTTGAATTTCCCACAACTACTTCTGTTCATAGGTGAAATATCTGTCAGAAGCCCTCCCAAATCGATCATACTGTCTTCCTGGGCTACTTTGAGAGCATCCTCTACTATGGTGTTTATGTTGTTTAATACCCAGGTTTTTTTGTTTGTTTGTTTGTTTGTTTTACTATCTATCTGCATCTCTATCTCCCACACTGGACTGCAAGCTTTCTGAAAGCAAGGACTATATCTCTGTCACCAGTGTGTTTTTAGCAGGTAGACCAGTACCTGGCACAGTTTATTCATTCATCATATATCTATTAGGTGCTTAAAATGTGTTACAGACTGTATCAATCCTATTATTCATGTCACTTATTTTTTCTCTCAGTCTCTTTCTTAAAATTTACATATTTTACATCTCCAAAATCATGCATAGTTATTTTTTTCCAAGTGGTTAAAAAAATGGTGTGTGCTCCATTCAGGATATTCAACATACTTAAAATTGAGCAAATCATTTTTTCCTCCAAATCTGCTCCTTTTTCCTTTTATTTACTGTAGTTAAGGGTATCATCATTCATCTAATTCCTCAAGCTAGAAAATACGGAGTCATGCTAAACCCTTCTTTTTCAGCTGCCACATTTATTTAGTGACAGATCCTGATGATTTTGTCTCTCAGATGTTCCAAATTTCTGTTTCCTCTTTTTCATACTTAAGGCCAGTGCTTTAGGTCATCATGACCTAGACCTCCTGACTGCCCAATCTATTGTCCACACTCCAATTAGGTAATTTTTTTTAAAGAGTGGAATCTAATCAGCTCATAATTTCTCCATTTAAAGTATTTCACAGCATTTCCTTTCTTTCCTTCCCACCACCCCATTATGAAATGAAAAACTTTGAAGTCCTTAGTATGGTATAAAATGGCATTCATGATACAGGTCAAAATTCACTTTCTACATTCTTCATTTTCTTTCATACATCTTATGTTCCTCAAAAAGTAACTGATGTGCCTAGAAGACCTCAAGCTTATACATGCCTTGGTATTTTTGCACATTTCTAATTTTTATTTTTTAGGATGCACTCCCTCTCTCTGCCCTTTCCGCCACATCCTTATCTTGTGCATATCACACAAAATAATGTTCAAAGCAGAAGTACATCTCCTGTGAGAAAATATTCTCTGACTACACTCTACTGTAAAGTTGATTTAAGTGAACCATCTATGGATTTCACCCATCTATCTGTCTATATATCTATCAACCTCTCCAAAAATTACAATCAAACAAATGTTACAGGCAAGATAATTAGAAATCAACAAACATTGGAAATCACAAAGTTAACATGGAGGAACAAATGCAGAGTATCTCCTGGAATTTCCACTTACAATTAGAAACAAAACTAAATGAGGTGTTATCCATGTTTACCTGCCATGCCTGGGATTATTTACTGTAACACTTGAATGATAAAGGTCAGATGCAGTGTATTATAGCCTTTTTCTTAACAATGTCAACCACTTTAAGTTAGTAATGATGTAAGAAGTTGTTTTAGTAGTAGGGCAAAAAAACATCGAGAGGACTTGAATCAAAAATGTTCATTATAGCATGTGCTGTAAAAAATGTGTAGTTCAGATTTCATTTCATGTAATTTGTGAAGAAAATAAAATATAGCTTGCATAATGCATTTCATAGTAATAACATTATTCATGATAGATGAGTAAAACTAGAAAATTTGGTTTATTGCTGTGTGTCTTGTCTGAATAACGGCTAAAATGTACTTGTGCTTTCAATTAGTATCATCGCCTTTATATAGAGAGTCAAGTGCGGCCAAATTGCATAGAGAGGTGAACTGACAATTCGTCAATTCATTGGCTCAATTACATCCCCCAAAGAACCACTTTGGATTTTAGATTCAAGATGGATTATTTACACTGATCGAATTAACCAGTTCAGAGATAAATCTCTACTCTGTGGACATAACTTGGAAATAAATATATACCTACAAATCATTTCAAAAATTCTTGCTGTTTCAAGCTTCTGTTACTACTTTCATGACTAACATAACATGAAGAAAGTTGCCATATATTTTTACTTACTGGTGCTTGATCTGGGATGTTGAAATTTAGACAGGTGCTATATTCCTTGACGATGCCCTTTAAATTTTTTTTAATGTTTATTTATTTTGAGAGAGAAAGAGCAGGGAAGGGGCAGAGAGAGAGGGAGACACAGAATCTGAAGCAGGCTTTAGGCTCTGAACTGTCAGCACAGAATCAGACGTGGGGATTGAACTCACAAACAAGAGATCATGAACTGAGCTGAAGTTGGTCGCTCAACCGACGGAGCCATCCAGGTGTCCCTTGATGATTCTCTTTGGAACTGGAACGGGGGCCATTAATGACAAGGAATGGGAATTGTATCTTTTATTTGCAAAAAAATATCTGATTACTTATACTACTTTACTGCTTCCTAGAACACAGAGAAACTTGTATATTTTTCTTAAGTGATCAATTATTCCCTTTTGAAAGTTTATTTATTTATTTGAGACAGAAAGAGACCATGTGAGTGGGGGAGTGGCACAGAGATAGGGAGAGAGAGAGAGAGAACCCCAAGGATTCTGTGTGCTGTCAGCACAGAGCCCAATGTAGAATTCGAACTCTGTGACATCATGATCTGAGCCGAAACCAAGAGTTGGATGCTTAACCGACTAAGCCACCCTGTTGCCCCAAAGTGATCAATTATTCTTATCAGAATTCAAGTTCAATTCATTGATAAAATGACTTTCATGATATATCATGGAAAGTTAGATTCAACTAGAATAATTTTTGAGAATGAAAATATTTCAATAAAAAATTCTCACTTCATTCACAAAATACCACTTACTAATAATTATTGCTACATGTGGCTAAGTTTACTTGCTGATTTACTTGCCAAAATTTTCAGTAAATATTTCTTAAATATTTTAGATTGCAGTTTGGAATAAATGCTTAATAATTATGAAGACTACAGTGATATTTTTTTAAATCGTGATTAAAAAAAAAAGAAGAAAGTAAAGATTATTTGAGGAATGTGATTTTGGACACAGAGCGCAGGCTTAAAAGCCAGCAGAGGTTTGGAAATGCAATGTCTAACAAAGCCTGAGGTGGCACTAAATGCTTGTGTGGAAAAAGGCATGCTTTTCTTGTACTTTGATTCTACAAAGTTCATCCTTTCATTATCCTCCATATTTTTGCCTTTGCAAACATTTTCCCTTTGCCTCAATAAAAAACAACTGCTCTTCTAAGACACTGCTGAGACTTCTATCCTTTGTGAGGCCACCGTTGATCATTCTGGTCAGTGCTGAACCTTACTAATTCTGCACACTGGAAGTCCAGGAATTAGCATGTGGCTCCAAACAGAATGAAGTGATTTTGTTTTTTATTACTGCTCTGTGACATTTACGTCATCAAGTTGTGCAAATACAAAAAGCATCATTTCTTCTGTCTTCCCAACTAGGCTCTGTTTTCTTGCAAACACTGATTGCACTGTTGGCTTCTTTCACATTTCCATAAGCATTAGCAGTGCCTTGAAACTCTCTATCATATCATGCATTTTTATCTTTGTCAATGGTCCTACCACTCTCTCAGAAGGTCTTGCATCCAGTTATGTACATGTTTCTGTTGCCTCTCTCCACACTAGAATGTCAGCAGAAAGAGAGCAGGGATCTTTTCTTTCTTGATCCCAGCAATTTCTCAATACCTAGAAGAGTTCTTTGCCCCAAGTAAGCTCTCAAATATTTGTTGAAAGAATGAAGGGACAGATATCTGGTTAGGTGGCAGCTATTTACACATAGTGGTTAATTTGAGCAAGGGTTAAGGAACAAGCATTCTGAAAGCCCACGTCCCGCAAAGAATTAGAAAGAGATCCCAGAGAGTGGTTTTGATCAGATTTCCATTTAAGTGAATTCTCCCTTTGATAAACAATGCGACTTGGGCAAATTGCAAATACGCCTCAGTTTCCTCATTTGTCAAACGGGGCTGATAGTATATACTCTCAACCCATAATCTTAAAAAAAATAAACATGTGAAAATACTTGTCAACTCATATAAAACACCATACACTATTACCATACAGTGCTGTGATACTGGTATCTGAGCTTATTGAATTTATGTCTCGCAGATTGATTCTTCACAGAGTTTTAATATATATTAATAAGTAGGCTCCCTTTATATGTATAAATAAGTGCATGATTATTCTCTAATGTTTTCTACATGGTAATGTACATACGTGTGAAAATGTCCTACAGCTACCGTTGAAATCAATATTCAATTTCTGTCCATAGATGGCAGCAATGTACCAAATCTTAACTTTATAGGTGACCCTGTGAAAAAGTTATCTGTATACTAAATACCATGTTCTCTTAATAGGACATGAAAATTATTTAAGAAGAACTATAGCATCAATGGAATATGAACAAAAAATGTAAAAAAAAAAAATCCTCCACAGCCAGTCTCAGTCCTTTATTCAGTGAACTAAAGGGTTTCTTCAGTTTGCCCAGCATGGGAGTCTTTGTCATTTTAACTGAATGTCACAAAAGATATTGATAAAAATAAAACTCTTTTAAGATAATAGCCATTCAAAACAATACCAAGAAAATGCCCTGTCTTTCAGTAGTGTCTATTAAAAATGGATTAATACATGCATGCAGCTCTCTTTTATTTGTTTAAAAAATTAAAATGACCAGAAAGCGCTTACATCCAGAAACCTTTTATAAAGAAAGAATGGCAGAATGCAAAGAAAGGAGATTTCCAGATTTAGACACTGAAGACAAAGCAAACCAAGAGAAATGGGCCCATGGGAGACAAGAAAAGCTACAAGACGAGGTTGAACTGGAGAGAAATATAATAAATCTAAACAATGCCTCAGACTGCCCATCAGAGCACAAAACATTTTGGTCAGCCATTGAATTTTCTGTCTATGAAAGTCCCTATCACATGTTGAATCACATTGGTTCATTTTTTCCCTTTGTAAATGAAGAGTTCATTATGAATGCTTTGGAAAATTACGCCTATGTTGAGTGCAATTGTGTGGAGGAAATATATTTCCATTTTAAATCATGAGAAATCAAAGAACAGTGCAAAATTCCCCTATTGTGCAACATTTAAAACCTGAAGATAATCTTTTGGTATTGGAAATATTTTAGCACTTAATTTAAATGATTTGGAGAGAAGCATGTACCTAAAGAAAAGAAAAAAAAAGAGTAAGAACTATTGAGAAAGAAGTAGAAAAAAGACACCACAGGACTGCCCAACATAAGGCTACACAGGGATAAAGCCCATGGACGAGAAAGGACTGTTGAGTTATAGCACCTCGCAAGGTTCAAAGCAAAATTACAAAACAACTTACAGATGTGGGATTTATTCATATCAGGGGTAGGTCTTTTAATACTGGCTTACTTAGCTCTTTGACTCTAAAAAAATCCTAAGTCCTGTAAATCCTCCAGGGCCTACTATCTAATTATATTGGATATCCTGCATGTCTCCTTAATAAAAACTACCTTATTGTTTAATGGTTGGCCTTCAGAGTCTTTGAAGACTAGGTTCTGCTCAGTTAGAAATAAATTCAACATGTTGCTTACCTTTTGCATAGTTCCTAATTTGGAAGTTTATTTTCCATCTCATCATTCCACAACCTACCATATCATATATTTTCCTAAATAAATTTATTTTCACCAATCCATCAGTATAGATTGAGGAACTGCTCCCTAACTTTTTTCCTGTTTTTCTTCCCCCTATGGTGAAAGTCTTCTCTGGTACAACAAAATATGGATTTCATGCAGCCCCACATGTTTATAATTATATTAACTCACAGAAAATTAAATCAAAAATACACATCAGGTTTTGGCATTACCGTTCAAGAAGAAATAAAGCAAACAGGTTCAGGGAAGTATCTAGAATAGGAAACCTGCTAACATTTGGCACAAATTTCAAATTGTCCATTAGTCATAAATGTGGGTTTTTCAATTCATATTTTCTTGAAATAAATCTGCAGGATAAAATGTACCCAAAATATCTTCATTACTACTGCATAAAGGAGTGATGATAGCAATGAATGTTTTTGGAAGCTGCTTGTATTTTCGGTAAATAAGGTTCTGAAAAGTACAACCTTCACAAATGTTTCTTCTTTCTCCTTGATTACAACAATTACTCAGTTGAATAAAAAGATTCAAATTGAATATTGTGTACCATGTGTATTTTTAAACTCTATTTCTACAAGCTACTTAAGGGGACAAATAATAGATAGATGTTAGATCTATACTGAGAGATCTCTTGGGGTGTATGTGTGGTTACAATGGAAATTGTTTTTATGAAAAGATTGTATTAGGGTCATTCGTTGCTATTTTGAGTCCTGTTGTTACTCTGAGTTAGAAAAATGATGAACATTCTTACTGAAATTACCGATATAAAAATAGTGGAATTTCTTGATTACACTTGGAACTTTAAAAATAATTAGAAGTAATGAGAATCTACTGTTACCAGGAAAATATAAAATTCTTTCAAGATAATTCTCACACCTGGTTCCATAATCTTCTACTGTTGATTTCTGGTAAAAATCAAGTCACCAATTCAAATGACAAAATGTACTTTCTGAGTGCACTGTTAATCACTAGGCACTCGATAGCACAGCTATCTAATGGAAATTATTTCTGAGATGACTGTATCCAGGTAATTCAACCCCCAAATATAAGTGTTTTATTTTATCACCCTATTAGATGGAAAAAAAATTTTCTCATTTAATGAATAGGAAAAGGTATTGCAAAGAAGATGTCAGAGTATATATGATCCAACGTCCTTGTACTAGAGCTAGCTTATAGATCAGACTGTAAACACAATGATTGCACAAATGTTTAAATGTCTTCTTTCCATTAACAGGAATGATGAAGCTCCCAGAAAGCTGAATGATTAAAAGTGTGTGTGTGGGAGGGGTAGGGACAGCAGATTCTTATCTAAAATGCATACTGTTTAGTGCTGCATATCTCAAAAAGCTGTTACAGTGATAGCAAAACAGAAACACTGAAGTGTACAGGGTGCTTTTCAAAAGCCAGGGTGGGTGAAATTACCATGCCAGGAATAAACCATATGATATGTGGTCTACCTTCTCAGGAGGGAAAAGAGGAGGAGGTATTCTAGCATAAAACAGTCATCATTGCAGTATAAGGTATTAAAAATTGCTAATTAAAAACATATAAAATTATACTTCATATGTTTCTGTCTTTGCGAATTTAGATGGTTATTTCGAAAATCTTTAAGAGTTACCAGTAGAAGCTGGGAATAATTCTGACCCCAAAATTAAAATCTATTTTTGCATTCTCATTCGTGGCCATATGCATTAAGTATCATAATTCCATGAAGAAAAATATGCTTACATAAAATGCCTGCATAATAAAGTTATAATATTGTATCTGTTGATTTTTATAATAATATATATACTTTGACATTGTCTATAAGGAACAATCCTGCATTATAGATACTTTCATTGTTCCTTGCCTGTGCCATAGCTATGAACTTTATTACATTTAATGGGAAACTAATAAATGTTTATTGATAAGTGAAATGCATAGTATTTTTCCTAAAAATGACGGCCTCCCCTCTCAGTACTATGTGGTCAAGAGATACATAATGGAGACCGTTCTTCCCTAATTCTAACATCCATATCCCTTTCTGCAGTAACAAGCCAATTAATGTGTTACTGGACTCATAACCAAAATGCATCAAGGGATCAGTTGTTCTATTTTATTTTCATAATCTCTTAATAGGTTCGGCAATACTTACCCTGCCAATGACAAATAACTTCTGGACCTGCCAAGCATCTCAAGCCTTTTTTCTATCTCTAGTATGAATTTGAGGTCTCAGTCCTCCATTTTTTTTCTCACCATCATTCCTATTCCTTTATTCCAGAGTAAAACATCCACATAACATATTTACTTAGTAGTTTTTCAGTGAAAAGACATTTACTACAATGGATTTCTTACCAATTGGAGGTTTTTCATGGTAATTGCTGGAGATTCCTTGTTATTACAACTATGCATTCTAATTTTGCCTAATGAGCCAATTCTAGTGATAAAGAAAACCCCAGGGCAGAGTGAAGGCTGTTACTTTTGGAATAACAAATGCCATAAATGGTACCTCGCAGCTCAAGAGTCAGAATAGACAGCATGAGGTAGGAGGCTTTGCTGGAGTTTACCAGAGAGACTTCTATGGAAGCTCAATGGTAAACTCCTTGAGAGATTACAATTGCAGTTATTTCTCCCAGGATTGGAGGTGACACCAGGAATTCTGGTCAGTCTGCAATGATGTAAATGTAAAAGCAGTGTCTGTGGATCAGAAGATACACAAATACCATATGCACCCACTCATAGATGAAATTTAAGAAACAAATGAGCAAAGGGAATAAAAGATAGAGAGGCAAACCAAGAAACAGATTCTTAGCCAGAGAGAACAAATTGGTGGTTACCAGAGGGAAGATGGGTGGGGAGATGAGCAAAACAGGGGATGGGGACTAAGGAGTGTACTTGTTGTGAGGAACACCAAGTGTCGTAGGGAAGTGTTGAGTCATTACACTGTACATCTAAAGTTAATATTACATTGTATGTTAACTAACTAGAATTTAAATAATAACTTAAAAATTTAATGTTTAATTATTTTTGAGAGAAAGAGAGAGAGAGAGCGCGCGGTGAGCGAGCAGGGGAGGGGCGGAGAGGGAGGGAGACACAGAACCCAAAGCAGGCTCCAGACTCTGAGCTATCAGCACAGAGCCTGAAGTGAGGGTAGAACTCACAAATCGTGAGGTCATGACCTGCCTACTGAGCCATCCGGGCGCCCATAAAAACTTTAAAAACTTTAAAAAAAGATACAAAAGACAGTTTTGTTTACTTAAGTCATGGGTCATCAATTACACATTTATTCCTTCTAATGATGATTTGAATATGATAATATGAGGGATGAGGGGCACATTTACTGGGGATTTACTGTGTGTTAGAGCAACTACATACACTGTCATTTAATAATCCCAACAATCTAAGGCAGGAATTTGTATCTTCTTGTGTTAAAAAATAAGATTGAGATGGGGCACCTGGGTGGCTCAATTGGTTAAGCAATTGGCTTTTGATCTTGGCTCTCCTACTTTGTGAGCTTGGGCCCCACATGGGGCTCTGTGTTGACAGCAGAGTCTGCTTGGAATTCTCTCCCCTGCTCTCTCTGCCCCCTACCCCACTTGTACTCACTCTCTCTCTCTCTCAAAATAAATAAACTTAAAAAATAAGACTGAGGGATATTAAACAAATTGACCTCATAGATATAACTCAAAGAGACAATACTGACATTTGGGGACTGGGTGTCTCTGATTGGAATGGTTAGCTTTTTCATGATGTCATATACTCACCTCATTTTATAGAGCATTTTTATAGAGGTGTGATATGTGGGAATATAGACAAAAGAGGCAGCAACTTGCTTTTGCCTGGAGCACCAGGGTAGGAATGATTAACAGAGGAGAGAATAGAGAACTTTTTGTGGATAAAAAAAAATATATGCTCAGAGAATTCCATCATAGAAAATAGGAAAGCCCTGGCATGCAAGACACTCATGAAAACTTTGGCACGAATGGATCTTAGGGAATAAGAGAAGGCTGTTAATAAAGATGAATATATAGAGATAGGCTGGAACTAGAATTTAAAGAGCCTTATTACCTGCATATGAGATAGTCAAAAAATATTAAAGAAAATCACTAAAATATAAAAAAAACATAGTCACCAGATATATGTAAAAAATATTTTCTATCAGCTTTTTTTCTTCTTGGAATAGAACATGTTAAAATATTTTTTAAATATATGTATTTTGGATTTAGCTAGTTCAACATTTTCAATTCATAACTGAGAATATTGAGAGATTCATAAAGGTAATGAATTTTCCAAATCTTAAAGTTACTTTTGAAAGAACATTGCCTACAAGAACCAAGATCCTTTTTTTTTAATGTTTATTTATTTATTTTGAGAGAGAAAGAGTATGTGAGCAGGGGAAGGGCAGAGGGAGAGAGAGAGAGAGAAAGAATCCCAAGCAGGCTCTTCATTGCCAGCACAGAGCCTGACATGGGGCTCGATCTCATGAACCATGAGATCATGACCTGAGCTGACATCAAGAGTTGGACACCTAACTGACTGAGCCACCCAGGTGCCCCTAGAACCAAGATCTTTTAACTCCATAACTTCTCCATCATGCTATGAATTCTTGCTGCTGTGCTGACATGTGAAGAAATATAAATGTTATCATATAAATATTGTCTTTGACATACACCCATAGATACAGACTAAAATAACTAAAGCTATTCCAACTTGTTCCAAAGAAGCTTTTTCCCTAACTGGGACACAAAGACACAAATCTATAGGATGAACGCATAATTCCCCTAAATGGGCTTCTGGGTCTCAAATTGCAGCTTCAGTGTATTTTTGTATTTCTCCTACAGACTTTGGTGGATCAATCCACACACCCCTACACACACACACACACACACACACACACACACACACACACACACGCATGCATGTACTTTAATCAATGTATAGTTTAATTGAAATGAAAAAGTCACTCTACTCTAAACTCTGTATTATCATCTTTGGTTTATAGGCCTGCATCTTTTAGTACATAGTGAGATTCTTGAGAGAAGAACCGAACTCCACCTTGTCATTGTCATTTCCAGCATGGTACATAATAAGTACTCAGTAATACAGTATACTAAATAATGGGTTCACAGTCATGAACGAGGCAAATATTGCCCAAAAAAAGTCGCACCAGAAGGTATTAAGCAAGAGAGACTTTATGTAACACTATTGCAATGGGGAAAGATTGAACTGAACTCCAATGACACAAAGATGGCGATTTTTAAGCTGAGGATGAGCTGATGGAAGAGTACTGAAGAGTGGCGTTGGAGGAGAGGTTAGTCAGTGTGATTAGGCCTTCTGTGTTTGTTGATTGGCACTTCTCATAGCTGGGCTCCTGCCCTCCTATACAGACTGGGCAACAGGGCCTCTACCCTTCTTAATTATTCCATTTGAAAGGGATGGCGCCTTTGACATTCCTGGGACAATCCGTGTTGTAAAACCGGTAAGAGGTTGAGAGAAGATTTACATCTTTAAGAACAGAGGAACAATTTACACATGAAAGTTGTCTACATTTAATGCTCTAAGAAAAGGCAGGTCAGGGACTTATATCTGGAAGAAATCTATATAAGCTTAGTCAAGCTGGGGGCAATTTTTTTTAAGCTAAGGACAATTTTAAGGAAGTCAAAGTAAATATGGTTCTATGGTCCTTTTACATTGAGGCTAAAGAATAATACAAAAAATGATTGAATATTACAATATTTTATATATTTAGTGAATGCTACATATAAGCAAAGAAAATGCAAATAGTAAATGTGGAAGGATCTCAAATATTACCTTGATTCATTTGGCTCTTTATTCTACAACCATGTATTCATCACATTTTTCCAAAACAAGGCTCTTGGAATGGTACTTACAAAACAGCTGAAATCCTACATTGAAATATAGGATAATTTTATCTCTGTAAGTAAAAATAGGTTTTAAATGGATATTTGCATTTATTAATGATTCTAAGTAAGCAAATGAGTTAATAAAAGTTAGCACTTGCTTCTGTTTCTCATATTTATGATCAATAACGTGTCATAGAAAAATCATGAAATTCCTAGTGGAAACTGAAAGTTAAAATTTCTGAGATTATGTTTTATCTCACAGTGGACCAAGATAGAAATAAGTTCAGATGAAAGTAATGACATTGTTAATGAAAAGAGAAGTAACAGGTAGACCATTCTCTCAGACATCTGATTATAATGAAAGCAATTCATTGTTAATTTTGGCCAGAAGTATCCCACTAAGAAGATCTGTCAGATTGTTAGGAGGGACCCAACCTTTATAAACCAATTCATCCCTTCTTTCCCTTGCCAGTTCAAAATGAATTGCAAAAACTCCTTTTTTTGTACATTGGTAGTAAAAATAAATATATGTGTGTGAAAATAAAATGGGGGGGGGTTAAGGTTGATGAGTGACAATTATTATTTCAAAACTGAAATTTTTTTCTAATAATAGCTGTGAATGAACTTACTGTTGAAAGCTATCTGTCCTAGGTGTTGGAAAAATCATTTTCATGGTTCTTTTAATGATGAAAATGTAGAGCAAGGATCCTATTCTTGGAATAAAGATGTTTGAAACGATTGTAGAACCAGCACATTGAAATTAAGAAAGTTAAGGCATATCCTTTCCTGGTGGCAGAACACTAAAGATCACACTTGGACTGCCAGTCCTACCTGCACTGTTTAGATAGTAGACTATACTCAGTGTCATTTAATGATAAAAAAAAAACCCTAGATTTTTGGGTATCTGGGTGACTCAGTCAGTTGAGCATCTGCCTCCTGATTTCAGCTCAAGTCATAATCCTGTCAGGGGTCATTGGATCGAGTGAGTGTGGAGTTTGCTTGGGATTCTCACTCTCTCTATGCCCCCCTCCTTTACTTACAGTAAGAAAACACACACACACACACACACACAGAAAGAAACCTAGATTTTGGTACATGATGTGATGCCTAATTACTGTGTTCTGGTGGTCATTCTTGGTAGGAGTTATAGGGAGAAACCAATTCTGGAAGATGAAATGGAATTATGTTTCTATTTTAGTCATCTTTAGAGGATGGCCTGACAAGTGGCTCATATTAGGTTATAAAATGAGGATTTGGGAGGTCCATTGCCTGCAGTAGAAAGGTAAGAGAGAGATTGTTATTTTTAATTGGGGTCTTAAAAGCTGAAATCTAGACCAGGTAAGGAAGAAATGCCCACAGGTCCCATGACAGAGAAAAAGCTGTCTACCACTATCTGAAGGAAAGCAGAAATTTAGAATACTATTTAGTAGGAGATCCTTACAGAGCAGCTTAGTTCTGTGAACACTGAGAAAAGCTACATATAATTTTGTTTCCCCCATTTTTAATTCCTGTCATCCTAAAGTATTTAGTAAAATCTTGTTATAGATTATAACTTGGTTGTGGTCATCATCTGGGGAACTGACAGAAGAATCTAGTATCAGTATTTGGGAAAAGCGGTATGAAAGATAAAAAAGGTCCGAGAGAGGTGAGTGTGACATGAAAACAGATGACTTTATAAGACAAGAGTTAGTGAGGAGATGAGCTACTCTGAGGTGAATCTCTGAATTCCCAAGTCTCCAAATGGAGGATTCCCAGGAATATCTTGGGAAAGAAATCCAATAAAGTATTCAACTCCCACCACTTAAGTGGGATGTGCATTTAAAGGGTACATGACATGAAAAGTTGACGAATTCTGGGATGCAGGTTTACCAAAATAATGTGCAGAGTACATAATGAGTTAAATGAGTATGACAGAATTATTGGACTCATCACATAACACTAAAAAGTACAAAGAAAGTCTCCGTATTTTTCTGTAAATGATCTTATCTTATACTTCATTAGCTTGAAAGCAAGGGACATCAGAACAGCTGAAGTTGATACTCTCCATTGGAACCAATAATTTAAACATGTCCTTGGACATTCAGTTGCTTGAAAGACTTTATCTTTCAGAATCCCATTTCTTCTCTGTTTCTTTCTGACTTCATATCTGGGTATAAATTAGATAGCTAGGTGGTAATGATAAGTGTGGCTTATGAGACTCAGCTTGGGTTGCTCCTTAATGCCATCAGTTAACCATGGATGTATGAATAGTCATCAGGAAACATGCCTATACCCACGGCCTTAGATCAAGGCACCAATAATTTCTCTTTGATGTTGAAGTTCCTAAATAAGGGTCATTTCAACTCCAGACTTTTGTTAGTGTATTGACCCTCTCAGCACTTCCACATTTTCTCTCAAGGCAAGAAAAACCCGGGATCCATTGGACATCATTTAGTTATGTGTCTACTTGCTTTCCACAGCGACTCAGAACCCTCTTATCAATGCCTTGTTTGACTGAATCAAAGGCAACAATTACCAAGTTTTATAAGAAAACAAATTCTAAGTTCCACAATAACTATAGAATACAATATGCCAATAAATCAACAATGATCCTTATTTGCCTTCGGTTCTAAATAGGAATTTTACAGAAATAATTACACATAAAAATACTGATAGTATAGATAAAGCCAAGGCTTTTTCTAAGTTATAGCGGCATTACATTTTGAAACACGTTGATCTTAGTTGTTTTCATAAGAGAAAAATGAAGGAAAGCATTCCCAGGATGACAGTTTATTACTAATTGCTTTCCTTGTCTTTTTAAAAACTTAGTAATAATAAAAAAGCTAATTATACTGAGCACATACTACATGCATTGAGTTCCTACCAATTTTTACAGGTATTACAGTGAACATGTACAATGGTACCAAAGTATGCTATTCACAAGGATTAGATTACATAGTTCTACAGATGAATTTGTAGCTTTGATTTTATTCTTATATTATAGATAAATAGGGGCACCAGCAATTAATTAAGTTTACAAGGTCTCAGTGGTAACAAATGGCATTAGTCAAATCCAAGTCTAGACATTTTGACTTTTCAGCATATCATTATAAATGTATATTTTGTGGCTGTTTTTTTATTTTTAAATATAATAATTGATTCAATATTCAAATATTACCGAAAGGCTAACAGGATTATGTTGTTCTTAACTCTTAAAAGATGGAATTTGAAAAGCAATCAAATTATTAGCAGCCAGCGCACAGAATTTTATTGGCTTATGCTGGTGTAAAGGACTTCTATACAATTTCTACATTTCTTTTGTGTACTTTTCTCACTAAAAACTTTTTAGACAAAAATGGCACTGCTAAATCTAAAGTAACTCAAGAAACATGTTTATGGCTATTGAACCTGTGAAATACGAAAATAACGTTGAAAAGAGCTAAATAACTCAATAACCACCTTGAAGTATTGTACTCACAGTAATCCAAAGTTCCCTTGGGTGGACATAGCCTTAAGATATTACAGATATAATATGTTCACATTATTCTATGTCCTTGAACTTTTCAAAAACTAAAGTGACTTAATCACTTTATTACTCAAAAGATAATTTAAGTCCAGAGAAAGCTAGAGTTATCTGAATAAATCAGAGATATATCAAGATAATTTAAGAAAGGTGTGTTTGTCTAAAGTAACTACTATTGTTGCTTCATCTACCTCAGCAAAGGATAATTTCCAGTTATCCCTTTATGTTGGTGTTATGTAAACCTGGCATAAACAAGCTCTGGTTTCTCCAAAACACGGATCATTTTGAATAATTGAAGAGTTGGAATTGTGGCCAAGAAGTGACAATGAAATCCGTCTGATTAGGATTCTAAAGACACATGTACTATTGCTTGAGCTTAGTAAACATAACTCATAAATCTCAACGCCTAATCATATGGTCTTTTAGCAGGTTGGCATTTTTTCCCCTCATTTCCAAAATCTCTCTGAACATGAAAACTTCACCAAATAGCTAGGCTTCAGGGAAAAAAAAAATGAGAGTCTGACCCAGAGAGATAATACCATCTTATATTTTAAAAATCATGTTGGACCTTTGGACATTTGCTAAATTAAATGTTTTATTGTTTGCAAGATCATTTCATTTAGCTATTGAAAACTGGGGTGACTAAGTCTTTGGATATTTAGAAAATACTCTTAAATATGCAACAGTATAATAACGATAACAGTTTATTGCAACCATTTAATTAAGAGTAACAGCTTTTCAAACTCTAGAATCCAATCCAAACATAAATGCATGGGATTTGATAACTAGAGAATTGTCTTTGAAAGGAAGGATGACATGATAGCTAATGCATGCACATGGAAACTAATTAGATTTTTTAGCTAATGAATCCCCATTTAAATAAATGTGATTCGATAAATAATGGATCCCCATGGAAATGAATAGAATTGGATGACTAACGCACCCCACTGAAATGAATGTGATTCGATAGTTATCGCATCCTCATAAATGTGTTAGATTGAATCCCATTCATTTTAATTGCAATAAATTAAAATAGCTTTTGTTCATGGCCTTTTGGCTAAGATCAAATGTTCTGTCCTCTATTTGGGGACTATATCCTAACCAAGCAGACAACCCAGACTTACTAATCTAATAGGTCCCTTCTTTCTCTAACTATGTGATCTATATGCTACCAATGCCATTCATTCCAGTAAGGATGACTCAGTAATAAAACCTATTCATTTCAGCGGAGCATTTGTTGTCAATTAGACTTCATTAATTTCAATGGGGAGTTTTTAGCTATTACAAATAGAGCCATCCAAATGTATTTAAATGCTACTTTTAAAAAAGAAGTCAAAAACATGTTTGCATAGACAAAACCAAATTTCTAATGTATGCTTTTGCTAGGTCACTTAAAATTAAAATACTAAAAATATATTTAGGAATACACTTTATTAATAAATGTGTAACTTACATATAGACTTCTGAAAATAAAATGTGAGTAGACTCTTGAAAATGAAGCACATGATTATCAAAAATAATAAAAACCCACTCTTTGAATGAATCTATTTTAGTGCATTTATCACATCTATCAATTTATTTATCTTCAATTTCTTTCCATTTGTGTGTTTTGTGGGGCCAGACTATCTTATTTATGTGTGCATTACAAAATTATACAGGAAGAGGATATAGTGAAGTCCTGATAAGCTGAACAGGTAAATGCATATAGATAAGTAAATTAATAAATTAATTATTATAAGATATCAGGGAAATAAAAATTTATTGAACATTAACAGTAGTTTACCTACTGGGATAAATGTCATTTATGCATATATCCATGTGTGTATATCATCTTTATTTAAATGTAAATGTCATAACTATTCCATGAAATAAATGTTGAGACTTTCTTAAAATGAGGAAATGGATTCCAAAAAGGAATGAATAAAAAATCCCATGGCTAACGAAGTATGGTCAAAGCCCAGGTCTGCTAGATAAGAAAGACACTCATTGTTTTCCTTACACTATGCCTTCATTACCTTAACATGCAAAGAAAGTTCTCTTGCATAAATGCCTTAAATATATGTGAATCTAGAAAAGGTTACAGCTTGGGGAAAAATATACACTATTAAAAATAAATGTCTAATTTAAATTAAGGGGAAAAGCCAAAATAATAGAACCTATCATAAGCCACTGCTTTGAAGTATTTCAATTTTATTAGAAGATAAAAAGGAAAACAGTATGGCAAACTTAAAAGAGTAAAATCTATTATTTAAATGATAGGATTAAAAATACAATAGTGATACTCAGCTAAAGACTTATTCATCCCCTACACTTGTCCACACACACATAGAAACATATACATAGAATTTATGAAAAGCATCAACATAATTATTTTGTCAGAATCTTGAAGAGGTAGAGTTTGAAAAAGTGATTCTTTAGGTAAAATGCTTTCTTACACCCCAAGAAATCCAATCTCTCTTTACCCCAATTTCTCCCTCTTTCTCAATGATTTCCTGATAGAGTTTCTAATTATTTTAAATAAATGTGACTTCAGTAGCACATCTGGTGTTATTAACACACACAGAAACATTGGCCAATAAAAAAAGACATCATGTGTAGGACATATTTCATACAGCGTATATTTTATTATTTTTATATGCACATCTTACTGAACCTTAATCAGGAAATCAAATAGGAAAATACTTCTCATCAGAAAAAAATTTCAAGTATATTAAAAACAGATTATAGATATTTTAGCCTATGTGCTACTCATAGATTTTCAATGATTTTAAAACAAAGTCCCCAAAAATAGTTTTCATTTTCCTTTAGAGTATTTCACTTTCCACTGAATACCCTCAGCACTCTCAAACATGACATCGGAGGACTTTCAATTCTTCATTAGCTGCAGAAAAAATACACTGCATATTTAGAGCCAGAGGAAAGAGAAGTGTGATGGAAATTCTTTTATAGGTGTGGTAACGAACTGTATTGGACAATGTCCTGAAATGACACAGCTTTCTCCCTACAGGGGCAAAGGAAATAATCAGCCAAAATAACAAAATCTTTCAAACATAATATAATTAGGATCGTTATAACAACACATATTAAATTTAGTTAATCCATGGCCACACTTACCTGGAAACTTTTAAAAGGAAGACAGAGGGACTAATTTTGTACAGAACAGATTGTACTGCAGTATCCAGTACTTTAATGTATTGATGGTAACGATAATGAAACATGTCATTAAAAAAGAAATCAGATGAAAAGCTTTAGAGATTTTTTTCCCCCAAAAAACAGGTAGGATAGCACGGTAGGTAGTACCCTAGATTTAGGGACACAATTTCAGCTTTGGCATTTATCTTCATTGTGACTCCTGGTGGGGAACTATCCTCCTGACCACAGTTAATTTATGGGAGTTCCTCTATGAAAGAGGAATAATGAAAATACTGACTCCATAGCATTATTCGATAGGTTAAGGGAATTGTTAGAGACACGCTTAGAATAGGGCCTGACATACAGGAACTAAGCACTATATAAGTGACTTTTGAATATATTTTATAGAATGCTATACCTAATTGAGATGAATTTATCTTTATCTAGAAATAAATTACATTTGAATAAATGTTAAAAAAAAGTACTGACTAGGACAGTATTATGTTGTCTATTCGAGTAAGATGCTGGGAAGTTTATTCTGTATTTGACTACAGAGTGTTTTTGAACCCTAAATTATC
The DNA here is from genome assembly GCF_018350215.1 of Panthera leo. Lineage (NCBI taxonomy): Eukaryota > Metazoa > Chordata > Mammalia > Carnivora > Felidae > Panthera > Panthera leo. The sequence goes on from NC_056679.1 coordinate 45,208,708, forward strand.
CAGAGTTTATATTGATTAAAGTCACTGACTGATCAGTATCCTGGGTAGATAAAGATATAATCATCAGGCGAGTAATCATTTTTCATGGAAAGCCAGAAGACGACACATCCTATTAGAAAGATTATTCTATATTAGAACAGAAACTTCTCTATCATTTTATACTCTTTATGCCATCTTGATAATTCCTTACCTGTCAAAAATCTTAAGCAGTTATACAGCTGTGGGTTGAAGTTTTTTATTATATTGGAAGACTTTTTATTCTATTTCTATTCAACAATAGCAGACATAGAGCCATAGCCTCTATGGTTTGTGATTTAACCTAGTGAGTTATGTGAAGAGCATTTAGACCTACCATATACACATGGTGCTGTTATTTCTAGAAACAGAGAACACTAGAAAAAGTGGCCAGTACATAGGAAAATACCAGTTGATATTTTGGTTTTGATAACATCATTTAGCTTAAAGTGGAAAATTGTTATTTCACACTAGAGGGGATTTCTGATTTTAATTTGGCCTTCCCAAAAAGGTGAGAAGCTTCATTAAAGATATCCCTCTGTTCATTAATTAATTGATAAGCAGTTGTAATAAAGTGTTCAGAGGAGTGGTTGTCATTAGGAATTGCTCTAGAGGCAGTATTTCAGGAAGAACAAACTATCAACTAAGGAATATTCTAAACCAGTGTTTAATATGCACAGAGAGTAAAGCCAGAGGAAGTTTATATTTCTCTGAAGCTGTGAGAAATACATTTTAAAATCTCAAGATAATTCGATACTTAAAGCATGATTCCCCTGAATTTTATAAATGGCTTAATGGCACACAAGAGATTTAATGGGTAATTGTTTTAACAGGCATATGTATATTAAATATTAATACATTTTATTTATAATTTTAATACTGTGAATCAAGTAGATAATTTTAAAATAGTAATTAGAAATATTCTTTCCTTTCCTTTTTTTTTTTTTTGATTTTGTCTCTTTCAGCAGCTTTTGTGATATTGCCCTGCTTTGACAACATACATCTGACACACTTTTTCTCTCTCTCTCTTACATCCCTGAAACATGCAACTTTCCAGTTGTTATGCAGCTACTTGTGATGTGTTTTTTTTCCCACAGAATCTATTCACATTCTGTAGGATAGTTGTTTTGTGAGCACAGAACACTTTAATATCACTAGGGTTTGAGATGAAGTCAGCAGTGACACATATACATATGTTATGTGACTGACTTCTGGAATAGCAGAGTGAGGAGCACAACTGACTCTATTCCCCAGAAAATGTGCACAGACACACGCACACGCACGCGCGCGTGCACACACACACAGCATTTAAAGTCTCTAGAAATTTCCTAGGAGTACATAGCAAATAAGAAACATTCATTCAAGAGAATCTACTAAATCTATGTAAACAACAACAACAACAACAGAGTCTGAGGTATTAGAGCCATTCCTAGCTCCCGAATATAAATGGCTTCATCTTATGGGAACTATCCCTGGCCCTCTGTTCCAGAAAGGTAGAATCAAGAAGGTTCTCACCTTCCTGTTCCCAGTCTGGGGCTACAATTTCACCTCAAGTGAGCAAGCTGCTGACACTTTATCTCTCTTAACCCCCAGCTGCAGAAGCTCTGTTTGGGGCAGACACAGCTAAGATGATTAGAGCATCCTTCCTCCGCCTGGCATTGATGTGTTGGGCAGAAGTTCTACTCAAAGTGTGGTAGATGCAAACACTGAGCCCTGGACACTCACAACCCGGCTAGTACTTATGGTAAAGATTCTAAGCCAGAAGGGCAAGCCAAGAAAACTAGGGCTTACCCTACCAGGTAAACTATTCACAGAGTAGCTATGGCAGTCACTACAGGAGAAGGGTACTGCAGAACTCACTCTTGGCTCTTGTGAAGTAGTCCACTGGTTCTGTCAAAGAGGTCACAGGACGAGAGTTTCGTAGCTCAGCTTGTGGGGACTGATTTCATTTAGAATAGAACATGAATAGTTCCATGCCTAATGACACTGTTCAAAATAATAGAGGGAAATAAAGCAGGAAGTTTTAGCTCCTTCCTACTGTAGCTACAAGTGAAAAGACGGCAATACAGAATTTAACAAAAAGAACCAGGAATTGAGACAGCAAAGAACCATCGTAAGATCACAGTCAGTCTCTGGGATTGGGAAGACTGGACATTAAGTGCTAGACAATGACTCAGAAGCATCAGAACAGGGCATGAGGAATGCTTAAAAACATTACACAAACCAAATGCAGATGAATCAACAGAAAGTGGAATCCTCAGTGAAATGAGGAATTTAAGCATAATGTCTGACCAAACACTGACTGAAAATAAGCAACACTGACCCAAGGGCAATAAAGAAGCAAGGCTTAAAAACAAAATCACACAAATCCTTGGATGTTTGTGAGCTTATGGGTATGCCTAAAGACATACCTTTTTGGCAGTGATTAAAGAGAAAATATCCAACCTACCAGTCCCTGGTTCAACACGTGGCAAAAATGTAAATTCTTTGAATGGTAATCTTGAATGATAACAGCAGCATCCAATGTCCACCCCCCATTCCCGTAACACACATACGCAGTTGAAGGGAAGGGCAACAATCTCACTGGCTAATGCAGCTTAAACACAACTTTTGTCCAGTAAGTGTCTTACACTGAAACAACAGTGATGGCTAGGTAGTCAGCTTAAAAAATGAAAATAAGAAAAAAACCTGAGCATAAAAAAACAAAAACTACACAATGCGGGGAAAATAGACTTCACAGAATTCAGTCAAGTCACTGAATAAATAAATGACCAAACAAACAACAACACCAACTCCCTGGTGAGGGGATCATTATCCAGAGTACTACAATATATTACCTAAAATGCAAAAATCATGAGACATGATCAAAAACAAAACAAATAAACAGGAAATAAAAATTTCTTTAGCAGGCATCCAGATGTTGCATTTAGCAAAGAAAAAAGACACCCCAAAGCAATTGTTATATTATTTTTTTATAAATATGTTCAAAAAATTTGGGCGCCTAGGTGGCTCAGTCGGTTGAGCGTCCGACTTCAGCTCAGGTCATGATCTCGCGGTTCGTGGGTTCGAGCCCCGCGTCAGGCTTTGTGCTGACAGCTCAGAGCCTGGAGCCTGTTTCAGATTCTGTGTCTCCCTCTTTCTCTGACACTCCCCTGTTCATGCTCTCTCTCTCTGTGTCTCAAAAATAAATAAATGTTAAAAAAATAAAAAAAATTAAAAAAATGTTCAAAAAATTAAAGGGGACCAGGCCCAAATAATTAAGGTATAATAACAATGTTTCATCAAATAGAAACTATTATTAAAAAAAATGTGGGCCACTTGGGTGGCTCAGTCAGTTGAGTGACTTGGCTCAGGTCATGATCTCACAGTTTGCGAGTTCAAGCCCCACGTTGGGCTCTGTGCTGACAGCTCAGAGCCTAGAGCCTGCTTCTGATTCTGTGTCTTCCTCTCTCTCTGACCCAAACAAACAACTCATGCTCTGTCTCTCTCTGTCTCAGAAATAAATAAACATTAAAATTTTTTTTAATCTTATAAAAGAACTAAATGAAAATTTTAAGTTGAAATGTACAATAACTGAAATCAAAAATTCAATAGAAGGACTCAACAGAATTTTCAGCTTACAAAACAAATAAGCTGGAAAGTATACCAATAGATAATGTACAGTCTGAAAACCAAAGATAAAAAACAATGAAGAAAAACCAGAGTTTCAATGAAGTATATGACACCATTAGGCACACCCACATATGTGTAATGAAAATGATAGAAATAGAGGAGAGAAAAAAAGGAAAGAAAAAATTCGAATAGTTGCTGAAACTTGAAATTTAATGAAAAATATTCATCTATACAACTAAGAAAATCAACAAATTCCAAGATAAACATAAAGAGATCCATATCCAAACAAATCAAATGAAAATGTAGAAAGACAAAATTTTTAAAATCTTGAAATAGTAAGAGAAAAACACTCATTACCGATAAGTGAACCCCAGTAAGATTAATAGCTGACTTACCATCAGAAACAATGGCTTGAAAAATTAGGGTGACAAATTCAAAATGCCAAAAGTGAAAAAAAAATCAACCAAAAATCCTCTCCACCAAAACTAGTTTTCAAAAATAAAGGCAAAATAAGGACATTTCACAACAAACAAAAGTTTATACAATGTTTTGCTAACAGACTTGTCCTACAAAAAGTACTAAAAGAAGTTCTTTAGGCTGAAAGTGACACTAGACAGTAATTTGAATTAATACACAAACACAAAATATAAAGGTAACTATGCAGGTGTGTGTATGTAATTATAAATAAGAGTATAATTATGAATTACTTATCCTTTCTTCTATTATTTAAACAATTTCATAAATAATATATACATGTAATATTATTGAAATTATAACACATATCTATGAAGTATATTTAACAATAAGAGCACAAATACGTGGGTTTGAAAAAAGCTATATCACAAGGCAACTGAAATCCGTTGGAGGCAATTAAGGAGTAGTAATTAAGAAGGTTGATATAACAAATTCTGTAAGTATACACTTCTTTTCCTTTATTCTGTCAGCTTCTTTGAAAGACATGTGATAAAAAAGTTATAAGTATGCATTCTTGGGTTTGTTATATGTAAAGACCTAATAGGTTTAATGATAACTCTACAAGGGTGAATATAAAAAAAATAAATATATATTACTCAACCTTCTATATTTTACTGGACTTTAGTATAAATCTAAAACCCCAAATAGGTTTTGATATGTTAGGAAGTGTACTGTAAGCTCTAGAGAGACTACAAAACAATGATGAAAAAATTTAAAAGATACAATAGAAATTCCATGTTCAAGGATTGGAAGAATTAATATTATTAAAATTGCCATACTACCCAAAGCAATCTATAGACTCAATAAAATTTATATCAAAATCCCAATGGCATTTTTTACATAAATAACAAGAACAAAAAAAATCCTTAAATACATATGGAACCAAAAAATGATCCAGAATAGCCAAAAAACAATTTTGAGCAAGAACAAAGAGGGAGGCATCACACTTCCTGATTTCAAAATGTATTACAAACATACAGTAATCAAAATAGTGTGATTTTGACATAAAAACAGACACATAGACCAAAGGAACAGAATACAGAACTCAGAAACACACCCTTGTATATATAGATAAGTGATCTTTGACAAGGGTACCAAGAATAGAATATGGGGAAAGAAAGGTTTCTTCAATAAATGGTGTCTAAAAATTGGATATATGATGCAAAGACTGAAATTGAACCCTTATCTTACACCATACACAAAAAATCAGCTCAAAATGAGTTCAATACTGAGATGTCAGAACCTGAAACCATAAAACACCTTGAAGAAATGAGGGGAAAATCTCTTCACATTGGGCTTAACAATTATTTCTTGCATATGATACCAAAAACACAGAACAAAAAATACAACAAAACCAAAAAATAGACAAATGGGGTTATACTAAACTAAAAAGCTGCTGCACAAAGGAAAACAACCAGCAAATTGAAAAGGAAACATATGGAATAGGAGAAAATATTGAGAAACCATATACCTGATAAAGGTTAATATCCAAAATGTTTAAAGAATTCTAATAACAAAAGAAAATTATTTTAAAAATGGGGAAGTGGGGTGCCTGATTGTCTCAGTCGATTAAGCATCCAGCTTCAGTTCAGGTCATGATGTCATGGTTTGTGAGTTTGAGCCCTGCATCAGTCTCTGTTGTCAGTGTGGAGCCTGCTTTGGATCCTCTGTCTCCATCCCTCCTCCATACTTTCTCAAAAATAAATGAACGTTAAAAAAAAATGGAGAAGACATTTCTCCAATGAAGACATATAAATTGCCAATAGGTATATGAAAAGGTGCTCAACAGCACTAGTCATCAAGGGAATGAAAATAAAAACCATGATGAGATATAACCCCACACCTGTTAGATTGGCTATTATAAAAAAAAAAAAATGATAAAAAGTGTTGAAGAGTTTGTGGAGAAAAGGAAATAAACACTGTTGGTGGGAATGTGAATTGATGCAACCATTATAAAAAATACTGAAAACTACATTTTGATCCATCAATCCCACTTTTGGGTATTAACCCAAAGGAATTGGAATGAGGATCTTCAAGAGATATCTGTACCCATCTATTCACTAAGGATTATTCATAGTGGCCATGACATGGGAGCAACCTAAATGTACAATAGATGAAAGGATAAATATGGTATTTATATACAATAGAATGCTATTCAGCTTTTAAAAAGAATGTCATTTGTGACAATATGGATGATTGCAAAGGGCATTATGGCAAGTATAATAAGCCAATCACAGAAGAACAAATACTATGTAATCTTACTTGTATAAAGAATTTAAAAGAGTCAAGCTCACAGAAGTACAGAGTAGAATAATCATTCCCAGGGGCTGGGGACAAGGGAGACAGGAAGGTGATGGTCAAAGGGCACAGGTTCAGTTATGCAAAATCAGTACATCCTAAAGATCTACTCTATTTCATAATACCTATAGTTAATGAAACTGTACAGTTGACTTTTGAATAACGCAGGGGCTAGTGGCAAGCCCCTGTGTGGTTGAAAATCCTTTTATAAATTTTGACTTCCCCAAACCTTATAACTACTAACAGCCTATTTGACTGGAAGCCTTACTGATAGCATAAACAGTCAATCAATGCATATTTTCTGTGTTATATATCTTATATGCTCTATTCTTTCAATAAAGTAAATTTTTAAAAAGTCAAGAAAATCGTAGAGAAAATACATTTACAGTCCTATACTCTATTCATGTAAAAAAATCCCTATATAAGAGGATGCACACATTTCAAACTTGTATTGTTCAATATTCAACTGTATTGTATACTAATAAATTTGCTTATAGGGTACATTTTCTGTTCAGTGTTCTTATCAATACACACACACACACACACACACACACACACACACACAAAACACATAGTCCAGGAGGAAACTTTTGGAAATGATGAATATGTTTACAGCACAGATTGTGGTGATGATTTCACAGGTATATATCAAATATGTATATTAAATATGTACCATTTTTTGTACGCCAGTCATAGCTCAATGAAGTGGTTTTTTAAAGAATGAATTCTATTTCTGTACAATTCTAATGAAGACTCCAAAACTGAAATTAAGAAAAAATCCAATTTACAATAGAATTAAAAAGAATAAAACAATTAATAAATTTAAGACTCAGATACTGAAAACCACAAAACATTGAGGGGGGAAATTAAAGACCTAAGTAAATAGACACTATGTTTCCCTGTGGTACACACTGTGGTATACTCTGTGAAGTACTTAAGGACATGTCATGTATTTTATTGAGGCAAATTAAAGAGATCAGGATCAACCTTTTTATCATTACTTCTTTTTTTTTTTTTATTTTGAATCTAAACCATCTGTATGGCTGGTAAATGCAGTGAAGGCTCACAACCTGATATGGAATGTGAGATGTGAGAAACCCACTTGCCTCACTCACAAATTTAGGACAGGATTTTTCAACCCTGGCACCATTGACACTTTGGACATGATAATCTTCTCCATTGTGAGGCAACATAAGAATATTTGCAGCACCACTTTCCCCCTGGCCTTTATCTGCCCCCTATTGTTACTCCCACTTTCCTCAACACTCACATTTTCAGCTCAGTAGAGATAATCAAAAATGCCTCCGGACATTGCTAAATGTCTCCTCAGGGTAAAAACACCCCATGTGAGAATAAACATTTTTCAGAAAATGTAAGAAAACTTTGAATTCATGCTCTTTTTTTAAAAAATAATGTGGGAAGCCCTCCCAGATCTCTAGCCTGTAACTTCCTCTTTGTCTTCAGGAACTAAGTAAAGCACTACTACTGCCATTTACTCATGTCTGACATCGGTCCAATTATCTCCTTCTCTTCTTAGTTCCTATGGAAACTATTAGGCCATAAAACAAGGCAATAAGTGATACATTGCTTTATATTATTTTCTATTGATTTATGTTTGTTGACTTTTTCCCCACTGACACTATATCCTTGTGGCCAGGAAATATGTCTTTATGTATTTTGTTTTCTTTGTGTGATTAACAAAGTTTAAATGCTCACTTAAAAATATTTGTGGTTTCCAAGAGTTACATACATACACACCCACACCCTCCATGAAGGGGGCAGAGAACTAGGCTAGTATCTTGGTAAAAGAACTATAAAAATCACCAACCCAGGATGTGTCAATTTACTTATCTCTAGCTACTGTCAATATCTATGATCACATGGTTCTGAACGTAGTAGGAAACAAATTCATATTTAGTGAATGGCACATAACAAGCAAAGTCCTACCAATTTAAGTCAGCTTTAAAATGTTCCCATCTCCTGGTAATACATTTTTCATTTACTCTAAGTATGCAAGCTCCTAACAAGTTCACTCCTGCTCTCAGCATTTATAAACATAATAGGCTTTTTGACTTATAATAGCAGAAATAATGGAGATGTGGAGAGGGTCATACAAGGAAGTGTATTCAGTGAAATTAAGGGGAATCCAGGTCCATTCGTGCATATTCCACTACTTGAAAGGAAGTTAGTAATTCTGAGATTATAGCATTCATTGGGCTTTCTAAGGTTATGAAACATTTCAAAGGTTAAACAAGGTTATTAAATGATTCTAGGAGTTCATAAATTAGTCACTATAGATTTTTTAAACAAAGGCACTTTAAAATAAAGCAGAATGATTTGGAATTGTATTGATTTATCCAGTTAAATGTGCCAATATATATCCCCTTTCACTTTTCATTTAGAAATATAACCAAGAAAATGTTAGTCCTACTGATTGTAATTTTTGATGCTAAATTAGAGTATTTAAGTATATCCTAATTGATTTTTCTCTAAGAAGCAGAAGAGTCAGTAAAAATAGATCTGAAAGGAAATGTGTCTGCCCTTATGTATCTAAGATGGTAGGATAATTTGGAGAAAATAGCACTTGATGAAATATGTTAAAACATAGGTGGGTATTGAAAGAAAAAATGTTTCATGAATGATTCTTAAGTTGTCAAGTATTAAAATCCATCTTCTAATCTGATTTATGATTTTAAAAATTAAAGTTCTGGTTAATCAATTGTATCAAATAATTGAGAACGTTCTGTAAAATAACATATGTAATGATGGAGAAAACCTATGGGTTTCTAATTTTCTGAGCCAACTGCAAGGTGGGGAAAATATAAGAGGGGTGGAGCATAAAGGACCTGAATGTGAGACAGGAAACCATCAAAACCCTAGAGGAGAAAGCAGGAAAAGACCTCTCTGACCTCAGCCGTAGCAATCTCTTACTCGACACATCCCCAAAGGCAAGGGAATTAAAAGCAAAAATGAACTCTTGGGACCTCATGAAGATAAAAAGCTTCTGCACAGCAAAGGAAACAACCAACAAAACTAAAAGGCAACCAACAGAATGGGAAAAGATATTTGCAAATGACATATCAGACAAAGGGCTAGTATCCAAAATCTATAAAGAGCTCACCAAACTCCACACCCGAAAAACAAATAACCCAGTGAAGAAATGGGCAGAAAACATGAATAGACATTTCTCTAAAGAAGACATCCGGATGGCCAACAGGCACATGAAAAGATGCTCAACGTCACTCCTCATGAGGGAAATACAAATCAAAACCACACTCAGATATCACCTCACGCCAGTCAGAGTGGCCAAAATGAACAAATCAGGAGACTGCAGATGCTGGACAGGATGTGGAGAAACGGGAACCCTCTTGCACTATTGGTGGGAATGCAAATTGGTGCAGCCACTCTGGAAAACAGTGTGGAGGTTCTTCAAAAGATTAAAAATAGACCTACCCTATGACCCAACAATAGCACTGCTAGGAATTTACCCAAGGGATACAGGAGTACTGATGCATAGGGGCACTTGTACCCCAATGTTTATAGCAGCACTCTCAACAATAAGCCAAATTATGGAAAGAGTCTAAATGTCCATCAACTGATGAATGGATAAAAAAAATTGTGGTTTATATATACAATGGAGTACTACGTGGCAATGAGAAAGAATGAAATATGGCCCTTTATAGCAACATGGATGGAACTGGAGAGTGTTATGCTAAGTGAAATAAGCCATACAGAGAAAGACAGATACCATATGGTTTCACTCTTATGTGGATCCTGAGAAACTTAACAGAAACCCATGGGGAGGGGAAGGAGAAAAAAAAAAAGAGGTTAGAATGAGAGCCAAAGCATAAGAGACTCTTAAAAACTGAGAACAAACTGAGGTTTGATGGGGGGTGGGAGGGAGGGGAGGGTGGGTGATGGGTATTGAGGAGGGCACCTTTTGGGATGAGCACTGGGTGTTGTATGGAAACCAATTTGACAATAAACTTCATATATTAAAAAAAAAAAATAAGAGGGGTGGAGCATAGGACATGGGATGTGATGGAGAGAGACCAGGAGTTTTTGTTATTGTTTATTTTATTTAGGAGTAAAAATGTACTTGGGAAAAAACCATAGCATGCCAAAACATGAAGGATCAAATGAAGAGAAAAATGAGAGAATAAGTAATTGTGTCAAAACAGGGTCAAGTAAGGAAACAGGTTTCACTGTGTATTGCTCTTTTATTTTTTTTTTCTTTTTTAAAAATTTTTCTTAATGTTTATTTATTTTTGAGAGGGAGGGAGAGAGAGAGCGAGCGAGCGAGTGAGAGTGCAAGCCAGCATGAGCAGGGGTGGGGCAGAGAGAGAGGAAGACAGAGAATCCGAAGCAGGCTCCAAGCTCTGAGCTGTCAGCACAGAACCCATCACTGGACTCGAACTCATGAACCACGAGATCATGACCTGAGCCAAAGTCAGATGCTCAACTTAATGAGCAACTCAGGTGCCCCTAAAAATATTTTTAACGTTTATTTATTATTTGGGGGGGGGGGAGAGGGAGAGGGAGAGGGAGAGGGAGAGGGGGAGGGGGAGGGGGAGGGGGAGGGGGAGGGGGAGGGGGAGGGGGAGAGAGAGAGAGAGAGAGAGAGAGAGAGAGAGAGAGAGAGGACAGGTAGGGAGGGAGGAGCAGAGAGAAGGATACAGATGATCCGAAGCAGGCTCCACGCTGTGAGCACAGAGCCCAATGCGGGGCTGGAACTCATGACTGTGAGATCATGACCTTGAGATCATGACTTGAGCAAAAATCAAGAGGGGCCACTTAACCGACTGAGCCACCCAGGTGCCCCCGTATTGCTCTTTTCAACAAGCGCTTGTGAATGGCAATGTGTCTTAGAGTGACACCTTCACCTATGCTTTTATGTTATGGGTGTGAAATGGGAGAAAATAAGAGAAGTTCAGTGTGAGTGGCTATAGTGAGGTGTACCAGATAGCATGACAAAATGCCACCTTTTCTTAAAATATATTAGCAAGATATGAGAACCCTATTCCCTTTAAATAATATATTAAGCTCTGAGATACACCCACATCTCTTATGACATTTTGTACAGCTTTCATCTTATTGATAATCGCTATCTTTTAAAGTTTTTCATTTCAGAAGTGCTATGAAATGACCCCATTTTTAAGAGAAGTATGCATTATTTCAATAAAAGTTACTTTTTCATTTGACTCTAACTTATGTTTCTATAATTTCATATGCTCTGATGACAAAAAAACAATCACTGCGTTTAGCCAGGTACACAAATGGGGGTAACATGAAATTGAGATCCTGAAGAAAGAAATGATGGAAAGGGTTATTCTGATTCCATTAATTTGGATCACAATTCTATTGTGAATTGCCAGTAAGACGCATGTACCATAGTATACACCATAAGGACAGGTATAAAAACTGCTCTAAGGGATTATGTGACTATTCATCATGCGGAATGTGTCCACCTACAGATCATCTGTGCGCAGACTTATATGTATATACATGCACGTTATTTGAACATATAAATCTCTGTGCTTTTCTGTCTTTCCCCCCGGAGCTCTGACCATCTTTTCTTTTTGCTGTTCAGATTAAAATACTATCAAAACTAGGCATGATTCTCCATCATTTTTTTATTATGGTAACATTTACCTTCATTTGAACAGTCATTGGCCACAAATCTTCAGATGTTGTGTTATAGTGCCTACTTTCTGATATATGACAATATATAGAATTCTCAGTAGAATGCATATAATTCAGAATTATGTAACTGAATGACCATTAGGTCTGGAAAAGGTTTACTTAAAAGAAATCAAAGAAAAATAAAATCAGTATATACCATTTCTAAATTGCCAATATTAAACCTTAGAATGTTCATGAACAGACTTAATTCTGTTTTGCTGACAAATAAAGCAAAGCAAAATGCAATGATTTTCATCTATTTAGTAGTACTGTAGCACACAAATGTCATTCTCTGGAACCCATATCTATCAGACTAAATGACTGAATTTACATCTGCTATTGGATGGAATAAAATAAAGTCATTTTAATAGGACATACCCAGAGGATCAATGTTTCCTGCTTTGAAAATGAACATCTTAGTTTTCCCTAGGCATTTATGTGGGAACAAGAGATCATTATTCTATGACAGTGTTTCATTCCATTGACATTTCTAAACAGAGAACGCTTCTTGCAATGGGGGTCTAGGAGTGTGTTTACAAATAATATGTATATCATCAGGGGTAGAGAAGAATCCATTACTTTGAAAAATGTGCATTTTTCTAATGCATTTAACTAATATTAAATCTGATTTCTTGAGTGTTTTAACTATTTCTTTTTTATAAGTGAAGCACCACTGAAAAGGCATATTAACTCTTTTAGGAGACAAGGATACTTTTATTGACTAAATGACTGAATTGATTCATTAAATAGTGCCTTAACAGCCTAAAAGAGTAAATGCAACTTCAAAAGGTGCCAAACCTGCAACCATGGAAAATCTCTGGCACTGAAAAAAAATCAATATAACTATTCAATTGGCCATTTTGTGAAGAATTTTATGGTGCTTTAGAATTCCTAGGTCTTATTTTTAGATGTTTTCTTTTCTTTCAAGGATATGCCATAGACCTGAATGCGATAACCTGCAGAGAACACACACACACCCACACACAATTTCTTTATTTTGGGTTCAGGTTAGAATGAAACAGAGTGGCCAATTATAAGCAAGGTTTTTAAAATCTCGGCAAGTCAGCATTATGTAGAAATCATAGCGGCCTGGGGCAATCAGAATTCTGATTGTTCTTTCTGAGTACTGAATTAGTCTAAACCAAAATACAGGCTCTATATAAAAGCATTTTTTTTTCATTTTCTATGAGTTTCAGGGATCATATGCTGAAAGTATGTTAGATAACATGCAAAAAGCTGTCTTTAACAGAGCATTATCTTTGGCCATAAGATTTGATTATGAAAAAACATGATTATTCCACATTTTCAAGAGTACCCGTCATTAATTCATTCAACACAGTTTTTGTCAATATGATCCGCATGAAATGCTAAGGATACTGATTTTAATATTTATTTATGAGAGAGAGAGAGACAGAGACAGAGACAGAGCATGAGTGGGCATGGGCAGAGAGAGAGGGAGACACAGAATCCGAAGCAGGCTCCAGGCTCTGAGCTGCCAGCACAGAGCCTGACGTGGGGCTTAAACTCATGAATCCGGAGATCATGACCTGAAGTTGGACACTGAACCAACTGAGCCACCCAGGTGCCCAAGGGATACCAAATTTAAATAAGCTCTTATATCTGGTGAGTTCATTGTCTGATAAAGGAAAAGTTTAAATAGTCATGTTATGGTCTAATGAACACCTAATCACAACTACCATTTTATTCACATAGCTTCAGTTTCTGTGAACTCTTGACAGTCTTCCAGGATGAACCCACATATCAGAATCACAGACTGTGTCCACTATTTCTTTATTGTCCTCTGTAGCTTATATGTGTTCTAAGTTATCGTGAAATCTCCTCTCTAAACCCCACGCACCCACATGTATACATAACCTAGTCCATACCCTGCTAATGACTCGGTCTTAAACTTATTCTGAAAAAAAAAAGGGGGAGGGGTGCGGAATAATCTGTGCACTGCTTGCTTTATGGTCCCACCACCAGAATGACCAGTCCATCTGCTTCTTTACCTACATGTCTGTCTTTTCTCCTGTTATGACAGACAGTCCAAGAATCTTTATTCCTTATGAAGACCAATCCTTCCATTTGTTTGAAGCATCTCCTCCTCTTATCTAAACAGAGAGTTTGGTCCTACATTTATCTCCTGATTTGCTGAAATATGAGAGAAATGGAGTTCTGCCTTGTTTAAGTCCCTATTATTTAAAGTCTTTGTTACAAGTAGTTGAATTTAATATTTGCTAATACACTGGACTTGCCAATTCTCCAGCTCTGGACTTGAACTATTTAATTTTGTACTTTGTTTATACTGGGTAATGTAGCACCTCAGTGAGGACAAGTCCTTATAAGGTATACTTAGAGGTGTGAGAAGATCTTGTCTAAATGTACTAGACAGTGATGTGAAGAGAGAGAGGACACAAAGTCTATCTGTGTACTATATATAAGTAATTTCTAAGCTTTCTTCTTTCCCCAGTCATGGATCTGAATGCACATAACCATTCTTTCTTATTTTGTCTAATTATTATGTCTGGCATGGTAAGGCCTTATTTACGAAATGAGTAAACACAATTAATAGAGGAAACAGATACACATAGAAATTTGTAGGTACTTTGTTTTTTTAATTTTAATGTTTATTCATTTTTGAGAGCCAGAGAGACAGAGAGTGAGCAGGAGAGGGGCAGAGGGAAGAGGGAGACACAGATTTTTGAAGCAGGCTCCAGGTTCTGAGCTGTCAGCACAGAGCCTGATATGGGGCTCAAACCCACGAACCGTGAGTTCATGACCTGAGCTGAAGTTGGACGCTTAACTGACTGAGCCACCCAGGAGCCCCTCTCCCTCTACTTTTAGATTCTTTTGATTCTTCTCTACTATCCTACTGAAAAAATTCAGACTGTAATTTTATCTTTAATTTGTCCTCCAACTTTAGTGTAATTTTGACCAAGTTACTAAATTATCTTTAATTCCAGTTTATTAATTTACATTATTAGTAGACTAGACTAGATTATTTACCCATAGAATTCATGTCACCTTCAGAATCCTAAGATTTATAAGAGTCTATTAGTCAATGGAGGGGCCTCTGGGTGGCTCAGTTGGTTGAGCGTCCAACTTCAGTTCAGGTCTTGATCTCGCAGTTCATGAGAACTGGGCTTGCTCCTGTCAGCACAGAGCCTGCTTCAGATCCTCTGTCCCCCCCTCTCTCTGCCCCTCCCTTGTTTATGCTCTCTCAAAAAATAAATAAAATATTAAAAACAAGAGTCTGTTAGTCAATGGAAATAAAGAAATGTCCTTATGGGGGGGTATGTTACTGAAATTAAAAATTCCAGTTTAGACATTTATACAATTTGAATATAGCAATAGTTAAATATTAACTGCCATCACTTCTTTTTAATTTTATTTATTTTAAGAGAGAGAGAGAGACAGTGAGAGAAAGAGAGAGAGAGATGCATGAGCAGGGGAGAGGCAGAGAAGGAGAGTCGGAGAATCCTAAGCAGACTCTACACTCAGAGCCTGATGCAGGGCTTAAACTCATGAACCATGAGATCATGACCTGAACCAAAGTCAAGACTTGGATGCTTAACTGACTGAGCCACTCAGAAGCCCCTTAACTGCCATAATTTCAAGTAAGACCATGTCTGGCTAAGAATTTAAAATTGAAACCAGTCTTTTGCAATACATTTCCATGTAGTAATATCTGAAATACATGTTAAAAAAAAACACATACTAATTTTGTTACTTTTTTAAAAAAATTATTCCTCGCTATTAAAAATCAATTTATGTTCGAGCACTTAAAACAATCTCTTTTCAATCCTAAGAAATATATAATGTATGTTCTATTTTGTTTTATTTACCTATTTTCATACATGGGTACCCGTCTATCTTAAGATATTTATCTCAAAAGGTTCATGAAATGTATATTTCTATTTTTCAAACTTAAAACAAAATAAATGGTATTAATTCCCCCTACCTACCCAGTGCTAATTTCCAAAACACCCAACTATTGATAAGGTACCAGGTGTACAATAATCAGCACACACGTCTACCCCCACCTGGTCATGGTTGCTTTGGAACCTGCAGCTGCCTATTAGTCCATACCTGCTAAGAAAAAAAATCTCTCCCCAAAAGTAGACAAAGACGGATATGGGTTCCTATACAACTTTATTTGCGAATAACCTTTTCTATAAACCTTACAGAAGAACAACTATGTGTTTCTAAATGCTCTCTTTAGAATCTGAGAGTAAAAGCTTTCTTCATTAATTAGACATGAGCATATTCTTCCCTTTTGTCCTTATATTTGATTTTTGCTAAAAAGTGCTTCCTCACTTTTAGGGCTGCCAGTCTCTCTTTTAGTGTTATACCCCTGGGCCGGTTTATCTTTTCTGCAACTTAATGTAAGAACCTATAGGTAAATATTGGGCAAATTAGAAGTGATTTGACCAAGTTCTGCTTTAATCCTCACAAAATTCTTCTTAGGTAGATGTAATTGTTGCCCCCCTCCCCTTACAGATGAAGAAACCAGAGTGCAAAAATAATTCAGGAATCTCTCCAAGGGTACCTATTTAGTAAAGGCAGGGGGGAGATCTTAATAAAGATATGTTTGACTGATGCTCACACTTTTTAACCACTAGAATATAGAGTGTCAATTTTAAGTTGTTTTTCAAAGAAACCTCATCTACAATAGACTAATACTAATCTGTATGTGAATAATACTAATTAGTTGTGTGCAACTAATCAATGTTGCCTTAAATTCCATGGTCCTAAGCAATCTTGTATATGTAAATTCACATTTTCAACAAGAGTAAGATGGAAAAAGTAGGAATGAAAATTTTAAGCCTCATTTTGCAAAGAATAAAATAATTATTTTATTTAGTTATTGTTGACAATAACCGGCAGGACAAAAGCGTAATTTCAGGGTTCTCTATGTAAGTGTTTGAACAGTTTTCTAGAGCAATGGCTAGCTCAAAATATTGTCAGGCTCAATTTCTGTGGTTTTCTGAAAGTTGGCTGGAGCTCCAGAGTGTAAGTAAAAAAGAAAAGTATAAGAAAAAAATTAAAGTGCTACCCTCTTCTTACAATATGGAGAGGACTTCCATTATAAAACTGTTAAGCATTAAATGGTAAATAATGATCAGGTTTACGCAGCATGGTAAGATATTTAATGGGGAGATACTGTTATGCTTAGGTAACTGTCAAGGTTTTTAATTTCATTGTAACACTTTATACAAATCTTTTTGAAATATTTTTGAAGGAATTAATTCTGGAACCATATTTGTACTCTATTTTTTTTTTAAGTTTGTTTATTTTGAAAGAGAGAGAGCGCAGCAGCAGCAGCATGAGCGGGGAGTGGCAGAGAGAGAGAATCCCTAGGACGTTCTGCACCCTCAGCACATGGAGCCCATAGGGCTCCATCTAGTAAACCATGAGATCCTGACCTGAGCTGAAATCAAGAGTCAGAAGCTTATACAATCAAGGCACCCAGGTGCCCCTGTATTCTAATTTTAATATTAAACTCAAATTCCAACGCACACTCCCAGTGTTATTTTATTGGTCTAGTACAATTTCAGCAGTGTTTCATTTGCGTCATACTTATGGTGAAAGATGATCTTCATATTTTATATTTGGTACATTTTCAAAACTTACATAGTTAGATTTAGTTCATTTTAAGTCAAATATAATCTTTCTTCATAAAATGTAAGGAATCTATTCTGCAATTTAATTCAAAGTACATTAATGGAGAGTATTCACTCTTTAAAAATTTTTACATGTTTTTATTTATTCATTTTGAGCGAGAGAGACAGAGAGAGAGAGTGCACACAAGCAGGGGAGGGGCAGAGAGAGGGAGAGGGAAAATCCCAAGGTGGCTCTGCGCTGCCCGCACAGAGCCTGACACAGGGCTCAGTGTCACAAACCGCAAGATCATGATCTGAGCAGAAACCTAGAATCAGATGCTTAACCCACCAAGCCACCTAGGTGCCCCGAGAGTATTAATTTTTTTTAAGAGAGTTTCCCAAACAAGGCTAGGACCCAAAGGGGGAAAAATCAGTTCTAATTTTTGATAAAGGAAGACAAGGTTTGTTATATAAGAATTGCAAGAAGGTGTTTCCTATGTTTTGTTTTTGAGATGTAGGTGAAATAAAATCATGCTAATAAGAAAAATGCAAACAGGTTCTGAGAGAAAGAAGGTAGCTTAATTTGAGTAGTCTATAAAGGAAGTTTGTGATAACAAGTTGAAATGATATTCATATCAAAACAAGGCTGAGACTTTGCTTAGTTTCAGAGGTAATTATTCGTCTTCAACGATACTAATAACTATAAAAATCACAGAAACTTTCCATTCATCTTGCAAAACTTCTTAGCTTCCTGCTCTATATAACTATTACCAGTTGTATAAAAACCATAGTGAAATCTGTGTCAAGTGCTTATATCTCTGTTCTTGAGGACCCACATTCAGTGTCTGTATAAGCTTCTACAGCAAACTCAAAGCAGAACTGCCATATTAATGGGCACTTATGAGAAAATGAAAAACAAAAGTATTCTAAAACATATTTAAGGTGTTATGGATCATTTCTGATTGATGAGCTTCCTAGAATACAAACTCTTTGGAACAGGTAACAGGATATCTGTTACATGTTTTCCTTTCCCCATTCTACTCTAAATATCATTTTCTTAAAAGTACAGAAACAAGTTTTCTTCACATAATCTCAGACACGTTTTTTTTTTTTTTTTTTAAGAAACAGTATATTTGCTCTCACCAAAATCAAGCACATCTTTGTGTTTGCTAAGTGCATTTGCACTGATACATACTCTGCACTGGTATTAACTATTACATATTCCAGAAGACTCAACTGTAATCTCCATAATGATCACTATTTAGCTACATTTCACTTAGGATTTCTTCCTTTCTTATGGAATTATGTGATGAAATAGGTTCAATTTAAAAATGCATATTATTTTTTTTATTTCAAGTGTTTATTCAAATTCTAGTTTCATTAACATATATGGTAAAATTGATTTCAGAGGGAAGCTTTTTCATCAGATTCATTTCATGGCATGAGTGAGAACTACAGACATAAAAATTGCCCCAATCCCAGCCCCAGGTTGGAATCTTGTCACCTTTCCCTGCCTTGTTTATGCTAAGATTTTCATTTGCTTAAGGTCAACACCTCCATACTTACAGTTGCTCATAACTAGCAGACTATATAAAGCAGGTCAGAGGATGAAAAGCCTTGCCCCCTTAGCAGCTGGAATATCCAAGTTCCTTTGTGAATGCTTGGGCTTCCAGGATTTTGAACCCTTCTTAAATCTCTAGAGGCCATGTTTTTTCTATGCTATGATGATTTCCTTGGACTTATCCTGTGTCCCAGCAAAATTCCCCTATCTGTAGATGGACACTTGTATTGTCACATGCCTTACTTTTTACGACTGACATTTTCTACCTTTTTACTTCAACTTGAACTGATATTGCCTGATAACTTTATACAAATCAAATTAGGTTAAGGCAAAACTAAAGGAAATCATAAAGAATATCAAACACAGCAAACAAGAAGCATTCAGAAGTCCATGTGGAATTGGAACGCTAATCTTGTGAAGGTACACACAGATTTGTAGACTACGTGTATTCATGTGTATGAGCCAAGAGGGTTTTTTTGTTTATTAATTTTGCTTTAGCATTAATTGTCGTAATTATCTCTTTTAACAAGACTGATAGCCTCATGAAGTCACTAGTCAATATTTAATCACCAAGGCAGCAAAGCGTCATTCAGTTCTTGGGCCTGGGCCACAGGTTATATCTGAAGGTGGCTTCAGGTATAACACATAGAACTCTATGTGTCACATAATCCCAAAATAATTCCATAAATTTTAGGTGAGATGTAGTTGAAGAAACCATATATCACTAACTGGATTTAGTCTTAAAGACCTACACACAAGCATAGCACATTCCTAGATTTTGATTTGTAACTCAAAGTGGATAAAAATTTCAGAAGAGTTCAATATAGATACCATTAATTATCATGCTTTTAATTAGGCAAGAAATTTTTCACTTTAAAGTTGTCATTAAGCAATCATTTTTACTGTATATCTTTCCAAATACTATAGTACTTAGTGTCATGGTTAGTATTGCCTTGAAAGATATATGGTTGCCAGTACAAATTCTTCTAAGAATCATAGACTCTATTTTTTTGAACTTCAGGTTAAAAATCTGGGTCCACTACATAAAATACGGGTCTCTAAATTTATTTTCAAAAACTATTATTTTATTTAATATGTTTTATGCTTACATAGTACCGATTATGTCCACTGAAGGTTTTGCAGGTAACACTTGCAGGAAAAAAAAAAAATTGAAGATATTGTATATATTAACCAAACTGTAATTTTTCTATTTTTGATAAGATATTTATGTTTTTATCTTGGTTCTACTTTTCTGTATTTAGCTTTAGCATGCCAGCTACACTGACAAAGTGTATCACTTATGTATGATAGAATGATATTCTGTGACTGCCACATTTTGCGATCTTAAAAGTGTTATTTGCAACCTCTTTGAACTTGGCTGCAGCAACTTATTACTCAACACATCTCCAGAGGCAAGGGAAACAAAAGCAAAAATGAACTACTGGGACCTCATCAAAATAAAAAGCTACTACACAGTGAAGGAAACTATCAGCAAAACTAAAAGGCAACCAAAGGAATGGGAGAAGATATTTGCAAACAACATATCAGATAAAGGTTTAGTATCCAAAATCTATAAAAAAAAACTTATCAAACTCAATACCCAAAAACAAATAACCCAGTGAAGAAATGGGCAAAAGACATGAATAGACACTACTCCAAAGAAGACATTCAGATGGCCAACCAACACATAAAAAAATGCTCAACATCACTCATCATCAGGGAAATGCAAATCAAACCCACAATGAGATATCACCTCACACCTGTCAGAATGGCTAACATTAACAACTCAGGCAACAACAGATGTTGGCGAGGATGCAGAGAAAGAGGATCTCTTTTGCGCTTCTGGTGGGAATGCAAACTGGTGCAGCCACTCTGGAAAACAGTACCAACTTTCCTCAAAAATTAAAAATAGAACTACCCTCCAACCCAGCAATTTTACTACTAGGTATTTATCCAAGTGATACAGGTATGCTGTTTCGAAGGGGCACATGCACCCCAATGTTTATATAGCAGCACTATCAACAATAGCTGAAGTATGGAAAGATCCCAAATGTCCATCGATGGATGAATGGAAAAGAAGATGTGATATACATACACACACACACACACATATGTATACCTATATATACATATATATGTGTGTATACATATATATACGTACATATATACATATATATGTGTACATATATACATACGTATATGTATGTATATGTATACATATGTGTGTATATATATATATATATATATATATATATATATATGCATATACACACACGTACATACACACACAGACATACACAAAGGAGTATTACCTGGCAATCAAAAAGAATGAAATCTTGCCATTTGCAACTATGTGGATGGAATTAGAGCGTATTATGCTAAGCAAAATTAGTCAGAGAAAGAAAAGTATCATATGACTTCACTCATATGAGGACTTTAAGACACAAAGCAGATAAACATAAGGGAAGGGAAGCAAAGATAATAAAAACACAGGGAGGGGGACAAAACAGAAGAGACTCTTAAATATGGAGAACCAACAGAGAGTGACTGGAGGGGTTATGGAAGAGGGATGGGCTGACTGGGCAAGGGGCATTAAGGAATCTACCGAAATCATTGTTGCACTATATGCTAACTAACTTGGATGTAAATTTAAAAAATAAATTTAAAAAAAGGGCTATTTGCATTTTACAACAGGTGTCATTCAATCATGGTTTTCAATTCTAAGAAAACTAAAGCAAGTTATTAAGTCTTCTGAGATTTTTATCCTCATCTGAAAAATTACCAGAAAATATTTATCTTCCTTATTTTTAAGAACATTTAAACAAACATACTCTATATAAATGAACTTATTATTATACGTGGAAATTGTTGAGACTTAAATGTTACCATCCTTTCCTCTTTGAGATTTAATAATTCATTACCATTCCTACATGTGCTTCTAGTATTTCTAGGATTATGTCTTTGATCAAGAACTTTATTATGGAAAATTAATCAAACAATGATTTTATGTTACTTCAGATATTTTTTTTTTCCTATGCTTCCAATCTATACTACTTAGAAGTATAATCTGGATAAGTATCAACAAGTTGACAGACAACACTCAGGGAGAAAAATCCACCCAATCTGTAATATAAAATAAAATTCATTTATAACACAAACAATATACTCTATAGTAAAACTCATTTCAGGCATTACTAACGTTTTTTGCTTTGCTTTCTGCATGGCCAAGGAGAGGATAATGTGAGTGAGAAATAAAGTAGATAGTCAACATTCTTTTAAAAATGAGGCGTATTTATTTATATCAAATTATCCTTACTTGAATCCATATGTAAATACTTTTTATTCTGCCTCTGAATTAAAGAATTTATATATATTATGTACGTGTATATATAATATTTTCTATAGTACATGGACTACTTACATAACTGGCATCATTTTATATTTTTAGTATTTTGTATGGAAATACAAAGGTTTATAAGAATTTGAGAAGGTCAGTTTTAAAGGTCCCCTTGAAACATAAAACAACCTACTATAAAAAAAAGATGATTTAAATGACTCTTCCTAGAAAACTCGCCAGAATTTTTTTCTGTTGACATTGTCTCAAAATACCCTTACAAATATAAAAGTTTTGCATGCTTATGAGAGAACAATGTGTTTGTTTAGATTGTTCTATTGCAAGCACAAGACATGTTTCCCAAACCATGTGAGTACACTGTCAGTTAGCAAGATTTGTAGAGAGGCCATGTCCACATAAACAGTTCTGTTCAGGTAAATGATCATTACATCCAGGGTCCATATCATATATGTTCACACAAGTTAGAAACAGTCTCAGGAGAACCCACTTAAATAGTGGCATGCGAATTCTGTGGTTACTCCTACATACATATTCTTTTACCTGAGTATTGACTCTGAATGAGAATTCTTACATTTCATTTCTTTATACCAATATTATTTTTCCTGTATCAGTGGCTGTAAACTAATGCCTTCAGACGGGAAGTGAAAAAGTAGTAGGATAACAGGGGTAGCTATAATATTGACATTTGAAGTTGACAAACGCATGGACAATTACAACAACAAATATAGACTCATTGCATCTACCTCCTCTAATTAATTAAGATGAAAAATATATTACCGTGAAAATATAAATGTTGATTTTAGAAATGCTTTCTCTTCATTTTGTAAACATAAAAATCAACATGGAGGCTTAAAAATGGAGAAGAAAACACTCCTCAAATGTAACTACCCTAATATTTTTAAACCTATTTTTCCTATGTTAATTTGTAAGGTAGGTGTTAAGTACATTTATACTTTCCTATGTACATTTAATATTATGTCAGGAGTCTTTATTCATGTAATGGCATTCATCCTGATGGTGCATAATATCCCATCCAAAGAATAATCAGATAAACTATTTATTTTGGCAGATGTAGTATTTTCTCTCTTGTCCTAATATTTATTAATCAGTAACAATCATGGCAGGCACCACACTAAGAGTGTCTATGCTTTAACTTACAGAAGAATTATTTTCAATAACTCCTAATATTTAAAAATATTGTGGTGGTGCTTTGCTGTCTCAGTCTGTGGAGCATGTGACTCTTGATCTTGGGTTTCTGAGTTCAAACTCAATGTTGGGCACAGAGTTTACTTTAAAAAAATGTAACAAAGACAACATTATGCTCACATTATATTTTGTCTATTATAAGATTGATGTACCAGAAGCAGAATTACCAGGCTGAAAGTTATAAATGTTTCTTCACTTTGATTATATACCGTGCATATAACGTACAAAACATTGGTCCTAAGTTCAACATACCAAACAGGTGGTACCACCTTGTAATGTTACCTGCTTTACATCAAAGTACTCCTTTCAGCATTGCTGCTTTGTAATTCAATTGTTCAGCAAGGTAAAAAGCAAAGCTATATAAATATATGGACAATTCACATATATTTCCAATTAAAACACCTAGGTGACTGAAGGACATATATTTTACTAGAATTGTTGTAAACAAGTTAATTTTTTTGTCTTTGCTTCCTTTTGTTCAGAGATTGTGTACAGAGTATCATCATAAGCAAACATTGTGAATTATGCAGGAAACCCAAATAAAGTAATAAAGTAATAATGATTGACCAATAATGTCTCTCTCACATTGGATCTCCTAAATGCATTATTTCAATTTCACCGTAGCCATTTCAGTATGTGTATTTTTTCTGATAAAGAAACTTGGAGTAAAAAATAATATGCGAAATATTACAAAGCTAGTAAATGGAGCATCTAGAATCCAAGCCCAGAAACAGAATTCCATACCTCTATTACACTAAGATGAAATTTAAACTATAGGAGAGTAAGTGAAAAATTAATGTAACTTTAATTTTTAATACATTTTCCAAGTCTACATGATTTTGGTACACGGTTATATCAAATAGGCTTTATAAAGATTTTCTTTTAGTTTTTAAATGTAATATAAATATATAATTATGAATATTTCTAAGCGTTACATTTGCATAGCAACATCATTATTTATATTTTCTTACATTTTGTCTAAATTAAGATAAAAATGTTTTGGCAGTAATATTTGGGAGGGGATAGTTTTCTATTTTCATCATGAAACAGTAACATTTCTGTGTAGCAAACTGTCCAGCAGACTGTTGTTTTTGTATTTATTTGTTGTTTCAGATTCTGCTTCCTTTGAATTTCTGCTCTAAAAGATTGAAAATATAAACCAGAAGCACTTTTCAAAACTATATACTGACATACAAGTTTTCTTTCACTTTGGGAAATGTTGCAACTAACCTAAAAAAAAAAAAAAAGAAAAGAAAAGAAAAAAACAGATATTTAAACAGAATTCTATTTTTTGCGAGTGCTTGATAAGAATGTGGTTTTCAACTACCTTGTGAAATTTTAATACGGTTAGGAAGAGTTTTTTTTTAAAGCCACATATCATATATTTTATTCTTTCATTACTGCATAATGCAAAGACCAAAATCCTGTTCTCTCTGCTATCAGTTAATAAAACATTTCCTGAATTATTTAACTTCCTTACACATTCAAACCATTTTTATGTTTTTATCATTTTTCTGTCAACAGTCAAATTCCAAAGGGAAACACTATTTATGTTCATGTTTGCTTTTATTTAAAATTGTTTGATTTTAAAAGGTGTAGCATGGGCAGCACTGTGTTTGTTTGACTCTGGCTGATATATGTTATTATGGGTTGACTTTGAGTAAATTGCCATCTTGTTTGCTTAGAAAAAGAAAGATAGAGCTAATTGAATGAAAACACCATGCAAAGGATTACAACAGTCCATTTTCTTTATTTGAAATATGTCAACACTGAAATATGAATTTGAAAGTACTATATGTAAAATATAGCAAAGATTAAAATGGTTCTTGAAGATATCTTTTGTTTAAAATATGGTAATTTACATGCAAGAAATCACATTAATTTTCAGTGCCAAGCACATTTTTTATTTCAGAAGAAAGTCATTGACTTAATATTCATAGAGGCATTTTTGTTGTTTTAAATGCTTACATTATCACTGCTGCCTTAGTCTGTTAATGCTGTCTTCCTATTAATCAGAAGCTTGGAGAGTATATATGCTTAGTAACTGTAAGGACATTTGATAGGAAAGTCATATTTTCCTGTAGTTTGTTAGGGAATGTGCCTTAATGCTAGAACTTCTTTTAAAATTTGATATTATCAATTTTGTTCACAGAAATTTAAACCAAGATATGTGATAAAGTGATCAAAAAGATGACCGAGCTTTTATGTATAATACTGTGAAAATAAGCCATATCTGTAATCGTCTCTATACTAACCCTCTTTTCCAATTTATATCACAAAATACCTCAATTTAAACAATATCCCACATTTTTAAAATAATTGATTTTGTAAGTCATTATCTTCTTTTCAATAAAATATTTTGAGCTGCTACTGTAACTCTGTTTATAAAATGAAAAATTTTAAAACAATGAGTAACCTGCACTGCAAATCCGTCCAACTTACACGATTACATTTTCTCCCCTCAATGAGTTTTCTATATTAATGAAATTATCTAATCAAGCAGGGAAACCAGTGTTTATCTGAATTGTGTAGACTTCAAATTCAACCCAAATATTGCCTATTTTGTTTGTAGATACAGAATATGAATAAAGGTTGTCCTAGTCAAAATTTCTTCCCTGAATGATCTTTTCTCTTTATCCCCGGCTTCAGAGTCATCATGTTGTACTTTGCATCAGGTGTCTTTATTGCTTGTCTTTTGAGGCGGGGGGGGGGGGGGGGGGGGGGGGGGGGGGATGATTTAATTTTTTTCCTGATTTTTCTCAACCGTGAATTGATGGAAAATTCTCTTGGAATTTCTCAGTCTAATAAACTTGCTTATGTGTTTCTAAATATTAATACTTATAAGGGGTTGCTACATCATTCCGAGTGGGTAGCATACTGGCCCTAAACCATCTTCAGT
This sequence comes from Panthera leo, assembly GCF_018350215.1. Lineage (NCBI taxonomy): Eukaryota > Metazoa > Chordata > Mammalia > Carnivora > Felidae > Panthera > Panthera leo. Next base: position 45,235,413 of record NC_056679.1, read on the forward strand.
TCTTGCACAGAGTCATGGTAAACTGTAAGAAGTATTTGGAGACTGGAGACCTCTTCCTTTCCCGACCCCATGTCCCATCCTCAGGTACCTAGAGGTATCAGAGCTGCTAGTGAGCAGCCTTAGTTTCCAGGAGAATTTTAAGACAGAAATCAGAATGCAGTAAAGAAGGTCCTTAAGACAAATACTTCACCATGATGAAGACTCTCCCACTCATGTCTTATTAGCCACTCCCTCCTTTCACTTGTGCTTTTACTTTAAATGGCATGTCTTTAGCACAGACCGAATGTGTGCAGGGCTTTAAAAAAAATCTTGATCTTTAGAGTTTATGATAATGGGTAAGAAACCCAAGTATATCTTTTAAAGATATTCTGTTAAATAGAGATATATTCTTGGACACCATTGGTCAAATTCCCCCTTGAAGGTATAGAGTTTTCTAATACTCAGTGTACAATTGGAACCAAATGAGATTAATCAAAATACATCATGTAAGGATCTGTCTACCCAGATCTCCCACATGACAAATTTCACATTTTGCAATAAACTAACACATTTTAGGAGGTTCCTGTGAAAAACCTCTGCACCAGAAATTACGTTTACTGAAGAAGAAAGCAGGACCTGTTTCTTTAACCTCTCAGTGCCTTGGGTCACAGAGTGGGGTTATGACACAAGTGAAGGGAGAAGTTTATTGACTTGTTCAAAGTCAAACAGCTCATAAGACAGAAGTTGAATTCAGATCTGTTTGACTCAAGCCTTAATTATCAACAACGGATAGATGGATAAATGGATGAGCTGGTGGATAAAGACACTATTTAGTGTATGTCCATATACATACAGATACACACTCCTTGAGTACATAAATATATAAAATGGGTGTATGAATATATAGCACGTTTATGTATTTCTATGTTTTGGAATAAAGTAAAAACATGGATAATTAATTTATGGAATAATATATTTTAAAAATATTTAAAACCTGGCATTTTAATTTCAATTCATACTGAAGTCTATAACTTAGAGGACATGAGACATTTTACAGAATGCAAACAAAATAATTGAGAGTTTAAACTGTTCTTTTAGTATGTGTTTGTGACTTCCCTGAAGGCAGATGAAGTCTTCCCCTTCTTTCTGTCAATGGTATATAACAAGAAATTAGGGGAGGTTTGGACTGGCACGGATTGGTGATTACACTGCTTACTGAAATACTTTGGAACAAATTCTATAGTCCTATCAGATAATTTTCAACAGAATGTCCCAAAGGATACCAACTAATACTTTCCTTTTATAGGGTGTATACAAACAGACATTGTGTTCATGGAATCCTCTCTTTGCCTAGGGTTTTGGTGAATACAGATGCATTTCTGTAAGAAAAGAAACTTTAACTGAATGCCAGTCTTTTCTGCTTAATTCACATTTGTTTTAAATATCTATTGTTTAATTCATGTATTTGTTGGTATAAGTAAGAACACTAAATTTTTGATGGTGGAACTCTTTAATCACATTATCTTACAATTTTAGTGTCAGTAAATATCACAATCTATATATTATGTTATATGAAACAAAATATTTTTCATTTCCAGGAATTGTTCTCAGGTAACTGATGTGGGTCAATACAACTTTAATAACTCTCTAGTAGTTTTTAAAGACTGTTCCACTATAGTATTGTGTGAATATATACAGTCACATATTCCTGTGTTGTCATTTGATGATCATGAATTAATGAATTTTACAGTCCTCAGTTCCAAAGTTTATTACTAAATATAGAATTTCTTTTTTATAACAACAAGATTGTTATAGATTTGTTTTAAGAAGATACTCTGGCAACTGGCAAAGGTCACGGTTGCATTTAAAAACAAAACTGAACAAAAGGAGAAGAGCTAGAATAAAGAAAAGGAGAGCAACTTGCAATCACACAGAAGACAGATACATCAGGCTACATCGTCATATTTCAGCTCCAGATCAACTAGGCTGCCGGAATCATCATGAACATCTGACACGTTTAGGTTAAAGCAAATGTTTGCGCATGACAATGACTAGGAAATACCAGCTAAATGATTGTGTACAAGTACAGTCCAACTTTAATGCTTGGTAATGTCATAATTATATTTGGATTTTCTTGATGCTGTTAAGAAAGGAAAGATTTCATCTTAAGCTGAAATTAAAAGATTTATAATAGTTGTTATAAATCCAAGTACTGAGATTACTTAAGAGGAAAAATTGCTTACAATCAGGGAGATGACGTTGTAAAATTACAAAGTTTAAAAAATTATTTAGTGAAACATTTTCATAAAATGTTTTCGATTTGGATATTTTATGGACAAATGCTTTCCTCCTTGAATATGATGTGCACAAATAAATGCAACAAATAGATTAGTAGCATGAGAAAAAATTTACAATGTCACCACATAAAAAGTACTGTTACCTCCCTTGTATGAGAGTTCTACGATTTTGTATTTCTTTGAATATTGAACTTCTTTGAGAGAAACAGCAAAAACCTTTTGGTGTTTTTAAGGGGATTTAGGTTCATTTTTAAAGATCTCTTTCAAAAAGACAGAGAGATTGTTTAAGACTATAAATGTCTTTATTGGAATTATGCTCTTACCCTCATTTATTTTAACAAGATTTGTAATGCATTCTGGCCTTTGATCTCTTAGTTTGAAACACTGCCTGTTGTTCCATTATTCCGCCATCCATTTGCAGATAACAATACATCAGAACCTTTTTCTTGCTACAGAAACAATGCCCTTTATTTGAGAAAGGACATTGTTTTGACAGATAAAGTAGGCATTTGATAAATTGAAACAGGTTCTGAATTATTTTGAGGGGAATGTGTGCTACATCTGTCCGCTGATTTTCCACTGAAATAGTGCTTAACTTTCTTGTCTGTTTGTGATTTATTGAGCTACAGAAAAGGTTAGGAAAATTTCATGGCTCTTCTCATATAATTTGTAAGTGAATCAAACAGCATTTGTTAATGTTTATGATACGTAAAAAGGCAAAATTACTCCCAAACATTTATTCACAATATACATGGTAGTGACAACTAAAACAAAAGGAAAGAGAAAGAGAAGTATTATTCTCCATTAGTGAATTCCACACTAGAGAGAAAGGAACACCAAGATAAAACTATCATCCCACTAATTTTGAGTGTATGGAATTTCAAATTAGGTCTCATGTTAATAATTTACTCTTACAATAATGCAGATATAGCACTATTAGAAAAACACAAAACACCACTAGGAATGACCCCTAAGATACATTTTAAGAGCTTTGAAGAAAAATTATCCTTATAGCTTATATATTTTTTTCTAAATGAGTTTATAACTTTCAGAGTTCTTCCTTTAGTAATATTGAAGATTTCCCTTGAAAGGGCAATTATAGTCAAAGACAAAAATCTTCCCAACTAAAAATTATTTCAAGTGCTAAGCATTCCACCAATCACAAAATTTTATAGAGCATTTCCAAATTGATAACCTGCTCTCTCCCATGTGAGAACTGACATAAAATGGGTTGATTTTGATAGATAGTAGAACTACATTCTCATGAACTTTACTATTAAGTATTGAAAAATTTAAAACCTATTTTTAAATTATTTTTGAATCTAGTTACCCATGCAGGCTTTAGGTAGGCAGAGACGGAATTATCAGCCCCATTCAACAGATGAGGACACTAAGGGAGAAAGATATAAAGGTCACAGAACTTTGGAGAAGGTACTATGGTGAAAGACACTTTCACCTTCTGTCCAGTATTTTCTTTTAGTGGGCTGACCACCAAGAGATGCATAAGGCTTAAGAGTGAGATGCCCTCGGGGTGCCCGGGTGACTCAGTTGATATTTCCTATTGCTTCTTAAGTTTCATCTTCTTTTCCTTCTATCATCAGAGCATGTCTCTCTTTTCTTTCTTCTTCCCATCTCTCCCTCCCACCCCAGTGTGCACGCGCACACACACACCCATACACACCCCCACACACTTCCTGATCTTGAAAATGCCAAATCCAGTTTGGCTGAGGTAATCTATTCCTGAAGATCCAAGCATGACTGAATTCCTTATTTCTATATTCATCCGTTGTCCAAATACGTAGCCATCAGTGGTTATAATTACTGTTTATCATGTTGCCACTTCCCACCCTAACAAAGTTTCTGTATGCATTCTGGAGGGTAGGAAGTTCTGTAAGAGTAGGGTAATTCATTAAGTTAAATAATACCAAACACTAATATCATAAGTATCAGGCATATTTCTAGCTACTAGGAATTCAGTAGTGGTCAAAACACTCAAAAACTTGCCCTCATAGAACTTAATTAATTCCTAGCTTTTAAAGGATATAGCCTCTCCATTCTCCTCCCTCCCTTTTTTTTTCTTCCTCCTTTCTTCTCCCTTCTCATTTTATTCATTCATGTATTTATTCATAGAGCCATTCAGTAATAATTTACCAGGCATTGTTGCAAGGCGCTAACTTAAGAAATAGCAACACTGGGATGTGAGGGCAACTGGCTTTGCCATCTGTCCCCTCAACTGATCTCCAGGGATGATTCAGGTGATCTGGCTGGCTAGGCGAGTGTCCCCTTCCTCCCTCAGCGTTCCATGCGCGTCCCTCCCAAAGTCGTGCTCTCGGTGGAAATGGCTACGCTGAAGACAACTAGCAGCCTGTAAGTACATATGCCACATAGAGACTGTACCTTATTTTCATTTCATAGGCTGAAACATGAACTCCATTCCACAACAGCCACCTCTCTATCTGGGGTCTGAGAGCAATTCATCTGATTAGCCTCTCCTAAGATCACATGGTGAGAAGCATGAAAAGATGTTGTCATGTGATGTGAGAGCCCACAATATACTCCTGATAAAATAAAATTTGAATAAGTGTACACATACACCCCTCCAATGATATTTGACCAAAAATAATAAACTATGTTTTTTTTAACTTCTCAGTTTTTTGTTTTAATATTTTAAGATCAATGGGACCATTTCACTGAACTGCCTGTTAGTTTTTCTTTCTTTAAAGTAGAGGAATTAAAGACCCATTCTTAATTTGTTAGTAACGTACAGAAATTGCTGTGCTTTTGGGGAAACAAAGACATGCCTTTCTTAACAACTATGCTGAAACAGAACACAGGCTCTTCCTTCCCCTCCAGAATCTAGACGGCACTCTTGCTACTCCTGTCCCTATCCCTTCCACGCACACTCTGAGCAATTTATGTTTCCATAAGCCAGAATTTTTTCCTCTATTTATTTGTTCCTTTTTCCTATAATTCCTATAACCCCAACTTTCTCAGCTTTGGCAGTAGGAGACAGATAATTCTTTTTCAAGGGTGTGGGTAGAGCTATCTTTACCATTATAGAATGTTTGAAGCATCCCTTAGCTCTGCCCACTAGATACAGTGTAGCATTCCCAACCACCTGCTTGTGAAAATCAAAAACGTTTCCAGACAAGGCCAAGAATCTTTTAAAATGCTAAATTTGCATCTGGTCAGCCATCACTGTTTCAACCCCATCTCCCTGGCCACCAGCTACTCACTCTTTAAGACATACCTTATGATTAAGTTCTTTGAAGCTCTTCCTGGCCTTCCAATTACAAATGAAGACTCGAAGCTTTTGCTTACAATGTAAAATGTTTTGCTTTCTCTTATTTCACTTATCTAATGGTACCCCACACCATATTACAGGTTTCCCAAGGGGAAATGTTTATTTAATATTTTTAACATCCCTGAATCCTGTTAGCTAGTAAATGTCTATTGCCCAAATTCATGAATGAGGGGGGAAAAAAAAGAATAGGACTTAAAGATGCATAATTATGAGAAATAAAGAATCCTGCAAAAAATTATTATCCGAGTACATGAATGTACTATTTTTAGATAGCAAATAAGATAAGGACTTTGAAAACTGTAAACTGCTCTGCAAAAGAAAACAATTACGATACACCTACCAATATTCATTCCTGGACTGTTTCTCATGGAAGCAACAAAATTCAATTTCAGTTCAGATTATGTCAGTGAGGCATGCTTTCGATGCCCAGGCTAAGTGAAATACTACCAACATCTGTGGAAACTTCAAACTACCGTGTGTGTGTGTGTGTGTGTGTGTGTGTGTGTGTAACAAATGTCCATGGTAACCATTATGAGTGCCTGGTGTTATTTCAGTAAGAAGCTTGAATTAGACTATGAGAATGTAACTGAACAGTATTTCCTAGCCTAATTACTATTTACATTGGCTATCAATAAAATTTGTTTCTGTGATACATCTGTTACTAGAAATAATATTTTTTTACTACATTTCTATCAGGCATAAAACATCTGAACTATCTACTGATGAATACTAATTTCAAATGGACTTCTATTCAGACAAATGTGGAAGCTAAGGTTGTAATTATAAATTGCATTTACTTATTAGGACTCTCACCCCTAATCCTATATACTTCCTGTAAACTAGATAATCATTAAAAGGAGATTTTTATATATTTTGAACGTATATCTATGTAGCATTATGTTTCAATTATTTCCCCAATGTTTTTAATTTTCAAAAATTAAGATTTTAGCAACAATTTATAAAGTTTTTTTCTCTTAAACAGAAAGTCAAATGACTAAACTATATTTTTAAACATTATTTTATAAGAAAATGACTATCATTCCCTCAAACTTTAAAATTATAATCATTTTTTGTGCTTCAACCTTTTAAGAAAAGCTTCTATAATTGGCTTATGTTCAAAGGATATGAAAAAAATATGTATTCATTAAGGTGTCAATTAAATTTCAGAAATAATTTTTAAAGTGGAAAACAGAACAAGCAAGAAATGTAATTAGAAACAAAGGACAGGATTACCGCTGAATGAAATGTCAAGCTAAATTCCCAAAATGATAGGTAGTTTAAATATTAAATTATGTATGAAACATTGTAAAGAATAAATATGTACATAACTTGTGATGGATAAAACCATTCAGTATTTAAAGCTAATTCAAGTGAATTTTAGTAATTAATCTTGAACTTTCCCTAATAACGATTTTATGGAAACTGTCAAAGTGAGTTCTCTGTTCTGCCCTTCCTTTCTGAAAGATATCACTCACAGACAAAACCAAAAAAAAAATGTTTTAAGAAAATTTGAAAAAGCTTAATATTCCTACTAAAAGAAGTTGTCCATATACTTCTCAGTTTCCTTAGAGATTGCATTCAATACACTCACGCTGTTTAAGTTTCATTCATTGAATGACCACCAGCTCTTTCAGCCAACTTTGTATTTAGTTCCATTTATTCTGGCAATTGCTATTTTCTGCAACTAGTTTATAGCATGGACAGATGGTTTCAGTTGTAGCTACATCTGGGTACAGAATTACAAAAGGTTGTATCTATACAGTGCACCCTTTTTGAGAAAAAAATAAATGAACATGTCAAAATAATCTTGAATTATTAAGGATCTTGGAGACATCTTATACAATCTCCCATTTCAGGTAAAAATCCCATTTCCAACATACTTAAACTCAGGTATGGCAAAGCAATTTCTTACATTACTGGACAATTTTAAATGTTAAAGGAAACACCTGTGTTTGAAATATGCTTTCATATGTCTTCTACTCACTGGTCTTAGATTTTTCATGTAGAACACTGAAGCTATCCCTAAACTTACCTTTTTAATCTTAATGTCAAGTAACAATTGTAACTGAGTTTTCTACTTTATTAATTATTCCATTTTTCCTCAACAGTCTTTTTTTTTTTTTTTGAGTTGTAGGCAAAGGCTACAATTGTAGGCTGTTGTGCATTGGAGCAAAATGCCAGAGGTGCTACCTGTGTGGTATTATTATGGTTCTCATTTCCTCAGTTTGGCTGTTGGCATATATAGCTCATAGGTATTAGGATCTTTTACCCTGAAGTGCAGAAGATTGATCTAGACAAACCTTTAAAATGGGATAACACTAGTAATTTCAAATTACTCCCTTATGCTTCAGGTGAGACCAGGCTCCTCTATGATTCCTGGTACAATGTGTGTTTTCTACACTTCCCCCTCATAAATCTTGCTATTTTAGGATAATAGGTCAGGAACCCATATTAACGCTGACTTGCACCACACTTAGGTGATGAGGAACCAATACTGAAGAAATTCTAGAATGAGGCCACTTAGAGTTCAAGTGGCTGAGGAATATCTCCCTCTGCCTTTTCTACGGACATACTTGTCGTTGACCCTGTGGCTGTACGACTTTGCAAGGTGAGGATTTTGGAGTGTGCATTCTCTTATATTGGTCTTATCCTCATTAGCAGTGTAAAATATGTGAAAATGCCAGATTTCACCAAATTTCAGTCCCCTTAGCTATAATGTAAGAAACAAAAACATCAGTTCTACAGGACATAAACTAAAATGTGATTGGATGCAAAGATTATCAAGGCTCTTGTACAAGGGAACATGCAAAGTTTCAGAAAATTCTTCATATTTTGAGAATAAAAGTTAAAAGAGATAGGAGAGTGGGATCCACCTTCCTCTGCATAGTGTTCTCCAAGAATCTGCAAGAAAACATCCCTGGCCAGTTTACTAAAGCCTCTTAAAATTAATCGGAGAGCCCTAAACTAACGGCCATCCTCATCTGCTACTTAGCCATGTCTTGACCAATGATACGGCCACATTGTTTCCCCTTGTTGTGCTTCCCTTGTTCCTTTCCCCCACTTAAGCTATGCTCAGATGCTGAGATAAAGGTATCATGAGTCTAGGACAAAAGTCGACCCAGGGTAGACGCTGTTCCCACATGTTCTAAGCAGACCCTATCCACACCTCTGAATCAATGAATCTGTGGACAGCAAAGCCTTCTCCAAACATTCTGAAACATCACACCACAGGCAGACATATTATTCTAGCTTTCTGATAAATGCCCAAAGAGCTGACCTGCATACTTCCTAAATAGTCCACATACCCAACACAGTCCTTGAAGCATTAAACACACAGAGGATGCAAATAACCTCAAAGGAAGGGCTCTCTCATGCCCTCTTTCATCCACAGGGCCTTGTCCATTTCCCTGCATCCAGTAATTGCCAATGTGTCTCCTCCACAGTTTATATTACTTATTCCTCTCGTGTCAGAGTACTTTTTTCTCAAAAAGATATCTGATCTTTTAATAGCATTCTCTTTCAGTGATATGCAGAAGAGAATTCTCAAGGGCCTGTCCTAATTTTGTGTCTGCTTTATGGGATGGAATTGTGGGTCGTAGCTTCTAACTCTGAGAATACTTGGCTAAATCATTGTACCTTGTGGGAGGCTTAGATGCCTACCTGCAGAAATGAAGATATTTTTTTTCTGAAGAATTTATAAAGGAGGCTGATTCTTTAACTCAACTTCCAGGGCAAAGTGAAAAAAAAAAATAAATCCAACTCTAGTTAAAGAGAAGCAGCTAAAGTGAATTTATTGATTAATGTAACTGGGATGTTCAAAAGAAGTACCTGGCTTCAAAAAGCACTCAAAATATGTCTTCAAGGATCTATGATTCTCTTTATCTCTTTTTTGTCTACTCTCCTCTGTGGTAGTTTCATTTTTAGGCAAAGTTTCTCCGTGCAGTTGGCTCAAATGATCACCTGCAGATCTAGACTTATGTTTTTCTTTCAACTAGTAGCCTGAGATAAAAGAAAGGATCTCTCTCTCTCACTCTTTATTTATTTATTTATTTATTTAGTTATTTATTTATTTATTTGACAGTCTGAGGAAGTCCTAGGGATGGATTTGTTCAGCCCACTTAGGGTTATGTGCCTATGGCTGGGATTCTATATTTTACCTGTTCTTTAACAAATGATCTTAGTGTATGGAAAGGAATAATAATAATGATAATAATAATAATAATAACAATGGTCACCATTTGTACATACCTTTCCATTTTCAGAGATTATCAATATGCATGCACTATTTGAGCCTAAAAACAATACTACCAACACACAGGCTAAATATTTTATCTAAATTGAGGATAAGGAAAACTGTCAATGAGAGAAGTGACATCATGCATTCCTGGTCACATAACTGATTATTAGGACAGTCTGGATTGAAATGACAGTCTCTTCATAGTAATCTGGAAAAGAACACTAGTGTGGAGGCCAGGATTTGGATAGTTGTTAGAAACTGCAATTAACTAGTGTTATTTCTGAGTTATTTGTGCAAGCCCAACTGTTTTGTTAAGCAGGAAATTTGGGATAATTCAAAATGTATGAATTAGAGGACCCCAGACAAATGGATTAATACTCCCTACCCCAAGATGAGCACTCCCTACTTTGATTGTGAATTTTAGTATTAAGATTTAAGGATTATACCAGATGAATATGAAATGAAAGCAGTCTTTATTCTTTTCTAGTAAAGTTTCATGATACTTTTGTTCATTTATTATTCATTTATTTTTCTAATTAGATAGAATTGTTTGAGTATCTCAACATTACTAGCTATCTTTCAAAGAGATATCCAGGTAGGAGTAGGTGATTGTAATAGGGAAAACAAAAAGAAAAAGAGCGTGACTGTGATGTTAAAACTTGTGGATGTTGATGTATCTGGATGATTTAATTCTGAGGACTTTAAATAAATGTGAGAAGTGACTCTTCAAAAAGGTAAATAACTTTGAGAATAAAGGATTAATATGGTCATGTGTTGAAGTAAGTGGGCACATCTTTTCTCAGTATGTCCCATAAAGTATGTCCCACCAACTCAACAGAATGAACTGCAAGGGTGTTAGAAATGGTGTCTCAAGTCCATGCCACTTTGACACCAACGTATTTGGCTAACAATGGCTGAAGTGGAGCTCTGGCTGAGAGGCAAGATGGATGCTAATATACCACTTCTGTGGTCCCCACCAAACTGTTCAAATGAATCACTGATGCCATTTGCAAATCTGGTTGGAGGGCAATATGATATCAGGAGGACTTAAGAAAAAAAAAAAAAAAACCTGTGGTATTTGCTAGTCAGAACTTTTGAGGTATTTGATTCTACCTTAGAAGTACTGTCCCATGATGCTCAAGGACACTGAGAAAAGTCTGGGAGCCAGAGATTTAGAGAAATAAAATCTGCCAGAATCCAATTTCTATATTTCACCGTCCATAAAAGTGACCAATTTATAATCAGTTCAAAACCGCAAACCTCTAGAACTAGCATACATTGACTGTTTGGGTCTTACAATAAGCACCTGGACAATATTCTGATAGGGACAGATACTTTATTTATTTATTTATTTATTTATTTATTTATTTATTTATTTATTTTTTCATGAAATTTATTGTCAAATTGGTTTCCATATAACACCCAGTGCTCATCCCAAAAGTTGCCCTCCTCAATACCCATCACCCACCCTCCCCTCCCTCCCACCCCCCATCAACCCTCAGTTTGTTCTCAGTTTTTAACAGTCTCTTATGCTTTGGCTCTCTCCAATTCTAACCTCTTTTTTTTTTTTTTTCCTTCCCCTCCCCCATGGGTTTCTGTTACATTTCTCAGGATCCACATAAGAGTGAAACCATATGGTATCTGTCTTTCTCTGTATGGCTTATTTCACTTAGCATCACACTCTCCAGTTCCATCCACGTTGCTACAAAAGGCCATATTTCATTTTTTTCTCATTGCCACGTAGTATTCCATTGTGTATATAAACCACAATTTCTTTATCCATTCATCAGTTGATGGACATTTAGGCTCTTTCCATAATTTGGCTATTGTGGAGAGTGCTGCTATAAACATTGGGGTACAAGTGCCCCTATGCATCAGTACTCCTGTATCCCTTGGATAAATTCCTAGCAGTGCTATTGCTGGGTCATAGGGTAGGTCTATTTTTAATTTTCTGAGGAACCTCCACACTGCTTTCCAGAGCGGCTGCACCAATTTGCATTCCCACCAACAGTGCAAGAGGGTTCCCGTTTCTCCACATCCTCTCCAGCATCTATAGTCTCCTGATTTGTTCATTTTGGCCACTCTGGCGTGAGGTGATATCTGAGTGTGGTTTTGATTTGTATTTCCCTGATAAGGAGCAACGTTGAACATCTTTTCATGTACCTGTTGGCCATCCGGATGTCTTCTTTAGAGAAGTGTCTATTCATGTTTTCTGCCCATTTCTTCACTGGGTTATTTGTTTTTCGGGTGTGGAGTTTGGTGAGCTCTTTATAGATTTTGGATACTAGCCCTTAGGGACAGATACTTTTAATTACTATGTCCAGTGATATTCTCTCTGACATCAGAAAGCCTAAATAATGAGATGATTGGTTAATAAAAATTCTCCATTTAGCCTGCACTCAAGCCTATTTGAAGAGAGATATCTTGAGAGTCAGTTTCTATGAAAGTATTTTAATTGGCAAGAATGAATGATATAAAGTCCTTCTCAGACCATTTAAATAAATCTAACCTCCAAAATGAAATAGATTTGTTAAATGTGCTGAGAAATCTATGTCCAAAAGGAAGCACTGAAGCCAACACAAATACATCCTAGCTCATGCACTTGAGGGACACCAGAAGCCCCCTCCTAATTGCTTAATATTCAAGATGGTATCTCAAATTTAATGCTCTTTGTCTTGTCACCGGCCATAAAAGGAAGGCCAGCCTATTCTCACATTATGTATCAAAGTAAAATAACTCAGAAAACCATGGCCAAAAAACGTTAGTCGAATGATTTAATACCATCATATCTCTTTTCAATTTGTTTTACGAAAAGAATGTCTGCTTTGCCATTGGTTGACTATAGGTGTTTGTAAATTATTACTTTTTGGCATGAAACCAAATTTTACCAAAATATTACTTTACCTAGTACTTTACTAAACCACAGGACATATCTCTCATTGTGGAATCAAATTCCAAAATTTTTAAAACATTTTTTAAGACAACCTAAGAGAAAATGGAACTGACACAATTGGTTGTCCTCAAGAAAACATAAAAACTAGATCATCAGCATGCACAAAAATATATTCAAAAGAAATATAAACCAAAATATAATAAGCAAAAGAAAAATCTATGGAAGAAAATTTAGGTTAATGCTTTGGCCTTAAGATAAGGATTTCACAGACAAAAAACTACAAAGCCAAATTCCTTGTCCTAGTACTTCCAATCCCTAATTTCCTTTGCAATATATAAAATATATAATATGTAAAACATATATACTACATATTATCAAACTATATATAATGGCATGGCATTTAACACCCTGTTTACTACAAAATTTCCTTGTTATCTCTGTTGTTTGTTATCTCTTTCCTTCTGCTAGAATGTAAAATCCATGCTGAAATCTCTACGCTTTGCCCATTTTATGCCATCATGCATTCCTTACCAAAAACTGGAAAGGTCTGGAATTGTATGCCTATTACAAGCTAAGAAACATACTCATGGCAAAAGACACAACACTCTGAGCCGAGGAATTTAATTCTCATAGAACTGCAAGCACCAAGAGCATCAGCATTTTTGTTTATGTGACTTCCCATTTCTCCACCCAAGTTCCAAGGGGGTAATGTGATATGGGCACAGATGAGTCCTACAAACACAATGGGTTTGTAATAAAGCTAAGGAAAACTAAGCTTAGGGAATTTGCCTTCTTTAATGAGTGGTAAGCAAGCTTTCATTCTGTGAAGAGGATGGCATGACCTCATCCCTCAGAGTGGCTTCCTGCAAACAGGATCCTGAGGAGTGGCTCTTGTAAAGAGAAACAAAGGTTTTGTATTCTTGGCATGCACATTAAGAACATGCAGTCATGCTCAGTGGCCATGGAGCATTGTCTTGTCCAAGAGATCTGTGTGTGGAACACAGTAGAAATTGAACAGTCATTGGAAAAAAATAAATACATGAACAGACTTAAAAATCTGAATACATTACACTTTTAACAACTCTACGTTGTAACTCCACGAAGAAAGTGAAAGTTAAGTACAGGCTGTGCAATAATATTTACAGAAGATTAATAATGAGAGTAAATAAAGACAGAATCTGAAAATCATTAAGAAAAATACATACGAACCAGCAGGGAAGAAACGAAAAGGATAAGAAATAGAAACCCAAACAACCCATAAATATATGACATTTCCAAACATCAAGAGTAATTAGAGAATTGAAAAGTGAAACTTTATGAAACACTTTATGTTTTAGTTTGAATTTTTTTTAATTAAAAATATCAAGTGGTGGTGAGAGAATGGAATGCTTGTCAGAAGGAAAATAGAAAAAATATAAAATATTCATAAAGCCAAATACCATGTAGCAGATGAGATAAACAAAGATGACATATATCAACATGTGCAAGTATCAAAAGCATAATGGTAAGTGAAAAGAGGAACATGTGGGCAAAATATAAGGATTTAAAACATAAAAATAATAGTAAAATTATTTATAAATGCTTGCATGCCTAGTAAAATAGTTAATATCCAGCAGAGTAATAAATATCAAACTCGGGGAAGTGGTTATATCTAGAGATGGAGAGAGGTGAATGGAATTTGATTTGTGATAATAAAGGGCTCTTATTAAATTCCTAGATTTTTTAAGATTAAAGGCAAATCAAAAAAGTTATATTTTTACAAATAAGAATAAAGGCTGGACATCCTACATATCGGTCCATATGCTAAAACATTTCATTATAAATAAAAGCTAGGTATCAGTTTGTAGGTGAAGATTGTATGTCACCACATTTGACAGCATAGGACATAAAACAGATCTAATCCTTTTAGCATAACGTCATGTGGCAAAGAGAGACTAGACATGTTCGGCACCCACGATGATTCTGTTTCTGTCTTGGGAAATTAAGATCTCTTGGCTCTGGCTGCTAAAGCCTTGGTTTCTAGGGCCATCTGAGGGTAAGATCTTGGCTTAATGGCTGCCCACCAGTAATCATAGCTCTGATCTAGATCATAGGCTCTGAAACCAGACCACCTGGATATGAAACCCAAGTCTTCCTTTTCATAGCTGGTTGCTCCTTGATCAGTTATTTATATCTGCTTTGTGGCCCAGCTCACTTAATTGTAAAATGGTCATAGTAATGACAGTGTATTTCTTCTTTGGGTAAATTCTTGGTCAACCTCCCACCACAATATGGACACCTTAGTTGTCCCCAATTTGGTTAAAAAAAAAATCCTCTCATTCCTGAAATCACTCAGAGAAAGGTGAGCCCATCCCCATCTTCTGGTATGGATACTGGTTATTTAAGTTGATCTATGGCTTTCCTCTAGGCTCAGTTATCCATTTATGAGTGAATGTACGATCTACACAGACCAAATCATACCAAAGGAAAAAGTCTTATAGTATATCTTTAACTTTCTCCTTTCCTTTCTAAATGGAATGAAACAAAAAGCCATGGCCTTCAATTTTCATTGGTGACCATCTTGTCCTATGACAAGAGCGAGGCTGAAGATGCAGGGTTAACAAAGCAGAGCAGAAGGGCAGAAAGATTGTGAGTTTTGATGACATGGGTGAGCCCCAGACAGAACTGCACCCAAAGCCTGCCTTATCTCTGAAATTCCAATTATTGTGAGATATTAAATTTCTTTAATATTTAAACCAATTTGACCTCGTGTTTTCTGTTACTTGAGAAGAACACAATAACTGATATACTATCTCATATATTGAACTGTAAAAATAAATGAGAAAAAATTTATAATGCACCTAGCAAAGTGCTCCGCACATAGCTATTTTTAGCTAGCACAGGTTGGCTTTTATGCCTTCTTTGTCAACTTACTTTCTGCATCAATTAGCCTAATCCTCATATAACCCTTGCCTTTTTCCATAGTTTTCACCTTCTTCATACATATTCTGTTTATAAACAATGTTATTGATATACAATTAGTTTACATTTTGTAATTCAGTGCCTAAAATAGTACCTGATGCAAAGGGAACATATTCTCTCTCTCTCTCTCTCTCTCTCTCTCTCTCTCTCTCTCTCTCTATATATATATATATATATATATATATATATATATACACATATATATATATATACACATACATACACACACACACATATATACATACACATACACACATATATATGCATATATATATGTGTGTGTATGTATATATATTTATATATATACATACACACACATATATATATGCATATATATGTGTATATATAAATATATATGTATATACATATGTACGTACATATATACGTATGTACATATGTATATATATATGTATATAATATATATAATATATATATAATATTATTTTAATGAATAGATTTGACTCCTCTGACCCCTACAACACATAACAATGATTCTTAAGGTATTTATACATCCCTTACTAAGCCTCTCACAGGGAAATGGTTCATTTACATATGGGTAATTAATTATATATTTACAGATACAAAAACGTTCACATGTTAGCATTTTGTCATACAAACTTTGAAACTTTGTAAAGTTAGTTGTTTGAATTTGATATAGTAGCACTCTAAGACTTATCCTCAGATGCCATAGCTTAATGAGAAGCTATTCTCCCATTGTTCGCTTTTCTTCCCTCGTATAAAAATTACAAGATCAAAGATAAACAGAACAATTAGAGACTCAGAAATGTTTAAAGAAGAAGGAAATCAACAACCTTAAATATATGCAAGGTAATATTTGTAAGTTAAATAATAAGACATTCGTTACATCAACTCTTAAAGCTAACTGTTAGGAGTCACAAGACATCATTTAGGAAAGAAGAAAAAATATGGTGTGTGAATCTAAAATAAAGTATTTAAAATACTATTTTAATAATAGCAAGCACAAAAACACTTAGCATGTTCACTCAAACACGAATGTTTAATCCCCCTGAATTCTTTAAATCTCTGATCTCCTTTGGGAATGAAATAACTTCAGGGCTCAATTTGTACTGGTAGCTTAATGATTAAAGATGAAAAAGTCTTTGCCTGTGCATCTGATTTTTTATATGCCTTGTTTTACTGCAAATCCTATTAAAATAAACTCTGCTTTTAGTTGCTGTAAGTAATTGGATCCAGTACTTCACAGTTGAAAAATGTTGGCTTCCAATTTTAATCTTTCTTACTAAAAGGATGACACTAGAAAACAAGAGGGCTTATAAGTACTATATAAGACACAATTGTTAAAATCAAATGTAAAAATAGTCTACTACATTTGTAAATTGTGTATGTCTATGTGTTAGGGACAACTCAAAGCAATTTGCAATAGTACTTTTTTATTTGTTATCGATAAAATGTATCTGGTATCTTCTCTATTTAATTTTATGCCAATAAAGGAACATAATACTTTAGGCTGAAAATAAGAAATCTGATGCTGACCTTTATGCTATACATCTCACACTCAAATAAGTAACCTGATTTAAACGTAATTCTGTCAAGTTTATGCATGTGAGTACACATACGGGGCGGGGGGGGGGGCAGGGTGAAGGAGCAAAGTGGGGATTCTGTGAGAAGGAAAGTCTAACTTGATTTTGCTCCCTGTGGGCACCAAGATTTGACATTCAGAATGATTTTTTTTGCCAGAATATTTGTGATGACAACAAAACATTTGCTTAAAATACCTGAGCGAATAGTCTGTAAATGAGAAATATGTACAAGTTACTGTTTACCAAGTGGTAAGTGATATACAAGTAGATCTCATAGACAGTTTCTTTCCAGTAAGAAAGCAAGGTTCACCCCTTGTGAGCACAAGACAATTCTTAATGTTCTCTCTGATTTGGTATCGCTCTTTTGCAAATTCATTCTACCTTTGTCTCATTTAGTCTGGTCTTTTCTAGAATAATCCTTTCTTACTGCCTAACCTTTATTGCCATATCTTTGTTCCTATTGTTCCCTCTGATTCAAAGTCATTTGTAGGCAGTGAATCTCTCATGACTTCTCCTTGTTTTTAAGACATGACATTTGCTTTCTAAACCTATTACTGATTATATATAATTCAAACAGTACAGCAAAGTACAAAGAAGAAAATAAAGGACACTCCAGATCCCACCAACAAGAAACCAACATTATTAAGTTTATAAGACTATAATTTCTGACATGTCTTAATGCCTAATAGACTGATAGATGGATAAATAAAACAGATTAGTTCTCAAAGTCTGATCTACAATGCCATGGGTATCCTCACAGATCCTTCTAGGGAATGTGCAAGGCCAAACTATAGTCATTATAACACTGGGATAATATTTGCCTTTTTTACTGTATGGTCATTTTTCTGATAATGCCAGAGCAAGGATCAGTAAAATCGCTGCCTCCTTAGCACAAATTAAGACAGCATCCCCAAACACTTTTAACAGTAATTGTACTCTTCACCACAATGCACTAGCAATTCAAAAAAAATAAGCCAGTTTCACTTACAAATATCCATTAAAGAAGAGCACCCCAAATATTCTGGTTATCTGAAAGAAAAGCTTTTTTATGTGCTTGAGTTGTGTGCTAAACTAGCCACATTTTCCATGGGATAATTTTTTCTAAAGAATTATTTCAAGTAATCTCTACACCCAACATTGGGCCTGAACACACAAAACTGGAGATCAAAAGTCAAATGTTCTACCAACTGAGCCAGACAGGAGACCCCCATAGAATAATATTTTAATTTAAAAGAAGGACTAACAGAAAATATATGGTTATTTAGGTGTAGATACTTGGAAGACATTTTATTAAAAAATGGTCATTGAGAGTTTGACACCCAAGGAAAACAAGTAGGCAACAGACAATATTTATTGTCGTGGATAAAATTCCAGCTTTCAAGAAGAAACGAGAATTGTGGAAACCTGCCCCTGTGAAATTTATAACCTCCTGGTCCTTATACATATCTGTGATGAGAAGATAGCAAAATTAATGCATTTTTTTTGTATTTTGATAGTAAATAATCAAGACATGGTGCTACAAAATCACGCATGGCTAAAGAGCTCTTCAAACCACAAGACAGACTAGATTTCAATATAACAGAATACGAAAAGTTCATTGACGTGATTTCACATTGCAACTAGTCTTCAGGAAACCCCTCTTATAAAGTTTTTGTGTAACATCATATAGGCTCATTTTCTTCTTTTCCAACTATCTGTATGAAGCTGGATTTTCTTTATATAATTCAGATGTAGGTACAGACTGCAACAAATTGACTGCAGAAGCTTTTTCTATTAAATCAGACATTATGGAGAACTGTGAAAATGTAGAACCATCCCACTCTTCTCACGAAGTTTCGATTTGGAAAGTATACTTTTCATAGAACTTCATTATTAATGTTAACATATAGTGAATTTTTAATTTTATATAGATTAAATAGATTGCATACATTAAAGATAAATACAGATTTTCTAAATGCTCAGGTCTAACTTCCAATATAGTAAGTATCTGTTTTATTTCTGCTTAGTTCTCCACATTTTATCTCTGTCATATTTATATTATCTTCTTAATTACCTTAATTTCTCAAAAATATTCGTGGGTATTCACTGTTATTATCTCAAACCTTTAATGTCGGTTGGCCGTGGGATTCTTGATTTTGGCTCAGGTCATGATCCCAGGGTTGTGTGATTGATCCCATGTCACGTTGGGCTCCAAAGCACTGAGTTTTGGATTCTCTCTCTCTTCCTCTGCCCCTCTTCCCCACTTGTGCTCTCTAAAAATAAAAAAAAAATGTAAATTTTCTGAATTTTTCATGATAGATTTCTTTCTTTTTTTTTTTAATTTTTTTTTTCAACGTTTTTTATTTATTTTTGGGACAGAGAGAGACAGAGCATGAACGGGGGAGGGTCAGAGAGAGAGGGAGACACAGAATCGGAAACAGGCTCCAGGCTCCGAGCCATCAGCCCAGAGCCTGACGCGGGCTCGAACTCACAGACCGCGAGATCGTGACCTGGCTGAAGTCGGAGCTTAACCGACTGCGCCACCCAGGCGCCCCAATGATAGATTTCTTTCATCATTTTCTTTGTCACCTCCTCCCTGTTCTTATCTTTTTGTTTTTCCATTTTCTTCTTGTTCTCACTACTTTTGCTTTGTTTTTTTCTTGCTTGATTTGCTTCATAGTCATGTCATATCCTGCATTTCACTTGTGCTTAAACCAGAAGATAGATCTATCCGAATCGTTTTGGTCCCTCTTACATCTTTCTGAAATCAATTCCTCCACCGATGCCACTTCTCTGCATCCTGAATAGAGCCTTTCTTGGAAGCCTGAGGTTCTTTCTTTTTCTGATATATTAAATATCTCGCAGAGTTCTTTCTTTTGGTGTAGTATGTATCTTGTTTCCACACAAGGAGTCTTTTTCCAAAATTAGAGCTATTAATGAGATCTTTTTGGATTTTGTTTACTCTCTATTCTCTGTTGTGAAGAATGGGATTTGGATTGAGAACTGAGCTGTGTCCCTTGAAACAAGAAATTTCTCTTTTCTTTTGCTGTTGCTGTTGAGTGTCATGGCACGAGACTGCAACACTTCTCATATGGATGATGGAGGTCTTTTTTTTTCCCTTTACTGCTATTTTTAATTTATTCTGTTAGATATTGGAGCAAGAAATATTTATGACCCAATTTATTCTTCTAGCTTTCTCAGAAAGTTTCTTTTCAAACTGCAAATTAATAATTAATTTTTGAAAGCTTGACTTCAATTTGATTTAAAGTATAAATTCTGACTTTTTTAACTCTGGACATGATTTTGTGATTGGCTCTCCAGTTAGAATGCTCCATGACTCCTGGATATTACATCATTGCTGAGGGGTATTCCAGGGTCATCAATTTCATCTATTTGTCAATATTATGGGAGATTGGAAGAGGGCTAATTTCTAAACTTCTTTGGAAAGAGGCAATTATATTCTTCTATTTGGAAAATGAACTGAAAACGGATTTCACCATGAGACATATTATATAATATTAAAGTTTTCCCACACAATAACATAGGATGTAGCCAATTTATGTAAAAATGACTTTCTAAGTTTCACATATGCATATACAGTGACACAGATAATTAGGTAATTCTCTATGTAACACTTGCCTTTGGCCTGCAATACTTGGGTTTGCTACCAATATAATAAGTTCATGATATATTGAATAAATGTACAATTCATTTTTTTGGGTGTTGACACATTTTCAAGATAAGACAGTGTTTGAATGGAAAATCATATGGGTTATTCTTCTAAGGTTCAAAGTTAAAATCCTGTTCAATATTTTAAATATAAACTGGTTTTTGAAGTAATGAAATTACTCTGAACAGATTTAATATGCTTGTTCCCTAATGTGATAAGGGCATTATATATTTTGTGAAATAAATGTAGAATAAGTTTAAAAATAAATATACATGGTCCATTTACAATACTCCAGTGAAATACATGGGTGTTTCACTACATGTTTCACTGACAAAAAATAATCACATAAATCTTCCACACACAGCTGCAATTTAGTGAAATATGCAGTTTTCTGTTTTCTATTACTGTATACAGTATAAATTCTTCTGCTGGAAGACAGATTGTGACAAATTTGCAAACAGCATCTGTATTCATACATTTGAAACATTAATTTATCCAGCAATAAAAATTTTGATTTCCCAAAAGGAGAGTCATGCCTGAGAACTAATGCCTATTTTTGAGACTTAACTGAGTTTTCAATGTTAGTCATTTTCTCATGAGTTACGTGCTCCCATGGAAAAATATACAACTTAACAGCAAGTACAGAGAGTTAAAAGGGTCACACAAAACATAAATCTGTATGCCTAGTTTATGTATGTGTATAATTCATATAAATAAATTTTTGACTACCTACACTTTCCATTATGGAAAATGCTTTTGTTAGCAACAATATCAAAGGAATAACAAGGAAAGCTCTATAATATATACACTAAATTAAATGCTTACATAGTACATGTTTTGAAATGATAAATATTGCTCTGGGCATAATAGTGAAACTTCTTGAAATTGAAAAATAAAGCCTATGTTTATTGGCCAGTTGTGTTGTTTATTTCCAGATATAGTATTTTCAAAAGAACTATATGAAAGTAAAACAAATTAGGACCATGTTAATGCAATTCCAACTATTTAAAGTGTTCTTTTCCTTTTAATTCCTTGGAAACTTATCAATCATTCAACACAAGCCACTTTTTAACTCCCAGTTTCGTAAATAATGACACAATATATAATCTCCACAATAAAGAAAGCAATTCAATTAGTCATTTGTTTGTTTTGTTTGCTGTTTTTGTTTTATTTTCCTTGGTATCAGCTATTTATTTAGTTCACTCTTGATACCTATTTGATATTATTTGATTTGTCACCTAATTTCTTTTCATTCAATAACTGATTCACAAGGAAAGAAGATGTTTGGACTATTTTATAATAATTTTGAGAAAACTTACTATTTTCTTAGGAAACAACCAATTTTACCAACTTAAGCAAGGCAACCTCAACAGCTCCCCAAGAGTATCATACAAAGACTAACCTTATTTTGGATTTCTCTTGTTCTATAGTAGTCTTACAACTGTTGATCAAATTATATTTTAAATACATGCAAAAAATATTTTTTAAGTGACAGAATATGAGATTTTAAAATTCAAACGGCTTTCTCAGCTATTTGAATACTGATGATCTGAAATCTGCATCCATGCTGCTTTTTTAATTAAAATTTTACCCAAAGGAAAACAGTATTTAACAGTTTGTGAGTTTACTCTCTCTAGAAATTGTGTAGTGAATTGTTTGCTCATACCATAAGGTGCTCCAGTGTCCTGGGCTTTTGCTTTACTGTCTGATCTTTTTTTTTTTTTTTTTTTTCCTTTTTCTTTTTCCACTGCTGTTACACTTTTGACCCAATTTAATTGACATAGGCAACGGCATTCACATTGTTCTCTGACTGATTACCTGAACAGGTAGTGGGGAAAAAAGGCAAACCAGAGAGCTGGCTGGGACATTCACTTCAGTCATACCAAACTGGAAAAGAGGAAGTATCACTCAGAGAGAAAACCTGAAGAAACTACTTTGCAGGAAGGAAGTGACCCCAGAGAATTCTTCAACCTCTGCGTTTATGAATTTCTCATTTTTAATTAATTTCCTCTTTCAAGTCAATACATTTTCATATATCATTGTCTCAAGACTGCTGTAGGGCTAGAAAAATCTGAACTGCCTCACTGTTGACATATGTGTTAGGTGTGCCTGCTTTCACCTTCTCTGCTTGAGGAGAATATAATTTTTGTTTGCATTGGTTTAGTTTGTTTTTCTTTTGTTCTTTTAATATTTGCTTTTTATCAGCCACAAAAAAGAACTGGAAAATAAACAAGTTTTACTGGGTCTCTATAAAATTCCAATTGTTCACTAACAGCCATTAGACTCAATGCATTATTTAACTGCCTTAAGCTTCCTTAACCATGGTAATAACATTTCATAATTTGTATTTCATCATTCAAGAAATGGAACATGAGAAAAACACCTCCATGACATCATGAGTACATTTTGTTATTTTAATGATGGAAAAAAACTCTTATGAATGCATTGCCTGAATTAAGATAGTCCTATGCTTGGATTACGTTGAAAGACCCTTGACTTTAGGGGCCCTTAGAAAGGTGGGATTCTTCCCAAACAGCCATCTGAGGTGGGTTATTGCCTATAAGGTCTTGGGAGATAATCAAGAGGTGGCACTGTCTGTGATCCATGAAGTGGAGAACCTGCTTTGGCCTTTCTCTAGCCACTCACCCTGGGAAAAGAAGTTTACAGGAGCCAAAGGGTTGTGCTTACTAAGAGCAACAAAACCCCATCTGCACTATTCCAAACATCTCAGACTCCAGAATTTCCTACTTACTGTCTCCAAGCCCGTGTTTAGGGCAGGTACAGGATTTTCCCACCGGTCTATACTACCAAGGGCAGAATGTGCCAACTCACTTCAACTATACGAAGATCCAAACCATCATTGTTTCTGAGGAAGAAAGGAAATAGTTTGGACTGAGTACTGAGGATAGGGAGTCCCTATGTATATTCCTAAGGTTGCTCATGATGCAGGGGTAGCCTCAAGGGAGAAAAGAAGAAGAATGGACTGGGACCTCAAACTGGTGATATGGATGAGGGTTACTTGATTGATAACTTTGTAACTTGATTTATAATCTTAAAATGTTTACACGCTTTGTCGTTTGGCCTTCATTTATACTCATACCTAGGTAAATATTAAAGGAGAGCTTCCTGAAAGTTTATCTTTATTTGTATTAAGTCATTTGCTCTAGTTCAGCAGGATGATAGAATTGGTTAAAAATAAATAAATAAATAAATAAAACTAAGTCATCTTAACATGAAATGGATTTGAGTTTAAATGTCCCCCTTCTATTTCACAAGTTCTGTATAAAAGTATGAAGAGTTTGTATTAATAGTCCAGATGAGGCAATTCATATATAGAAAGTATATCAATGGTTGCAAGGGCTGGGAGGGAGGGAAACTATGGTATGACTACTAGTAATTATGGAGTTTGGTTGAGGAGTGAGAAGATAAGCTAAAATGAGATAGTAGTGATTATCACACAACTTTCGAATAAGAAAACAACAAGGGATTGAATGGTTCAAAGGGTAAATTATATTACATGTGAATTACATTTCAGTAAAGCCATTATTTTTTTTTAAATAAGAACTGCAAAATAAAGAGATTACATCTTGATATAAAATCTAATTTAAATTTTCTCAGTGAAATAAATATATTGCAATGTGCAGACTTTCTTTCGATTGTTTTAATAGTTTATTGTATGGAAATAAGAGAATAGTATGTCCTATTCCTAGCTGAAGATTGTGGGAAAACTCAAATGTATCCTTTGCTTTGATAGCCTTTTATCATTTATTTGTTCAATGCCTAGTAGGCCTGTTTATAATACAGAAGAAGCAATAGATGTGTAGGTATATTCCTTTTCCAGTTTTGCTACTGAGCCTCACATAACTTAGCTCTTTAGAGGAAACACAGCTAACACACATCTGCTAGTATATATCTACCAGTGTCTTTTCCTCTAAAACTTATCTAGCTATTGTCTGTTCTAAATGCGATGTAAAATCAAGTAACTAAAATTCCACTGATACATAGTTGTTGTAGAAATCTATCTATATCATACTATTTAAAAATCCCTTAGTTTGTAGAATATCTAAGCTTTTCCATATCCTTCTGATAATGCAATTTTCAACATTAAAACTTCATTTCCTTTTTTTATTTTTTAAATATTTATTCATTTTTGAGAGAGACAGAGAGCACGAGCAGGGGAGGAACAGAGAGAGGGAGACACAGAATCCAAAGCAGGCTCCAGTCTCCAAGCTGTCAGCACAGAGCCTGACACAGCACTCAAACTCATGAATCGCAAGATCATGACATGAGCTGAAGTCAAAGTCAAATGCTTAATCAAATGAGCCACCCAGGCACCCCTAAACCTTCATTTTCTAATGTAAAAGTCTATACAAATACAAACGTTCTTTCAATGGTACAAATATTTTTTCTTTTCAAATTTTTATTTAAATTCTAGTGAGTTAACACACAGTGCAATACTGGTTTCAGGAGTAGAATTCAATGATTTGTAACTTACACATAACACCCAGTGCTCATCATAAGTGCCCTCCTAGTACCCATCACCCATTTAGCCCATCTGGTACCCATCTCTTCCACCCACCCTCAGTTTGTTCTTTAAGAGTCTTTTATCATTTGTTTCCCCCTTTTTAAATTTTTTTCCACCTCCCTTACGTTTATCTGGTTTCTTAAATTCTACATGAGCAAAGTTATATGGTATTTATCTTTCTCTGACTTATTTCATTTAGCATAATACACTCTAGCTCTATCCATGTCATTGCAAATGGCAAGATTTCATTCTTTTTGGTGGCTGAGTAATATTTCATTATGTGTGTGTGGGGGAGTTGTGGGTGTGGGTGCACATGCACACCATCTTTTCTTTATCCATTCATCAGCCAATGGACATTTGGGCCCTTTCCATAGTTTGGCTGTTTTTGATAATGCTACTATAAAAATTGGGGTACATGTCTCCCTTCAAATCTGTATTTTTGTATCCTTTGGGTACCAATATTTTTAAAGACTTCCTATTGACATTGCAAAACCCAATTCATTTTTTTTCTGCTGTGCTTGTTTATTTTTTTTTTAAATTTCTCACATATGCATTTTTCTGTTTTGATTTTTCTCACTCACTAGTCCATACCCACATTCATGAATACCAATATGATTGTTAGAGTTTAGTTGACTACTCTACTTCCAATCTCTGTCCTTCAATTCATCCAGAATTCTACTGTTGTGGTGATCCAATAATGACAGTGTGCAGTCCCCTATTGTCTACAAAAATCAAATTCAAATTCTTCTTCCAGATTTTATAACCCTAATTCCTGCTTCCAGCAGTACCTATTAAATACATCATTCAATCTTCAATATGAAATATCTCATCCAGTTCTCAATCATACCACATTAATTCCTTTGGACTTATATTCTCATTTATGTTTACATTATCATTTAAAAAAAAAAGGAAAACTAGTCTTAAAGGATATAGTAGATTCGGGGTGCCTCGTTGGCTCAGTAAGTGAAGTGTGCAGCTCTTGATCTCAGGGTTGTGAGCTTGAGTCCCATGTTGAATGTGGAGATTACTTAAAAATAAAATATTGGGGCTCCTGGGTGGCTCAGTCGGTTAACCATCTGACTTCGGTTGAGGTCATGCTCTCACGGTTCATGAGTTCAGAGCCCTGCATCGGGCTCCGTGCTCACAGCTCGGAGCCTGGAACCTGCTTTGGGTTCTCTGTCCCCCTCTCTCTCTGCCCCTCCCCTGCTTGCATTCTCTCTCCCAAAAATAAACATTAAAATTGTTTTAAAAATAAAATATAAAAAAAGAATATGGTAGATTCTAGTGTACTACTCCTATCACCTTTTAAGTAAACTCATTGGTCCCCGACTGCTGTAAATGTGATACAAAGTGGCTCTCAGATGTCACCCCACTCTGATGAATGCCTCAGCTAAAGCAATCACCCTTGTCCAAAGTCACCCCTCTTTAAATGGGTCAGTGGCATCCAGGGACTGATCAACATAGGTATATAAAATGTCACCACTCTCTGCTTCTCCAGTTTCGGACAACTCTAGTAGGCCATACCAGGTTCCAGCTCCTGACAGGCTGGCCAGGTCCATCACTGGAAATGCATCAAGCCCTACTTCTCTGCCAACTCCTGCTTTCTTCCTTGCTGGTCTACAGATGTTGATTCCAAAATAATTCCCTAACAAATGCACTGAGTTCTAATCTCTATCTTAAAGTCTGTTTTGAGGAAAAAGCAACCTACAACAGAAATATTAAATTATATGTGCAAAGTTTTGATTCCATTAATTTGAACATACGTTTCTCTCCACATTCTTTCACTTTTATTCTTCATACATTTAATTCTACTTATTTTGCATAAGCCCATTTCAAGTTATACATCTTATTCACTGATGTTTGCCCTTTGTCTAAAATAATAATCTGTATTACTTTGATTAGTGTCAGGACTTCTGACTAATCAACAATGACATCATAAGTTTAAAAGTGCTTCATAAATAGCAAATGTACCAATGTTGGGTACAATAGCATTAGTGCCATCCCCCTTACTGGAGTGGAAAGAACCACATTGTTAATCTTCTTTTCCTTCCCACGTCTTTCCCTACTCCACCCGTGGAGTCTGGTGCAACTGAAATACAAGCTGTATCTAGGATAGAATTTCTTAAAAATGTGAAACCTATGTCTTACTCAATGTAGGTAATTTTTAAATCATAGCATAACCGAAGTAGAACAAAGTTTGGGAAGTGATTAATTTTTAGTACTTAATTGATTATGTCTTCACATTTATACAGATTCAACATGAAATCAGTCAGCATTTGAGCAATTATTAAGCCACATACTTAAACAGTGCTGGATTGGATATGATCATTTCCTATGTAATTGACAAGGCATGTCCCATAATTCTGGAAAGTGAAAACAGTTACAACTGTTTTATTTTTCTGGTGATAGCCAATAAATACACACCTTCCACTGCTTCTTGGTGCCACAAGAAAAAAAAGGAAGGAAGAGGGGGAGAAGGAAGACTACAAAATATGTTCCTTAAGTGCCCAGCTACCGATGGATGTCTGATATGTGATAACATAAGCCTAGCTCTCAAATAAGCCACTGATCTTTGAGAAAGGACAGGCAATGCTCTCCCTCAGATCCAAACTCAATCAAGGAGAATCCATACTTGGTTGTTTTTTTTGTTTTTTTTCCCCAACAGATACTTTAGTGGTTGTGCATTGCTCCACTGAGTGCAAGCCTAAGTACCTAGGTCTGAGAGAATTTTCAATATAGGACAGAACTTCCATGGGTCCATGTTCATGGATTCAATTGTTTGAATCTAAGAGAAAAAATTTATTTTAAGAGAAATTAATTTCACAGGCTCAACTGTTTGTCCTTGCAATTTATCATTGGTAAGGAACACTCTGGACCATCATAGTCAAAGGATGACAAGGTGGTGGGCATTGACCTGTCTACATGCTCTCCTGCTTTGCAAAGTAGGTATGTCAAGGGTTAGCCGTCTTAAATACAGAAGTTTTGGTGATTCCCTACTTCTAGAACAATGGGTGTTTATTCATTCTACATGTAGCTATGAAGTTTACATAAATAATTATTCCAGATATTTAAATTCTATTTCTTTAGATTTAAAAATCAAATTAATCTGTCTTAACAAATCTAATTCTTTCCACTGCTAATAGGCATACCTATCCACATTTTACAGAAGAGAAAGCTGAGAATTGAGATGATTAAGTAATTTATTCAATATTACCTAGGTAGAATGGTAACACAGGATTACACTACATAAAAATATTAATTCTTTATACTATTACATAAAAAAAACACAAAAAGTTGAGAGACTATACAATACACACACACACTCACTCACACACATCTGGGATAATATGCATCCCATATACTTTAATATATGGAGTTGGTTGTCAATATCAGTGTAACTAAAGTTTGTTCATTTTATGATTCTCTAATAAGAAGAGTTTACTTTTTTAATGAGTTTGAGATTTTCACTGAATAAGATCATAATTCACGTTTATTGGAAAAAGACGGAAATGTTTTAACTTCCCGGTCTACAAATTGCTTTCTGAAATATAGCTCCTCTTTGCTTTACAAGACAAACTAGATGTGAAGAAAAAAATGTGGATACATTGTAGCTAACATTTCATTTCCTCTTGTCAGCTCATGGAATTCTGTCATTAGTCTGTCATCATACTGTGTTTATTTTATCCTGATATCAAGATATAGGTTTATATGAAGAAACATGGGGAAATATTTAGCTGAATTAGAATGCCTTCAAAAATAAAAGTAAAATTAAAGTTTATTTTAAACTACTGAACACATAGTAATTATACAACAAAATTGCACTGAGTGAATATAAAAGCAAAAGAATTTTAAAATAAAATATTGTTTTGATCTTTTTAAGTGGGAAATAAAATACTTTAGCCGGTATCAAGAATAAACACAATTGTCACATTACTGTTTAGAAGAGAATTATTAAGAGAGAAAAGTAAGGGAGGAAGAAAGGAAGAGAACGAACACATTTCTCTTCTAGCTGCCCATTCTCAATGTCAGCATGGAGGATAAAGGAGGGAATACAGGTTGGTGTAATGGGCAGTGTGACCAAAAACTGGCACCTTCGTGGCCACTGTTGTGTGCTGCTCACATCCCCCCTCAGGACCAAGGCACTCAGTCTCCAGCTGTCAGAGGTACTGGCTGCTAAGGGTTGACAGTTGAACATCTTCCCAGGAATTTGCCTCATGAAAAGGAATTTTTTTTTACCCCCAACTATGCCCCATTCTTGGAGGCAACCTGCCCTGTTGGTACAATATCCGTGATTATTTCCTTGGTCTTCTTTCTATATACAGATGTAGATATATAGATACAGACAGATATAGGTACAGATGTGGATACATATACCTAGATATCTATCTTTGTGCATGTACACATGTGCGTACACAAACACACAGATGTTAGTCTTATAACAAATTACGGGGAAACCCAAATTTAAAGTCGAGAGATATTTAAATATATTCTAGCTTGTTGATGTATTTCAATTAAACTTTTTTGAATATTTAGAAGCTATACCTGCTGTACCTATCGCTTCTGTATTTCTCTCTTTTCTCTCAACTTTAGAGAATGAGTTGCACATAGTGTTCACTCATTATAGATTAGTATCACCAAGTACTATACCAGTCAGCAAGTATAGTTATCATGCAGTCAGGAAATGAGAAACTAGTCTAGATATTTCACACAAAGAATTTTATACAGGCATTTAGTTGCAAAGGTGTTAGGAGGACTCCAAAGTTTAAAGAGCGTTTGCAGAAACAACAGAAGCTGCTAATACCATTGGAATGACGCTCAGGAGCCAGATCCTACCCTTGTCCTTTTGGAAAGGCTTTTACAGTGGTTTTTGATCATAACGCGTATTCCCCTTTTTCTAACAGACAATGACAACATGAGGCTATTCTATACTCTTGAATAGATGTATGTCCTTGTAAAATAAGCAGTGTGTTTGCAATCTGCAAGCACTAAATAGTACATCAGTTATGTTCTTCATAGTTTTCAAGATTCATTTCTATAATCTCTCTCATTCGCTTGATACATATAAAATTCCTCATTTCTAACTAATTCATAGGATTCCATTGTGTGTATCTACATATTTTATTTATCCATCCCCTTAGTCGTGTATAACTAAGTCCCATCCAATCCCCTGATGCCTCCAGCATTACTGTGACAGATAGGCACACAGACACCTCTGGGATGTCTATCAGCCAAGAGACCACTGAGCCACGGGTTATAAACATAACTAAACAAAGAACTGCCTGAGTATATCCCTAAAGGGTTATACCAGTTTATACTCCTTAATAGCACATAAGGAAGGCTCATCTCTTCTCATTATTAAACCAGAGTATTATCCAACTTTCTAGTTTTCTCAATATCTTACACGGAAAGTTTTATTTCATAATAGTTTTAAATGGTATTACTTGAGTGGATTTAAACATCTGTTCTTATATTTGTTAACCATCTGAATTTTCTCTCCATGAAAAACCTGTTGATGTGCATACCCATTTTTCCATTGGATTTCTAGTCTTTCCCTGGCTACTTTTCAGAACTACTCTATAATTTCATTATTTTCATCCATCCATGCATTGATTCATACTTGCTGGATTTTTATTGAGCACTTATCACTTTGTAGCTGTTGGTTTTTTTAATTTTTAATCAATTTTTATTTCAGAGAGAATAAGAGTGAGGAGAGAGGCAGAGAGAGAGAGAGAGAGAGAGAGAGAGAGAGAGAGAGAGAATGAATCTTTTTTTTTTTAATTTTTTTTTTAATGTTTATTTTTGAGACAGAGACAGAGCATGAACGGGGGAGGGGCAGAGAGAGGGAGACACAGAATCGGAAGCAGGCTCCAGGCTCTGAGCTGTCAGCACAGAGCCCGACGCGGGGCTCAAACTCACAGACCGCGAGATCATGACCTGAGCTGAAGTCGGATACTTAACCGACTGAGCCACCCAGGCGCCCCGAGAATCTTAAGCAGGCTGCATGTTCATTGCGGAGCCCAGCACAGGGCTCGATTCCATGACCCTGGGATTAGAACATGAGATGAAATCAAGAGTCAGATGCTCAACTGACTGAGCCACCCAACTGTCCCTGTAGCCATTATCTTCAACACTTATCATATATTAGTGAACAATAGAGACAACAGATCTTAACCTGAGGCTTATGTTCTAGTTGGAAGCAGGAATGCATAGGAGTAGAAAATGATACATATGTAAATGATAAAAGAAAAAATTAAATAGTGTGTTAGGAGGGCAGGGGAGGACAGGTGCTAGGAAAAATAAAACTAGAACAATGTACAGAAATTGAGAGAAGGATGATTAGC
The DNA here is from genome assembly GCF_018350215.1 of Panthera leo. Lineage (NCBI taxonomy): Eukaryota > Metazoa > Chordata > Mammalia > Carnivora > Felidae > Panthera > Panthera leo. The sequence goes on from NC_056679.1 coordinate 45,267,161, forward strand.
ATAAAACTCTCCAAGCAGGTGACATTTAAATAATGACTTGACAAAGCCATGATTATTATTTTTGAAGTTATCTGGAGGAAGGATTCCAAGGAGAAGCTTATCAAAGACTTAACATAATACAAGTGTTTGAGAAAGAGTATGAAAGCTAGAGGAAAGAGTAGGACATCTAGTCAGAGAAGAAACATAGATTTTACTGAGATGGGATACCAGTGGCAATCGTCGAGCAGGGGAATGACATGTTCTGGCTTTTGATTAAAAAAATATATAGCAATCTAGTTGCTGTGTTGAAAACAGATATTAGGCAGGTGAAGAAGCAGAGATATCAGTAAGGAAGCCATGGCAGCATCCAGGCTCCAGATGAGGACTTGAATGTGATGTTAAAACTGTAGACAGAGCTGCTGGAATTCTAAGCATATTTTCAAAGTAGAGCCAAGGGATATTAATTCCTTGTGAGTTTTCAAGGTTATATAGAACACCTGCCAACCTGTCACCTGACTCCTATGTTTTACTTTAATGTTTATTTATCTTGAGAGAAAGAGAGAGCGAGCGAGTGTGGGGGAGGGGCAGAGAGAGATGGAGAGAGAGAATCCCAAGTTGGCTCCACAGTGTCAGTGAGAAGTCCAACGTGGGGCTGGATCCCAGGAACTGTGAGACATGACCTGAGGTGAAATCAAGAGATGGACACTTAACTGACAGAACCACCCAGGCACCCCGACTCTTATGCTCATTTGTTTTTTATCCAAGAGAGTTCTGTAATTTAAATGCAATCAAATCGATCTCATTTTCATATTAGAGACTCTGTCATTCACATCAAGAAATTCTTTCCAGCACCAATATCATGTCTTTGTATTAGCCTTAGAGTTTGACATTTTATATGTTGGTCTGTAATCATTGAATCATTTATTTATCTTTCTAAAATACAAGGGAGGACTCCTGTTTTTTTCTCTTTCCAGATAAGTCAGTTTTTCAGAATGCAGCCCTTAATTTTCCCATTGATTTGTGGTATCACCTGTATCATACAGCACGTCTCCATAAATACTTGATCTTAGTGAGCTATAACAAGCCTCTGTTTTGCATATCTTGTAATAATTAGAATTTGTTTTATGTTAACTGTAAGTTTGTATCTTTTGTAAACAAGACCATAAAAACTATGTAACTGATTTACATTTCTGGCACCATTAGGACCAAGAAATCCCAACAAACATTTTCCATAGCAGCCGGAATGTTTGGACTACTCCATGTCTTTTAAATGTTCTGATAAATAATCTGAGTCAGAAGTCTGCAACTTGGAACACTTATAAGAGAGTTTACACCATTTCTTTTTTACAGGTCAGGATAATACTATGCTTATTTTCTTAAGAAGGAGACCTTGTTAGAGACTTAATTTTTAAAACTCAACAGTTTCACCAATTTTACATTGTTAGTGACCAAACAGACCTGAGTTAAATTTTGACCTCAACTCTTACTACCTTGGTACATTTTTGAGGTCCTAGGATCTTCAGCTGTCTTCCCTGTAAAAAGGAAATAAAAATGCCCATGGCTCAATTTTGTTATGACAACTAATGTAACAAGGAGTACAAACTGTAATGGATTAGTTTGTGAAAATGAGAAACAGTGATTCAGTGGTAACTCAGGCCTAGGAACAAGTGGTCTGTTTTTTCGTTCCTCTAGTAGTTATTTTCCATGTAAGAAGCAATTCTCAGTAGTCCACTGGTCTGTAAATGACAAAGGCAGATGTCTCAATAGCAGTTATCTTTAAGAACAGAGCACAATATCCTGCCAAGTTTTGAAGAAGATATTATTTGACTGACTTCCTTACTGTGTTTGGCAGTATTTCAGAACCATATTATCATATGAAAAAACATGGCCTAAGTGTTTTCTCTAAGGTACTAGGTAAAATAGGGTGTTCAGCATTGTAAATTTGTGAAAATGTGTTAACAAATATTCTTATTACAGTGTTTTATTTTTGTTTTTGTTATAATAAAACTCTTTAGGTGGTGAAGAAAGAAGAACAAAATCATTCATTATCTCTTGCTTGGATTTCTAGAATACTGTGTTTTATTGTTCAATAGATGATCAATAAATGTTTATTTACCAAATTGTAAATGTACTGTAAATTGTAGTCACAAGAGCAATGCAAACATAATTTTTAAATAGCTGTATCTTCAGTATTGTTTGATACAATAGTAAGTACACTCTTTTTTTCCCTCATATATAACGTCATTGTATTTCTACTGCGGATTTCTGGGGATCTATTTAAGGCTAACCCTGAGCAGATGTTTGGAGTCTAGGTTGATGGCTTAACAGCTCCTGACATAAGCATGACCTTCATAAAATTAAAGCATGGGTTGTCTAATATGGTATAAGTGGCCTTTTATTTAAATCTGAGTTGGAGGTACAGAGTCAATAATCACTGAGTATGAACCAAGTGTAATAACCCAAAGATGATGAGACAATGTTTGCCCTTTATCAGAATAAGGTTAAAACGGCTGTCAAGGTGACAGACGCTAATCAGTGAAACCTGAACAATTATGCCCAATAATCATTAAATGAAGGCAGGGAACTAGACTCCTGGGAAAGCACCAGCGTTTGGCAAAACAAGATCGGCTTTTATCAAGAGAATTGTGGAATTTGGAGCTGAAGGTAGTATCGAACTCAAAGTCAAATTTCTAGATGCTGCCCCTTAGCATATTAAGAGGGCATGGTTAAATATGATACTTCTAAGTTAAAACTTGCTATAGAAGAAGTGAGCACATTAAGAAAGCTAATAATTTCATAGTCCTCTGGAGAGGAATGAATGCACATTATCTTTTAAAATACTTTATAACAGCCGCAGTACTGACTCTGCAATTTGTAGTATATTCTTTTTCATCAGTTGATCTTTACAATGTAAGATCCAGCTACAGAAATTCCGTATTTGTTATTTATCTTTCTGAGATAGAGCCTAAGATGAAAAGCCAAGTACCGTATCAGGGTAAAACATTTTATTTTTTATTTCCCTCTGAGTGACCCTCAGGACAGAAAAACAATCCTGTTTGCTCTGCGATCTCATTGTCAACGATGTGGCAAAATATCATTTTATCTGACTATATTTTTGTACAACAAAATAATATGGAATATCCTAAAACATGAACTATCATTCTTGGTACAATGGCAGGTTGGAAAGAAAGTTTTCCTTCAAGTGTTTTGGCTGGATTATCTCTTAGAATCTATCACATTAAAGGAGAAGTGATTTTCCAAGAGTTCATTCATCGATTTCACTTCTTAATATGTCTGGCATTATATCATTTTACACCAGATTACTTAAACTGTGGTCTTTCTGGGAGTAAATGATGTAAGGGAAATATATTATTCCGTTATTATATACTGTGTACTTATGACTTCCTTATGCGTATTTGAAAAAAAAAAGGTGTTTTGTTTTTTTTTTTCAATTTATGTTAATCTTTGCAGCTATGCTGGAAAAAATAATTGAAAAGGATGGTCATGGAAATATAAACACCACTAGCTGATTCTTCGCATAAATTAAATCCTTTAAATAAGTTATTATGTTTTTTTTTCAGAAGAAACAGTATTATACTAGTAAAATCTGTAGCAAAGTAGAAATATTCTTTTTGCCTTTCTGCCCTTGTGGATTATTTCACAATATGTGAAGAATATTATGTTATATTACAAGTTACCATGAAGTACTTCTGATTTATTGAGCAAAGTACATTCATATTTGGTAAATATTCTTTGTCTCTGTAAAATCTAGATATTTTGTAAATTTTTGTTGTAGTGGCACACTTGATTATATTCTATAGCATATTATATTCTCTCTCCACTTTTTATCCCCATCGTAGTCACCTCAGATGAAATCACCATCACCTAGCAGGTTGCTAACGGGCTTCCCAGTATACATGCTTTTTCCACAATGTAACAAAAGTGATTCATTTAAAATGCCAAATATGGGGGCGCATGGGTGGCTCAGCTGGTCAAGCGACCGACTTCAGCTCAGGTCATGATCTCACAGTTTGTGAGTTCGAGCCCCATGTCAGGCTCTGTGCTGACAGCTCAGCGACTGGATTCTGCATCTCCCTCTGACGCTGGCCCACTCATGTGCTAAATATTAAAAAAAAAAAGTTTTAAAATGCCAAATATAATTACTTAGTGCCCTTGCTTAAGCCTCAGTATCTTATTATTGCTCTTATGGAAATAGAAGAATATTGTTTCTCCTAGTTTTCACAAAAGGAGAATAGACAATCTTTCCCATTCTTATTTAAAGTTTAAAAGACTTCTATTTCTTTTTTTAAATGTTTATGTATTGATTTTGAGAGAGAGAGAGAGAGAGAGAGAGAGAGAGAGAGAGGCAGGCAGGCAGGCAGAGAGCAGGGAAGGGGCGGAGAGAGAGGGATATGGAGAGCCAAGCAGGCTCTGTGCTGTCAGCACAGATGTGAGGCTCGAACTCACAAACTGTGAGATCACAACCTGAGCCTAAATGGAGTCAGATACCACACAGGTGCCCCCTAAAAACTTCTATTTCTTAATGCAAACTATTACGATGTTGTTACTGCCTCTTACATTCAGAGCTCTGCTCCTGAACATGCTAAAGATTTGGAGGGGAGGAGAACGGGTTTCGTTCTAACATATTTAAATTTCACAGCTTTTGTAAAAGAACATACATATTTTATTTTTCAAGCTACTTATTCAAATTCCTCACAGAACGAGGTTTCTTAGAATGGTGATTTGTTTACAGGGCCGAGAATCATGCTAGTAAACTACATGCTCAGGTTGGGAAACAGTAATATCTGCGCGGCCATGAGGCTTACTCCGTAACTATTTTTTTTTTTTTTTTAAATTTAATCAGTCCTGCAAATCTTCAGACCTATTCCTCTAAGGGAAAAAAGATGCTCAAATTTTGCAAAAACAGTTGCCAATTTTTAAAAGACTAAATTAGCATTAATGAAGCAAACAGTGGGGAAGAAGGTACAAGTGCCACCTGGAGGAGACAGATGTGGTGGCGTCCTCCGCTGTCTCTGCCCACGTCTTCTGAGAGCACAAACACATTAGCTGGAGATGACGATACTCCGTAGCCTACAGAACTCAAACACTGGCAGAGCAGTCTTTTTTTAAACACTGAGTAACACACTAAAGGAAGAATCCAAGCGGCTGGCATGTTATTAGCTAACTTAAAGCATAATACATGTGCATCACATTAGTAGTGTATTCCCATGATGGTGTCTCCATGAGAAGAAAAATAAGGTTACAGAAACAGGACTAGAAAGATTCCATAGCTTGCATGACTGCTATTTATTTGTTTGGGGACAACAAGAGAATGACATAATTATCAGAGTAGCTGGCCATAATTATGTGTGAAATTATGTTTCCAAAATCACTTTTATAAATGCTGGTATTGCTCATATAATAGAAATCACCTAATACTTTTAATGCATTATTTTCCAAAACTATTCATGCAAGTACTTATTGATGAGTAGCAACTACGTCGTAAGTCATGGTCATGGTACACACGATTCTATGTACCAGGTTACTGGTTTCACTGCCAGTTGTCATATCTCCCTTTACCATGTCCTCAAATATATCAAAGTACATTTTTTTAGGGTAGTAACTCTGACAGAATACTAATTAAACTAAATTAGTATATGAATTGTTTAGTAAAGTATATACTCAGATTTTAGAAAATTTATATTTTTATGATATTAAGAATTTACTCAAGATGCATTATATATTTCTATTCTCATCTTGATGTATGCCTTTCAAGCAGTACAATTTTTAATTTTTATATAAAGGTCTTGTTTTTCTCGTTAACTTTTGTCAAGGTAATTTAGTTTTTTGTTATTGTTATTATGCATAGAATACTTGCCACATTTCAATTTTAAGTGCTTATTGCTTATGAGAGCAGTTAATATTTAGCATTACTAAATATCACCGTCACTGATATTGTGAATTCTAGTAGGTTCCTTATTCTCCCAGAGTATTTTAGGTTTTAAGTACAATATGTAGTCACCAGGAATAGACTATCTTTATTTATATTGTATATGTTGAATATTTTTAATATAAGCTTATGCTAGACATATATTTTATTTGTATTGCAATTACTATAAAAACTATAAGTGCAATAGCATAAACGCTGATCTAGTTCCTCATATTAACTGAAATAAATTTGGTATTTTTCAGCTTAAACAATGTTTATAGGTCTAAAAAGTTTGTTTTTCATCTTTATTATTATTTGGTATAATTTATGATGGCACATTGAATAAATCAGGTAGCTGTTCCATACTTGGAAGGATATATTCTTTAAATTTCAAATAGAACTCCTCTGTGAATCATGTTATTGTAGAGTATCTCTTTAATGAGAGATTTTAAGTAAACTTTTCAGGTTTTCATGTTATAATTTCCAATCATTCTTGTGTAAATGTTGGTATTTTTAGCTCACTAATTGTTCAATTACCATATATTTTCAAGTTTGTATATAGAGACTTGGGTCTTATTTTATCTTTATCTATGATCATATCTATTAATGTTTCCTTAACATTTATTTGTCCTCATTCTTATTTCTTCAATCTCACTAAACTTCTAAATAACATTCTCATTTTTAAGAACATCAGCGGTTACTTTTCTTTTCCTAGTCAGTCCATTTTAGCTCCTTAATAAACTTCTACTTTCTACTTACATTAAAAAAAAACAAACAAAAAACCACTGGGGACATTGAACCAAGAAGGCTCAATCGGTTAAGCACCAACTCTTGATCTCGGCTCATGTCATGATTCCAGGGTGGTGGGATGGAGCCTGCTTAAGATTCATTCATTCATTCATTCTCTCTCGCTCCTCTCCCCACCCCTCCCCCACTTGTGCACACTCTCCCACTCTCTAAAGAAAATGAAATGATTTCTTAGTTTCTTTACTTTTTCTTTAATAAGGAAAGTGATTAAGTCTTCACTTTTTCCTCTTAATACTATGTTGCTAATCATAGGTGGTTTGGTATGAAATGTGGTTTGATATGAAATGTGGTTAATTGACTTCTAGATAATTTGTAATATCAGTTTTGATTTTTTTCTTGTTACCCCCAGACCCCCTATGGTGATGTAGGCTACTTGGGGGTGACAGCTGGAGTGTCAACGCTCCCTGTGGAACGTGAAGCACTCCAGGAGAAGGAAATCACGTGCTGAGAGGGAAGGACTAGGGAAACCAGAGCCACTGGGGGCACTGCGAAGCCATGGCAGCAGCTGGGGACTACCTGCCTCCTGACGACTCCGCAGGAGACAAGAATAAATTTTTATTTTGTTTAAGCCACGATTACTACTTCTTCTCATTTTATACAGCTGAACTAATAAGTAGAGACATTAAATATTAAATTTAAAATCAAATTAATTTGAATGAATGGCTGAAAATTGAAATCTCAGAGTTAATCCGAGCAAACGTAAAGGTATTCCATTACATATGGAAAGCCAAAAGCAAACTGCATGATTACAGAATAGGGATGTATCTGTTTGCAACTTAGGGGCTATTGTCAACAGTTGGGTAGTGTGTGGTTTTAATCACCACCCCTTCCGGTTGCATGAATAGAAGTAACACGTCAAGAATGTTGGTGGATGAAGTAATAATGTGCCTTTGCTCAAATAATTGGCTACCACCTAGTGCGTAAAGTTTTAAGCTCCATGTTTTAATAGGAATATGAAAACACTATAGAATAGTTAGAAGAGATAAAAAATATACAGGGATTTAAAGGATATTAATATCTCTTTGTATACTGGAAGATCTTTCCATGGGAAGGAAGCATTAGTGAGGATGATTTAGGCTCAGTGCATTAAAGACTAATGGGTGGAGTTAAACCAGTTGTTAGGAGTTTCAGGTAGGTCAGTTTGAGTTGAACATAAAAAGGCAGTATGCAACAATCAGCTGAACATGGATAAAATTAATTTTCTCTGGACAAAGTGTGTTTCCTGTCACTGGTGGTGACTTAGGCCAAGTAGCCACATGGTGGAGATGTTGTAGAGGGAATTCCAGTGTTCCATGGCTTGTTGGAATAGAGGAAATTTAAGGTTACTTCCAAATTCTGGAATCTATCAATTAATGGGTCAAACATAAAGAAAAAAAGTCTCAAATTGGTCATTGATGTAGTATTCAAATTCTTGTATCTCAAAATTGTTGTCCGTTAGCTTAATTAAATTTAAAAAATTCTACACTTAATATATTTGATGTACAAACATTTTGTTATGCTGAACACCGGCTTAATTTTTTAAAATTATGTATACTTATACATTATAGGTACCTGTCATACAAAAGCTCTAGAATCAGCATAAGGAGAGTGCTTTCATTTTACAAATGTATAAAAATACATAAGGCTAAAATGGTATTGAAGATAAATATTACAGAGAACACAATAACCCAAAAATGGGTCAGCACAAACTATCCAATTGATTAGATGCTTGCAGAAAACCACAGCAAATGGCAAAATCAATTCACCAATCAGCTTTGCAGTGTTTTATTCTAAACTCAGCCAGCTGGGCAATTAGGCGTATATGCGGTGGTTTTATGTCTTTCATTGAAGAAAGCATCATTTTCCTTTGGAAGCAGATAGTTAGGAACTATAGATGGGCCAAAGTTCACTAAGGTTACTCTCCTATGAACAGAGTAAATTAATGTGGTAAAATATGCTATTTTGATATTTTGAATGATTCAAACCTGAGACAGAAGCCTTCATGAGTTGATTTTTGGTTATAGGTTTTGTGGCTAGGAAATTACTCAATAATATTTTAATGTTGTGATTCTCTCTCATTATTTATAAGTGTTCCACTCAATTTACTTTTTTTTGTGATTTAATAACTTATGCCTCAACCCAAGGAGAATTTCAAATGATTATTCTAGATTTAAAAAAAAAATAAAGAAATGAGACTTCATTGCAATTTTTTTTTTTTTTTTTGAAAACCAGTATTCAAAAAAATTTGTGCTGAGGTCAAATTCTGTTGTTTGAACTAAGCTATCAAGGAATCAGTGACTCCGGATGAATGTTTAAAACATCCAAGGATCATAGCATTGTAGAATTGAGAGTGAAATTAGAGACCATTTATTGCAACTCCTTTATACAAGTGAAAGATCTTATGCCTGAGATTTCAAAGTTCACTCAAGACAGCATTAGGTCTATAAGACAAAATCTCAACAGGTCGTCCAGTGATACTTTAATCTTCTACAATTGTCCATCCCTGCATACAGTAGAAATATTATTAAAATATTAATTTCACTATAATGAAGAGGGTTAAAACAGTTCAATAGAACCACAGTTCATTGAAGAGAAACTACACCAAGTAACAGTACTTCCATTATGCCATTAAAAAGGTTTTCCCTTGATCTTGCCATCAATTATGCTCGGATACTAGTCTGGGGAAACAGCATTTTAGTGCTTGATAAATTTCTAAGTTAAATAATGTTCAAAGATTTTCATTTAAAGCCATTTCTCTTGACTAGATATTTTTGGTAGTTTTTTCTAGCATCCTGTTAGCAAAATTTAGTTTTGAGTAACAATGAGCCAGGATTTATTGGAATGTAGAAACCACGAAGCAGAAACTACTGTGCCATGCCTTTGGCATGCTTCATGTCTGAGTCTTAAAACATGTTTTTATGGCCATAGCCCATACATATAACAAGAATCCCTCTCACGTTTGTGAATGAATGAAAGACTAAATAGATGAAAAAGAAAGAATTCAAAAGCCTGCCTGGCCCTAGCCAAAAATATCACATGTATAGTATAGAATTCCCAGGTAGACTAAATGATAAATTCCAAGTGGACTAAATGTTTTGAAATGAAATGAAAACATGGAGAAATTTTCTTATAAACTCAAATGCAAAAGGTCTTAGGTCTTTCTTTTAAAACATAACACAAAATGCAGGGGCATAAACTAAAAGATTGCTCTAGTTGATTAAACATAAAGACAAAAGAAAAACCCAAAAATGTCTTAGTGATAGGGAAAATCAAAAACAAATGAAAATGATTTCAAATCTGTGAGGTAAAGATTGCAAATATACCACAAAGGGTTAATTTCATTCATGTAAAAATAGCTCTTAGAAAACAATGAACAGCATAATAAAAAAAAATGGAAAGATGATGTGAAAAGAAAGTAAGAAGAGAAATACAATGACTCTTGAAGGTATAAAAATATGCTTCATCTCACTCAATACTGAGAGAATTTCTTTATAAAATCATACCTGGGTTCCCTTTCTCATCTGTAAGACCAAAAAAAAAAAAAAAAATTTAAAGCCACATTTGATAAAACAGTCTTCTGGCCAGCTGTGGGGACATAAGTAGTCCTACATTTTGCTTTTGGGAAGTGATTTGATGATGTCAGTTCAGATTATATTTAAATGTTTTCTTTGATCCAGAAAACACTTTAAAGATTCACTCTTAAATGTGTAAACTTTTACAAAGACTTTTTATCACATTATTATTTGTACCAGCAAAAAGTTGAAAAATAGATGAATATTCATCAATGGGGGATGACTGAATAAATTATGCTACAATCACACAAATATCATGCAAATGTGACCAGAAGTGAGGAAACTTTATGTATTCTCATGCAAAAATTGCTGAGAACAGAAAATAATCAAGGATTAGCGGAAAAATGTGATATGACAGTTACTAAATATGGACAGGACATACATATACGTTTATTTATATATTGATTTGGAGCTAGACTTTCTGAATTTATACCCTGGTTCCTCCAGGGATCTTATGCAAGACACTAATACTTCCTGTGTCCTACTTGTGTCATAAGTAAAAGGCAGAAATAACAGCACCAATATTATAAGGATGAAACTTTTCACACGGTTCTTGGTACATAATAAGTGTCATATAAGTGTTAATCTCAGTATATTATTTTATAAGGATATGATGTTTTACTATATAATTAATAATTTATTAGTAAGTAATAATTACACATAACATGACCAGGATTCAGGACAAGTTGTGGAACTCTTACTATAACAAGCAGAATAGATACCAGAAGAAAAATCAATGGAAGTCCACTACACAGGCTTGAATACTCCTGTTGGATGGAATCTACCTCTGGCTACTTTAGTCTGACCAAAAGATAAGGGGTGGGGGTGTTTAATAGTCTGAAAACTATTGTCCCCCATGGAGAACATATATGGATTTGTCCAACTACCACTCGATTTTAGCAAACTACTTTCAGGGTGACTTCTAAAAATTTTTAAAAAAATTTTCCCTATTGATAGTTAATTAAACTTAACCAATGGATTTCCATCTCATTGAATACCCCTTCCTTCTGGATGATTTTGCTCTCCTTTCTTGAGGTCTCTGAAAAAGTGATTCTGTAACCATAAGTTCATTAAGCTTTTAACTATGATTTGAGACAAACGTTCTAGTTCAATGGAACTAAAAACTCTTTACTATCTAATTCCCATTTTCTGTTCCAACTACACTCAGAAATAACCTCATCTGATGCTACAAGCTGTCCTTTAACCCTTGACCTTCAGATTTTGTCTCTACTCCTCATTCCTTTTTCTACGGTTGGCTGAAGTGTAACTTTATTCTGGGTTTTCATTGGTCTTTCATTATAATTCCCATTTTTTTGCAGCTGTCTTCGCCTTATAGTAAATTAACTTGGGCCCATTTTTGACTAATTGCTTAGGTTAGGACAATCTAGTCTATGGAAACACAGAATTTCAGTGTAGATTGCATAAAAGAGATTCATCGTGCCAGACTTAATACACACTGATCACATACCACGGTGCGTGCAATAGTCCTACCATTTGAAATAGAAATCTAGGTTTGTATTAGGTATATCAGTCTGTACTGAGTCAAAGATGCAAGACTATTTGTTCATTTACTTGGTGCCCTTTTTTATGTTTGAACTATTTCACAATTAGTTTTATTTAATTGGGAGGTTGGGGTGAGGGGAGAAAAGTACCAACATTTTGAGTGCGTAGTTCCAGAAGTCCTTAAATGTAGGTTGGTTTAAATGGTTCATGAAGAAATTTAGCGAAAGCTTGCCCACATATTGCAATTTTGAAACAACAAACAGCTAAGTTCACAGTCAGCTGAGCAAAAATGAGGATTTCAAAGCATCTGAGATCTTTCAAGATGGGAGTGCTGTCATGGGATAACTGAATCGATACTGGAGATGAATCTCATTTGAGCTACCGCAAACCTGCTGGACCATTTCCTGAGATATTGTATAAAGCGATTGAAGATGGCGTGGTGTAATGTTGAACAGTTATACTCTTGCACTCTCTATTGCAAAGAATTTTCAGAAAAGCAACAGATAAAAATTTTGTCCTGAGTCTATATGGCATGGTTCTCCTGATTTGCTCTTCTACCAATGCCTCCACTGGTACCTACTTATTTTCATTTAAAAATGAATTGGAGATTAATAGAATATGTTTCTTATCTAAAAGGATAGAAAGTGAAAATAAAGGGAAAAAAAAGCATTTAATGTTTACTTATTTCTAAATGAATGCCGACATAGTAGACAATATGTAAAGAAGGTTTGAATTCAGGAGTATAATATATTTATGTATTTTAAAATTCAAATTTTCTTTTCAAAACATTATTTTGTGTCATCTGGAAAATGTTTTAGGAATCTGTAAGTGCAGCCACGAGATATTATCCTTTTCTGATTGATTTCAAATGGACTGGGCCACTTTAAAGATTTACTTTAATTTATTCCGATAACTTACAGGGTTGTATTTTGGTAGACTGGGTCAAACAGCCCTTTCTATTGCTCAATTTGCCATGGACAAGTGCAGTATTAAAATTGTGGAATGGGTTTTTTGGGGTCACTGATTTAACTAAAAGGGGTATTAATTCTGGCACATTTAAATTATTTGCATGTGAATCTGAAGAGCGGGTTGGCTGGGTAGGGGAGAAGGACACTGCATCATTTTGTAATAGCATTTAAGCGGCCAACTCACAGAACAGGTATCAATGAAACTTTTTCTTTAAAATGCACACCTGGGAAGAAGAAGAGTAGGCTGTTTATAGACCTCAAGCCAAAATATGCGAGAGCTGTTGTTCAATAGTTGAGTGTAAAGGGAACCCAAGGCAGGGGCTACTGGCTACTGACTACAGTTCAACAGGGATCCTGGTGGAGCTGGAGGAGAGCTACAGCTTTTGTTTTGCCCTCGTTATTGTTTTGGGCATGACTGGGAGTTTAATGATGTTGGCACAAGGCCTGAAATGCAATTTGCTATTTTTATTACTCTGTCAATATGGTGCATTAAGGTCCTCAATACTCTTCAACAAACGTACAAGAAAAAAAAAAAGAACCTTTTTTATATCAAGCTCTATAGAAATTAAAACAGAAATGTCTAATGTACATTCCTCAATACCACAGTCTAGATTAAAGCTTTTGAGTTAGTTTAACTTATCAATTTAAAACTATGATGAAAATCTAAACTGCAGAGAGATATATGGTTTCTGGGATTGCCTCTAGGGAGTCTTTCACACAGAGGCCCCTTTTTTCCTTTCTGTCCATATTATAAAGGAAAAAGCCAAAGTAGACAAGGCCTTGTTCTTACCTCATAAAACACTTTCTACTTTGTTTCTCGCTGGAGATAAACGAAGTCTAGTTAAGAAATAATTTGAGGTCAAGTAAAAACAGGGAGATAAGAATGAAAGGGGATGAAAAAATTTAGAATTTTTATATCACCACCCCTCCTGGTTTCTTATTCTCAATTACAGCACATTGAAAGTAAAAATAGGCATTAAAAACCAAGATCTACCTCTGTCATTATACCAAATATCCATCCCAATTTTAAAGCATCACAATTGTTACAGAAATTTCCTTCTTCTCTTTTAATCTCAGAAATTACCAAATTATACCATGCAAAGTGATTTTGAAAATTGCTTGTAATTGAGGCAAATGTGTGGCTTTTGCCCAAACTTTCCACATAATTACTCTAATTATTTACTTGGCTTTTCTCTAAAATCCCAGTGCAACAGTACTTTAGGTCATGTTTCTTTGGGGGAAAAATTTAGTGAAAGTTTTGGGTCTCAAATTAAGTAATATCTCAGGTTTCCTTAAACTGCATTTACCAGTAATTTAAATGCACAGTAGTTATGATTTATGGTTACCAAAGAAGCTGTAATTAGTTTATACTGCCTTTCTGGTTGTTGCAAATAATCTGAATTCTCCTTGTCAAAACTTAACTAGAGTTAATCCCTTTCCATATGCTAACCCTATCTCTTTACTCTTGTTCAGAGAAATTTCAGGCGATTGCATTGTGTTTTGTTTGAGTGTGTATTTGTTTACTTAATGTCCATGTCAGTCTCTCTTCAGAGCAGTAGTCAGTAGACTTTTAATACAAAGGGGTCTGACAGTAAACATTTCATGCTTTGTAAGCTATAGGATCTCTGTTGCAACTATTCAACTCTGCTGTTGGATCACTAAAGCAGCCGCAGGAGATACATAAAAGGAGTGTGAATGTGTGCTAATAAAACTTTATTTACAAAAACAGGCAGCAGACTGGATTTGTCCCACAGGTCTTAGTTTGCTGAAAATTGATTTAGCTTTTATAAACTTCAGGGCAGAGACAAGGATTTGTACATTTTTCTTTTGTTTTTTTTTAAATCTCCTTCACTTATAGAGTAAATAACCCTAGTATTTGTTTAGGGGGTAGCATAAAATTATATATATATACATATATGCATACATATGTATTTTTTATATGAATGATCTTATTTCATGTGAAATACCTTGAATTAATGCCTGATATTATGGATATTGACTATGAATATAATCAGAAAAAAAGAATACTATTCCACTTTATACTTAAGTAAAATTTTTCCAAATTTAAACTTATTTGGAAAACTAGATCTTTGAAAGTGCGGCATATAGTACAAGTATACAGCAATATTTGGTTCTTCTCTACTTTTAGATATCCAGAAAGCTTACAATTTCCCACCCATCTGAAGTTAGGCATAACTACATGCCAAGTTCTGGTCATTGAAATATAAGTGCTATCAGTGGGAATGATAATAATTCCTGACATATATTTAATATTAAATGCAAAACATAAAACAAATTACAAGTATTATCTCTTTATATATTCCACACAAAACAAGCACATGTGAAATTCCTGGCTAAAGCCCACCATGCTATCTGAAAACTCTACCAGTATTTTGGATTATGTTTAAACAATTTTTAATAAAAAATAACAACTGTGGTAATAACCAGAGTATACAGGTCTGTAGTGCTCACTATGTGTGCTGGTTCTTTTCTGAGCCCTTTATATATACTAATTATATATTCACAAAAAATCTATGAGGTAAATACTATTATTAAGCCAATTTTATTGAAGAAATAGCTGAAGTACAAATTCCCCAAAGTCACGTAATTGATAAGTGCTAAGATCAGGTTTGAACAGAGTTGTACTATATTGTTACAAACATGGGAATTTGTAACAAATTCCTTACTGTGTTCATTACTATCCGAAAATAAAATGTTGAAGATTAAGATCTATTGTTAATAAAAAAAAAAAACGTGAAAGTGTAATCTTGCCTATGCTGGCAATATTTTGACAAAAATAATTTGGAAATAGCTGAAATGTTCAGCAATAGAGGATTAGCTATATAGTACGCTTATCTCTAAAATGGAATAATATGAGAGCATGAAAAATATTGTAGGGGTGCCTGAGTGGCTCAGTCAGTTACACTGCTGAATTTGGCTCAGGTCACAATCTCACATATTGTGAGTTCAAGGCCCACGTTGGGCTCTGGGCTGATAGCTCAGAGCCTGGAGCCTGCTTCAGATTCTGTGTCTCCCTCTCTCGGTCTGCCCCTCCCCCACTTGTGCTCTGTCTCTCTTTCCCTCTCACACACACAAAAATAAACATTAAAAACAATTAAAAATATTGTAGAAGACTATTGATATGGAAAAATATTCACTATTTATTAAATATCTTAGCAAATAATGTGTTCTATTTTATATATATAAAAGATAAATACTCATGGTGTGCTGGTAGATGTTTAACAATTGGCTCCCTGGGAAGAAAAAGATTTCCACATTGTAAGTACTCACAACCTGGCTGATTTTAAGCTACCTCTGTAAAAACTGGTAAGCTACCAGACCTGGGAAGAAACAAACACGTAGCTCCTATGGCCATTACAGGCTGGCTTTCACACACCACACACTAAATATTAAGTATAGGTGATTTCTGGATGGTGGGAATATAAGTGTGCCATTTCAGGTCCTCTAAGAAGAAATTGCTAAGATGAGTTTAAAGTACAAGAGTCTCAGTGAGGGGAAGTCTGTGAAAGATAAAGGAGAAGGGATCTGGAGAAGGCAAGGAGAAAGTCTTCAGATCTTGCTGTAGGTCTCCACTTGTGAAAGGAAGTAGGGAATGGTAAGGTTAAGAAGAGCCTTGGATCCCAGACCTCAACCTAAGTGTGGGAAAATCTCTGCTAGGAAAATGAGGAGACCTCAGGTGAAAGTTGCCCTTTCAAGGAGTTCTATATCTTATAGCAATACCAACACTAATAGTCTAGTAGTGCTTGGCAACCGGCTGGGAGCGGCTAGGGGAGTTATGGCCCTGCTTGAATGAAAGTAATGGAGCAAATGAACTCTGCTTCCATGGGAAGTTCTCTTGAAAGTGATCCGACAGGCTTACTTCTATGGCCCCCACGATAGGTATCTACTTTTTCTTAACATCTTTTCACTATTTTTGTTACCATTTTCTACAACCTATTGATTTGAAGATGGAGAAATATATTTTAACTATTAATAATTTCAACTGTGTTTAGATTCCATTCATCCAGGACTGATTATATATCATTTTATAACCTCTCCTCACAACGAATCGTTACCTGAGTCTTCAAAGTTTATAAAAAACTACCATACACATTATATTAATATAGTATATTAATATATATTAATGTGATATAAGATATTTATTTTTCCTCAAATAATTTCATTAAATAACCCTTGCTCCCAACATTTAACATCTTACAATCAAAAAATATGTGACTCTTCTAGTGCCACACAGCTAATAATGATGGAGCCAATATTCAAACACAAGAAGATCCTAGATATCTTTATGTTATTTTCCACATTTAAAGAAAATAATGAGGACACTGGCTTCCATTGGTTTTCCATATATTATTTTGATTTCAGTATGAGTTATGAGAGGCAGCCCTGTGTAATAATTAAGAGCATGGCTTCTGCAGGCAGGCTGCATGGGCTTGAAGCCTTGCTCTGTGATTTATTAACTGTGTGACTTCAGGCTAAGTCACAAAATCTCTCTGGGCCTCAGTAGTAACATCCTTTACATGATGATGGTGTTGATAATGATGATGACAACGACGAAGACAGTACCTAATTCACAGGATTGCTGTAAGCATCAAATACTTGGAATATTTGCAAAGCATTTACTCTTGTAAAACACTTACTTGTAAAGTGCTCTTAAGAATGCCTGGCACGTAGTGACTGTATGTAAATGTAACAAAACGTGTTAATAAAATTATCATCACTTAATAGGTAAAAAAATTTAAGAAATATTAAGTAATTTTTCCAAGGTGAAGGAAATGAATACCTTAATTATGGTTTTAAAAAAGAAAAGATCAGCAAATGCAATCTGGTGAATTACAAAAAGCCAATGAGCCATGCAACCTTGGCCAAGGCACACTCCCCCTCTGGACCTTAATTTCCTCATCTGTGCAATGGTGTGTTTATACTAGACAGTTCCCAAGGTTCCTCCTAGGTCTATAGTTTTATGGCTTCTAAGAATTTAATTTGACATCATTAAACTCTAAGAAAAACGATTTTCGTTTGACATTTTGTTTCAGGGGGAAAATGTAGAAAATATTTAATATATAATTCCAAACAACCCAAATCACCAGCCATGTACTTGGTTACTATATCTTTTATAATTTCCAGCAGTATAAAATAAACTTAGTCCAAGTTAGTATAAAACACTTCATGGTTTTTAAGATAATTTGTTTTTTAAATTACAATGAAGTATGCAGTATTTAGCACCTAAGACAAATATGTTCAGAAATTTTCTTTTGCAGTTGAAATTTATTAGGAAGTGTTGGAAGTTGTAGCACCTATAGGAAAACTTTAGGGAGGGTAATTCATGTTGAAAAAGCTTTGGGAATTTTTTTCTCCTTTTGCTATATTTTCAGAGTTAGTCCAAAAGTGGTGGTTAACATACCAAAACTGTCAGGAGTCAAAGTGATAAAAACACTGCCATTTTATTTTTAAAATTCTGGCACTCATCCTATTAATATATTTAATTATTTCCAGCATAATTAAAGGGACTAGGGCATGCTACAAGGAGGGCTACTTTTGAATTCATACATAGCTTGATGACAATAAACAAATGATAACACTGAAGAAATATGAAGAGCACAGTTTAGTAGCCTTTAACTGTGGGCCAGACACTACATGCATTCTATCACTAAAATCCCACAGAGATAAGTCTTGTCATCATCTCCATTTCCCAGCGGAAGATGCCAAGGAATCTCAGAAGCCACGCAAAGAGCTCTTACTTATTCATTACTTCTCTTTGTGCTGTTAAACATTGTGTGGTATAATGACAGCAGGTCCTTTCAGTCATACCCTGCCCTGTCTGACACATACAGGCCAGACTTGGATCTGTGTTTCTTTGCCTGGGACCTTCTCTCAGGCCAGAACCCACTCGAATGGAAAGGAATTGCCTGAGAATTAATATCTCCCTCTTCTCCACATCCGTAACCACACACAATAGCATTCCACCAAGAACACACTAGTTCCTCACCTTTCAGTTGGAGTAACTCTGAAAAGCCTGTTCAGTACAGTTGGATTGAACTCCAACTACCTTAGGTAATATTGTCTAGATAGTGCAAACTGAACTGGCTACCCTCCTTTCTCTGTCTCACTTCATGTACACTCTACTAGTGTTTCCCGCAATTATATTCAGATAAATGTCTTGTGTTAGTATTAGTGCCTAAAACTGTGTTTCTGTTTGAACCCCAACCAAGATATCATGCTATTTAATCCTTACACTAACTTTGAGGAGTAGATAGTACTTCAATTTCACAGAAATAGAAACGAGGCTTAGAGACATTAAATAATTGAAGAAGGAAACAGAAGTTAAATAATTGTATTCAATTTGGCACACCGGTTAGAAGCCAGACTCTGGGCACATCTTTGCTGTAGTTTGCAGAATCTAAGCTTGTAGACATTATCCTACCTACTCCCTATGTCAAGTAAATGTACTAAGGCTCTATGAATGGAATAGGATAACTAAATCAGCATTACTAGATAAAAAACATTCATAATACAGCCTAGATAAATTATACTAACTTCAAAACAAAGGAAAACATTTAATAGTCCATAAAGCCAATGTATCTTTTTTGAATCTTAGTTGTGACTATTAATTACAGTTAGCTGATAATCACTTTTCTTCATTGAATAATATGTACGATATATTCTAATTTGCTGATAAAATCTCAGTCAACAAAGATATTTTTCTTAAATATTATGGAAGACTGGTATATCTTCTCTTATAAAAACTTATTATGCCACTGATGAAATTAAGAAATATGATCCATTTTCTTTAAAGTGGAATCTATTTGAAGCCAAAGAGCATGAGTACCAAAAGGAATGTTGAACCAGAAGAATAATATAGTATGCTTGATATCACTTTTTAGTATGTCCACTAAGATCAAGCTGAGAATTCTGGAGAATAGCTCTTTTCCTTCCTTGTCAATTCACTGAGTGTCTCAAAAATAATAAAATATATTTATTCTTTTTTTAATTTTTTTTAACGTTTATTCATTTTTTTAACGTTTATTTTTGAGACAGAGAGAGACAGAGCATGAACGGGGGAGGGTCAGAGAGAGGGAGACACAGAATCTGAAACAGGCTCCAGGCTCTGAGCTGTCAGCAGAGAGCCCGAATGCGGGGCTTGAACTCACGGACCACGAGATCATGACCTGAGCCGAAGTCGAACGCTTAACCAACTGAGCCACCCAGGCGCCCCACGTTTATTCATTTTTTAAAGAAACAGAGTACAAGCAGGGATGGGGCAGAGAGAGAGGGAGACACAGAATCCAAAGCAGGCTCCAGGCTCTGAGCTGTCAGCACAGAGCTCGACACGGGGCTTAAACTCATGAACCATGAGATCATGACCTGAGCTAAAGTCAGACGCTTAACCAACTGAGCCACCCAGGTGTCCCTAAAATATATTTATTCTTGGATATGTGATCACATGTTTACTTTCTACCAAAGTTAAGTCTGGAAAATTTTTGAAAAAAAAATGTGTAACTTATTGTGTGATCCCAAATATAATCTCTAAATTTACAAGCCATTCCCCCGAGCTATCTTGTGTTAATTAGACACATTGATCTCCAAATGGGTTTTATTTCAAAGTACATGATTTGACTTATGTCATTTCCACTTTTTTCCTTGACAGTTTTACTAAGTTATATTGCAATTTGAAACAGTGAAAAACATTAAAGAAAGTTGCAAACAAATTGATTCTGTATGTTTCCATTGGTTTTGATGATTACTGATGATGAAGATTCTCTGAAAGTTCCATTAAAAATGTCTTGCCAGCCATCTAATATTTGTTTTGTTTGTTTTGGTTTGGCTTCTATACTTTCTTCGTTCAATTATTTCCCTTTCAGCTCATTATTTCTCTTTTATAAATATTCTTTAAAAATAGTAACAGCAAACACATATAGTACTTACTGGATTGAAGGAACACAGCAAAGCATTTTATTAACTCATTTAGTTATCATCTCATATTCAGCAAAAATTACTTCTGCACTAATAGAATTATTTTACACACAAGAAAACCGACATAAAAAGGTGAGAAATAAAAAGCAGTCTATGACTGCCTGCAATCATTAGGACACTACCTGACAGATAATAGTGTAGCTAGGAACTGGCCCAGAACTGCATGTGGAAATTGAAGAAGATAATTTATAATAAGCATTACTTCCTGAAGGACAGTTCATCAGGTCAGAGATTGGAAAATTATGTCTACAAAAACCACCCAAGAAAGAAACCATGCAATATTCTCACTGATATATGGTACTAAATAAAAACAAGTATTAAACAACAACAAAAATCTTCAATATTCATGACCATTCACAACTACTCTGATTTGGATTAATATTTAACTTTTTTTAAAGCAAAATACATTCAATCGTGGGATATATTCCTGAAATGAGCTGCATGTTTTTCATATATGAAATTACAATTACGGTTCCAAATCTAATTTTAAAATGTTTTACAGGGCTTGTATTTTCCAAAATCATCTGAGTAGTGTGGAAAAGAGTTGTATCATCAAGTCACATTTATATCTATATAATATTTATAACAGTATTCATAATACAATATAATATTATTAATACAAATATTATATTAAAAGTTATATAAGAATAAGAAATCGGAGCACCTGGTGGCTCAGTCAGTTAAGCATCTGACTTTGGCTCAGGTCATATTTCTCAATTTGTGAGTTCAAGCCCCATGTTGGGCTCTGTGCTGACAGCTCAGAGCCTGGAGCCTGCTTTGGATTCTGTGTCTCCCTATCTCTCTGCCCCTCCCCTGCTCATGCTCTGTCTCTGTCTCAAAAATAAACAAAACATTAAAAAAAATTTTTTAATAAAAAAATAAGAAACCTAGACCTTTTACATTCATTTTTTACAGTGTAATTGGGATACAATAAACAATTTATACTGAACAATTTGGTAAATTTTCATATATATATATATATATATATACCCAAGAAGCATATACGTTTACATATCTGTACATACTCATGAAATCAACACCACATTCAAGATTATAAAATCATTCATCACACCAAAATGGTTATCATACCTCTTCAGATTCTACCCATCCCCAAACTTCCCTCAATCTTCAAACATTGAATTGCTTATCTTCACAACAGATAAGTTTCATTTTCTAGATTGCATACGATTGAACCATATACTATGTATGCTATTAAAAAAAGGATTCTTTTACCCAGAATAATTATTTAGGATTAAACCATAATTATTAGAGATTATTGCAGTAGTATCAACAGTACAATAGTATCAATAGTACACTTCTTTTTATCACTGAGTATAATTCTATTGTTGGGATATACTATATTTTTTCTAGTCTTTCACCAGTTGGTGTATATTTTTGTCATGTATTTTCTCTTAGAAAATGTTCCACATGCAGTTGAAAATAATGAGTATTCTGCCCATTGTGTTCTATAGATATCAATTAGGTCCAGTTAGTAATAGTGTTACTCAAATCCTTTCTATCTTTACTGAATTGTTCTCTACTTGTTCTATCAATTATCAAAGTAGTAGTGTTAAAATCCCTGTAATTGTGGATTTGTGGATTTCTCTGTGAAGTCCTTAAAGTTTTACTTTATGCAGAGCATTGCTTTTTCAGTCTTGGATATTAGAAATGAAGACTTTTGGGATTGCTAGGTCTTCTTGATAAATTGACATTTTATAAACTAATACTCATAGTAATATGTTCTGCTCTGAAAACTACTTAATCTGATATTAAGACATTACCCCCAGAGCACATGCATGCACACATTAGTATGGTATATTTTTCCCTATAAGGTTACTTTTAAACTATTTATCTTTATAATTAGTTTCTTGAAAGCAACATATATTTTGGTCTTAGTGTTTAATCTGAACTGGTGCTCCATGTCTTTTCTTTGTGATATGTCTATCACTTCATTTAATGTCATTGACATTAACAATATCATTGGCTTTAAATCTACTGTATTATTGCATATTTCTCTTAGTTCTCCATTTCCATCTTTTAGATGTAATATTTTTTAAAATTCCATTTATATATTCGTCTTTTTTTAGCCATAACCCTTTTGTTTTAGTTATTACTTTGAGATTTATAGCATACACCTTTACAATATTATAAGTATTTTATATCACTTCACATATAGTATAACAGCCTTACAATAATACTTGCATTTCCCCTTCCATGCATTTATGATGTCTTTCACACATTTTACTTCAAATATATTATAAATCCAAATCCATATTATTTTTTATTTAAACAGTTAATTTAAAAATAAGAATCTTTTATATATGGCTTCTAGTGATTTTATTCGAGTATTTGTCAATTTGTATCTAATGACTCCTCTCTGTAAGAAATAATTTACTTAAAAAAAAGAGGTTAGAGTGGGAGAGCCAAAGCATAAGAGACTGTTAAAAACTAAGAACAAACTGAGGGTTGATGGGGGGTGGGAGGGAGGGGAGGGTGGGTGATGGGTATTGAGGAGGGCACCTTTTGGGATGAGCACTGGGTGTTGTATGGAAACCAATTTGACAATAAATTTCATATATTAAAAAAAAATAATTTACTTAACCCTTACTGTAATTCAGAGATGTTAGAGATAAATCTCTGGTATAATTCAGCTTTTCCATGTCTGAAAAAAGTCTTTAGCTCACCTTTGTGACAGATAGATTTTCTCTGAGTACAGAATTTTAATTCATGTAGGGTTTTCTTTTGTATTGTTATTGTTGGGTTTTAGTTTTTCTCACTTGAACAATATTTTTTTATTTTTATTTTTTTTAATGTTTATTCATTTTTGAGACAGAGGGAGACAGAGCATGAATGGGGGAAAGTCAGAGAGAGAGGGAGACACAGAATCTGGAACAGGCTCCAGGCTCTGAGCTGTCAGCACAGAGCCCGATGCAGGGCTCCAACTCACGGACAGTGAGATCATGACCTGAGCCGAACTCGGCCGCCCAACAGACTGAGCCACCCAGGCACCCCTCACTTGAACAATTTAAAGATGTTGCTCCTCTATCTTCTAGCTTGCACTATTACTATGAGTAGTCAGCTGTCATTGTTATCCTTCATCTCTACACAATTTTTCTCTCTGGATGCTTTTAAGATTTTCTCTACATATTTAATTTTAGTCTTTGGTATAGTTTTCTTCACTTTGTTAATGCTTAGAATTTATTGAGCATCTCTGATCTATGAGTTTGTTTCTAACAAATGTGGAAAATTTTCAGCCTTTTTCAAATCACTTTACTGCTTCAATCTTCTGTGAAAGAAAAAAAAAATATATATGTTATTACATTCCTTAATGTTGGCCCACAGTTTACTCATGTTCTTTTCACATTTTCTTCCAGTATTGTCCCCTGTTTAATTTTGGAATGTTACTGTTGTAATTTAAGTTCAGTAACATTTTATAGTATATAATTTTATGTAAATATGACAGTACATTTTTCATTTCAGCCACCATCCAAGTTGAATTTTTTTCCCCATTTCTTCTTCATATCCTCTTCTTCACATGCCCAGTCTTTGTCTTCTTGAATGTATAGAATATATATTAACTGTTTTTGTGCCTGAGGTATTACTTCTATAATTGTTTTATTTTTATCTGTTTCAAATGATTTATTTTTCTACCTACTATGAGTTTTATTTACAAGCTCTTTTTGCATGCCTGATAATTTTTATGTGGCACCCAGACATACTGAGTTTTACCTTGATCAGTGCTGGATATTCCTGTATTGCTATTAACATTCCCGGGCTATGTTCTTGGATACAGTTTTTTGGAAAGAGATTGATGTTTAGAACAATAGTTCTCAACTAGCGGTAATTGTTTTCCCCAGGGACATTAGTCAATATCTAGAGACATTTTTGGTTATCATAGTCAGGAGGGCCTGCTTAGTACTGGAATTAGTGGGTAGAGGCTAGAGATGCTTCCAAACATCCTACAAATCACAAGGCAATCCCACTATGAAGAATTACCTGGCTCAGAATGTCAGTAGAATTATGTTTCAGAAGCTTGCTTTTAAGCTGTTTTTTATCTGGGACAAGAGCATCCGCAATTTTAGGCCTAGCTTTGCCCACTAATGAGGCCCCTAACAGTATGCCCCTGATATCCCAAAATTATCAGGGTTTTCAAATATGACTGATGGGGAAGACAGATCATTCCTGGCCCTATGTGAGCTTTAGTGATTGTTCCTCAGTTCCATTCAAATATCCTTTTTCATCAGCTTTACATTGTTTCCTCACACCAATGCCCTAAAGGAATTTAGCTCAAGACTCAGGAGGGGCCCTCTTCAGATTCCCAGAGCTCTGTCTCTATGCAGTTCTCTCTGGTTATTCTTTCTTGTGAACTGTTAACCTCCTTGACCTCAAGGTCCCCCAGCTCCATTCTCTCCTCAGAAAGATCATCATGCTCCATTTGCATTCCCATTTATTAGCTGTGGTTGCAAAACCCCTCCAGGAAGTAAGCTGGGACAATTTAGGCTCACAACTGGTTGTTTTCTCAGAGAACCCTATTTTGCATTGTCAGTTCTCCTGCATCTAAAGAGCAGAGTTCTATGAATCTTGTGAGATTTTTTCAGTTGTGTATAGCATGAGGGTAAATTTGGTTCCTGTTACTCTATCAGAAGTTTCTTGTGGGGCACCTGAATGGCTCAGTCGGTTAAGCATCCAACTTTGGGTCAGGTCATGATGTCACGGTTTGAGGGTTTGGCCCCATGTCAGCTCTGGCTCTGTGGTGATAGAGTGGAGCCTGCTTGGGATACTCTTTCTCTCCCTCTCTCTCTCTCTCTCTGCCCCTCACCCACTTGCATGTGTGCACACGCACGCGCGCTCTCTCTCAAATAAACTTAAAAAAAAATGTTTCTTGCATTTGATTTTTAGCACAGTATTCAAAATTGAACAATAAACATATGCTTTCTTAGGAAAACTCGACTGGATCCATAATTTTAATAAAGTTTTAGGAAGATGACACGTGTTTTAGAAGTTATGTTTCTTATATACAAATATATTATTCTGAAAATGTTTTCCAGACAATTACTTTATTGATATGTCTCTGGCATGCAGAATTTTTATAGATTTTTCTCCGATGGCATTTGAGTTTTATACACATAATAGGTGATCACCCTACAAATTTACACATAGGAAAGACAAATTTGTTGTTTTATTTAACATATATATTTATTTCTTCTAGGTCAATACTCATTTACGAATTTTTAAAAAATAACATACACAAAACATAAGTCTTCTTTTAAGCTATACTTATATATGGCTGTAAAACATGTTACTGGTTATGAGGTGGTAGGAACAGACAAATATGGAAGCAGCAGTTATAGTGAGAATTCCTAATTTGCCCTCATGGAGTTTCAATATCCTGGACAACTGATCTATTAGCTACAGCTGGGGGATATAGAAGACACTGGAGACAGTGCTATCCGCCTCTAGAAGCATTGGAATGACTGTGACAAGTGGATAAAAACTTCCAAGTAAATGAATGAATATAAAATAGTACTCAGTGACTGCAGGTCTCGGGTTTCTCATATCTAAATGCAGATGATAGATACTGTGAATACATAATATTTAGTATGCACTTACTTTGTGAAAGGGCCATTGCATGTGTTACTTAATATTTACAAGGTTTCTTCTTTGTAAATGCTACAATTACCTTCATTTCACAGGTGTGAAAACAGGCACAAACCAGTAGAGTACCCTCAATAGGCTTAAGCCAAAGAATATATATTTCAACAAGCAAACAAATCCCACCATATTATACAGCAATGATAGAGTATATAGTATATTAATGGATAGAGGGCAGGGAAATGAAAGCTGGTTTTGAGTCAGAATATCTGGATATAAGCCTTTGTTATGCTGCTAATCATTCACCAAATACGGAGAGCTCAATTCTGTCAGGACCTCTGACAAATAACTAAATAAATAAATAAATACAGAAAATGATGAACTTCTTTGGATATATAAATATCTACAATTATATATACATGTATTTTTTAAACATCTATATATATCTATATCCATATTTGCCAGGTTGTATTAATCTATCTACCTATTTATAGATATAGACACATACATCCTAGTTATATGTCAGTTACTTTGATGCCAGATTAGTTCAAAGTGCTATTTTTCTAAGTTTATTTATTTATTTTGATAGAGACAGAGACAGTGTGAGTGGGGGAGGGCAGAGAGAGAGGGAAAAAGAATCTGAAGTAGGCTCTGCACTGCCAGTGGTGGAGAGTGATGTGGGTCTCAAACTCATGAACTGTGAGCTCATGACCTGAGCTGAAACCAAGAGTCGGTTGCTTAATCGACTGAGACACCCAGGCACCTGTAGTTCAGAGTGCTTATTAATCTCTTTAATTCAATTTAATTGAGGAAATATACTGACCCTTATGAATTAGCATATTGTCTACTTCAGATAAGTAATGGTAGGTCATTCAATTTAACTTAATGAAGAGGACTGATTTTGTTTCATAATATCAATCATGTGAAACTTAGTCAAAAATATCCTCTTTATAGTTTTCATGGAAGATAACACCAGTAATTGTGTGCAGCCCTTTAACTGAAATTTACTCTCAAAGAGCTAAGTAGAATGAATACTACAAAAAGTAGGACTCTAGAAATGTATCTGTTAATCATAAAACAACTACAATTCTACTACACACCTCAAAACAACATCAAAAACAAATCTTTTAATACTATCTCTGATTTACTTTATCTGTGCTTTGGGGGAACATTTTTGAAAATAAAGAAAAACCTATCTCAAGTGACATTATTTCAGTATTTTTTCTCACAGGTATAATATGTAGACATTACAATATCCTGATATTTTCTACAGCCATTTTGTAGTGGGACATATAAATGCTGTCACATACTGGGTCACTGCAAGCTGAATATATTTTCTAAATCTGTTAGCTATCATGTCAGCAATTCTTAGAAAACAGATCCAAAACAGCAGATGGCTGAGAATTTAGATTCCCTGTACTTAAACTAGTAGTAAAGATGTCATTACTAATCCACAGACCCAACTGAATCTTTGAATTCTTCAACAGAATGTTTCTATATATTGCTTAATTATTTTCCAGACTTGCAGGTTCAAGGTAATCTGACTCTTAACTACTGCATATTAATCTGTCATGGCATATAGCTTATGGGATTTTTTTTTATGGACTGACTTACAAAGAAATATTTTTATTGATAGAGTTAAATCTTTTTTTTATGTGCCTGATTCTCTGGAAGAAAGAAAAACACATAACTGCACTTAAATCAGTAAAGAATTATAATTTGAGATAAAATTTATCTCAACAGTACTCATATTCAGTTGATAGAATCAGATTTGACCTTGAATTGAGAAGTGAAAGGTTACATTATAAATCTATACTCACCCTATCCTTTATGATTTCAGTTGTATTTAATATTATTTTAAATGGAGCCATCAATAAATTCTGAAATCAGATTCTGGTGAACAAGAACTTCACTTGTATTTGGAAGGTGCAATTATGCAATATTGATTTGATTTTCTTGTTCAAAGAAAAAAACTACAAATTCACAAATCTTCCCATTAGAATGGTATTAATAGAGGTTGATTAATGTACATTATGTAAACATTGTTTAATCTTAGTAATAAGTTGGAGAAACAGCAGAGAGAGACTGCTTATTTTTTATTTAACAATGAAGAAAAAATGTAGGACATTTAAAAGTGTTATATATTTCTGAATATATGCAAGGTCAAGTGGTTCTTGTATATGAGGACATCTGAAAAATATCATGTGGTCACTCTCAAGTATTTATGAATGACTCTCAAAGGGTAGGACACTAAGTTGTTATGGGATTTGAAAATGTACTTGAGATTGGGTGCTACCACTTGAGATAAATAAGTACATGTGTACAGACACACCTGGTCTCAATAATTATAAAGTTCTTATTACTGATACAGTATTTATCAAAGTGAACAAAAGTTACTTGGACTTCTGGGAAATTTTACAGAATTAAACATTACAATCTGTCAAAATTTTGAAAAGCATCATAATTTCTATGGTATGTAACAAATTGATACTCTCTGACATATTAATTGCTTAGTTTAATATAATTTTTTTCTTTCAGAATTCCCATACAATAGATTACACCTATAAGAATATTTGTTTGAAATCACTGACAAATCCACAAAGTATTACTGCTTTGAGTTGGATATTACTTGTAACTTACAAATAAAGAAATAGAGGTGTAGTAAATTAAAGTCACATAGTGACAGAATCAATAATTTCATCTCGCTTTTCTGATTTCAAAATTCAGACTCTTTCCACTACTACCTTACATTCCCAGAAATAAGAATTTATTTGCAAGGTCTTATCAAAATAATTCTATAGAAAAGCTACTTGACTAAAGTGCCAGTATGTTGGGAAAACAGAGAAAAATGAAAAATAATATTATCTAGAAAAATGTAAAATATTATGCAAGAAGGCAAAATGATTAAAAACTTTTTTTAAGTTTATTTATTTTGAGAGAGTGAAAAAGAGAACATGAGTCAGGTAGGGGCAGAGAGAGAGGGAGAGAAAATTCTAAGCCAGCTCAGCGCTATCAGCACAGAGCCCGATGCAGGGCTCAACCTCGAAAACTGAGATCGTGACGAGAGGTGAGATCAAGAGTCAGATTCTTAAGCAACTAAGCCACCCAGGCACCCCAAGGCAGCATGATTTTAAAATACAAAAATTATATTAATTACTCTGATTTTGTTAAGACATATAGCTTCTTGTGGGCAAGCACTTTCTCAAGTCTGTACTCAGGCTCTATATCACCTTTTACGAATATATGCATGTATTCATATTATAAATGTAGGACCAATTTAGGTAACAGAGCTTAGCAGATATAAAGATGATTTTAGCAACCAGAGATATACACATAACAGAACTGACTGCCTCAAAGTTTAGTGAACCACTCGCCATTAGAATTGCCTAAAATTAAGCTACATAGCAATGATAAATTCTACTAGACATTATGTATTTGTCAACTGGTTGATAAAAATAATAAAAAAATAATAAAATCAATGAGTGTTATAGAGTCTACCAGCATCAGAATTTCAGACAGTTACCTTACTTGGAATAAAAGCAATTATAAGCTCCTAATTATAAACTGGGTATCAAATTGTATTATCATTAAAGTTCGGTCACCATTTACAATGTTTGCAAGGTGTTTCTCCATACCAAGCAATTCTCCAACACCAGCTGGGTACCTATAAATTTAAGTAAATTTTGACACTAGTCACCCAGAAATAGCATCAGACAGGCTAAAGGCCAAGTCCCACAAGATTGTCCCTCCCCCCTATTCTACTTCAGAAGTCAGTTTCAAGTCCAGTCTGTCACCTGCGCTTCTGAAAGCCTTTTATACATCACAGGATCCAATGATTCCCTCCTCAGGTTTAATTAATTTGCTAGAACAGCTCACAGAACTCAGAGGAACATTTTACTTACTAGATCATGGGTTTAGTATAAAAGGATATAATGTGGAACAGCTAGAGAGAAGAAATGCATAGGACAAGGCCTGGGGAAAAGGCAGGCAGGTTCTCATTTATCAAAGGGAACTGGGCTTGAGACCCAGGCTTTGTCATTTATGACCTGTGTAGCTCTGAATGTATTTTCTCTCAGAGACTGTTACCTGATCTAAAAAAAAACAAGCAAAACCAAAACAAGATGAACAACAAAAACCTTTTTTTAAATTTGTGGTGAAGATTAATTGCAAAACTACAAGGCACATTTAGGCAGAATACACCGTCAATAAATGTTAAAGGTATTATTGAAATTTTGTCAAACTACTTTAAATTAGATGTGATATATTTTGAACAAAAAGAATGGGTTCATCATGTCCATAGAAGCTGTCTTCATAGTGACAAAATGCCTTTGATTGGGGGCAACTGTCACAAACAACTGGGACACTGAGTATCACAAGGGTAAAATGGCGCTTAAAAATTAACTTTCTTTTTGTATTACTGAGGAAAATTCTTCCAAATGATAGCATGACTTTAGTAAGGTTACTGATTAAGTTAAATGGTGCACAAGATGTAGAGCCCAGGTCTTCCTTCCTTGAGTATCTCCTTGTCAGATACCCTAAGTCAACCTCTCAGATACTGGTGATTACTGCATTGACAATGTTTAGATTCCTTTCCTAACAAGTACACAATTTATTAAAAAGACCTGTAAGTACAAAGTAACTTAAGAATATAGGATAAAGTATTGAACAATTTTTAATAGGAACAGGACATTACTTATAATACCATACCTATTCTGTTTGATCTCTCATTCTCCATTTTCTGGCCCCTTACCAGTTCTGTTAAAGTGAATGTCGCAATATCCAGGTGCTTTGTCGATTTCCTCAACTTTTTAATACTGTTCATAAAAATATGTTAGCTCTAAATAAAAATAATCTCAATTTAGTAATTTTTTTTTTAAAATGACTATTTGGGGGGCATCTTTATAAGTCTCTTTTAAAAATATAACAGTATTAATTACTAGGTAACATGGTTTATATGAATCAAGATTTTTATGAGGTTGAATAGAATATGCTGATTCTTTTAGGGGCATGTATTTAGTAAGACATTTAATCCCACAATATCTTAACTCTCCTTTCATCAAAAAGTTTAATAATAATGTGGTTGAAATATAAATTACCAGAAAACCTCCTCTTTTCAAAGGAAAGAAAAGGTAAGGAAACAGTTTGATACTGTGGATCTGTTTAGATTACCTGGTGTTTTGTAGGCCTGATAAAATTTAGAAAAATAACTAATGCTTTCTGTAGCAGCAATACTTGATAAAAATGTATCCTCAAGAGAACTTCCAAAATATTCTGTGACTCTTCTTAAAATGCAGATTCATGGACTCAATGACATAGCATGTCTCAGCTAGAATCCCCAAGGTTGCATTCTTAACAAGTTCCTATGGTGTTTCTTAAGCATTTTTGAGTTGAAGAACCACGGGTATTTTGACCCTTCAAGAGCTCAAGTCCTTAAAAAAAATGTTCTGCTCAACAAAGCCTTGATATTGAGTACAATATAGAATATTCTTAAGAATTTTCACATTAGCTGAATGCACATCCTCAAATTTTCTGGCTGGTGGAATTAAAATAACTTTTCTGTAACTTTTTGGAAATTATTTTAAGTACACAATTTTCAGAGGTATGTATATTCAAATTTATCTTTGGCTGTATCTGTAAATACCAGCTGCTTGAGTATTTTTGATTGAACAAATATTTTCTAATTTAGACTTTGTATTCTACCACTAAAGGCCAATAAATAAAACTTATTGATTTTACTATATCTGACATACATTAATTTATATTCTTAGGCTTTAATTTTACAAACTGTACATAGGATTTATTATATGCCAGGGACTGTTTAATCAACTACCCAAATATCAAATCATGTCATCTTTATTGCAATCCTAAGAGTTAGGTGTTATTATCTCCTTTTACAGGTTAGGAAACTGAGGCAAGGAGAGACTAAGTAATTTACCCAGCACCCTGCTGGTAGCCTAAGGTGATGAAACAAGAATTCAAACCCAGTCAGTCTGGCCCAGAGTCTATACCCTTAACTCATACTGTGCTGCCTCTGACAGGAGATTGATAAATTTCGTTGAGGTCAAAAGTTGGAAGCTTTGATTTTATTGGGCTTTTTGCCTAATTCTTTCCATAGTTAAGTGAGAAAGAGGCCAATTTAAAAAAAAATCTGTTTGAACAGGTCTTATTAGAAATCCATCCTTTGGGCATGCTTCTCTAACATAATGTCTTATTTTATTTTGTAGGATTTGCAATTAAAAATTATTTCATCAAAAATTAATATTCCAAATCAGTACAACGAAGCTTGACTGTTATTTTCCTCTTGTAAAATCAGTCACCAAACAAAAAGGAATTGCACAGGGTTTTGCTATGTGTTTGACTTTACTATTTCTATTACAGAAGCTCTTCATCACCATGGACTTGAATGTTAAGAAAAAAAATTAATATGGTTTATAGCAGTAATCCTCTTAAATGCTTGAGACTATGCCAGCTTTCAACTAACAAGCCAGGTTATTAACGGCTGCGGTCCTACAACACTCAGGGATTATTGTCTAGGTCTGCTGACGAGGCATTGCTAGTGACCAGTTTGTAAAATGCAATCTGTTATTTTATTTCACAACCTGATCAATGAATAAAACTGCTTGAAGTACAAAAACCTGCCTTCCCAACCAGCTGATGATTTTTGCAATACACAGAATTGAATGGCTCTTTTTATGTGTGATTAAAGGTTCTGATTATTACCTGTGTAAGTTATCTGGCAGCTTTTTTTTTTGGCTTTTGGTTTGATCAAGTAAACTTGAAAAGAACATCAAGATTTAAAAAAAAAATTAACATTACCTTTGACTAAAAAAATGACAGCTCTGTCAGGAGACTGTCTCCCCTCACCTGATTCTTAATATGGAATTTCTGACAAGTATACAGATTTGCCTTAATTATTTATTCATTTCATTGAAACCATCTTCATCTGCTTTAAATTTCTAATAAGTCTATTTAAATAAAGAGAATCCTATTTGAATGTTGATTTTATACTTTAAAAATCATGAAGGTGTCTGTATTTATACAGAAGTGGTATGATGCAGTGGTAATGGTTCTATCAGTAAATGGCCAAAGTAAAAATGCTAATTACATTAGATAATGACATGATAGCACTTCAAACCGAGTTAGTATAAAATAGCTACAGATATCAGTGAATTACACAACAATAAAATAGCATTACTGTTGCCAGAAAATATGGAGGATACAAACTGAAAACAGAAGAAGGAAAAAAAATCCGTATTTCTTCACGAGTAAGTTGGGTCAAATAGGACATTTTCCTTTGGCATAGTAAACAGGGCAATTGTCCCTTTCCCTGTGCTGAGGCCCGGATTCAAATTTTGACATTGTTTTATTTGTTTTGCTTAGCTTGATTGGGTTGATTTTACGGTTTCATTAAAAGCCCAATAGCTCTGATCCGAACAGCTGCCTACTCACCCCCTACCCCCCCACCCCTTCCATGGACTTCCAGATCATATTTTGGCAAATTAGCATACCACAAGTATCTCAATTCAGCATGAATTTGCATCCTGTCCCTCACTCCTGGCAAAAGCTACTCTACTCTTTCCGCTGAAGTATGTATATTGAAAGTATGAAGTCTTTGGATTTAAACACCATGCAATCCATCTATCTGAAAGGCAGTTAAAAGCGACTCTGGGTATGGTGAATATTTTATTTCCAGTTTAGTTCTAAGGATTTCCCCCCCTATCTTTTAAATAACAGTGGGACAGAGGCAGGTAGGAAACATTTTTCCTCCTCCCACAGAGAGACAGATGCAAGTGTAAACACTTAGACTAGCATTACAGGTGGGAAAATGAAAGTCAAGTCAAAACGTTTTCAAAAAAGAAGTTAGGCAGTGAATCCTATGTGGATTTTCACTCAAAAGTCTTGGTGAAAATACTAAATCCTACAAGAGTCCTCTGGGTGACAGGCCTCAAAATTCTATTTTGATGAGAAAGCTAATAGAGGAATATATTTTTCCTTGTATATTTTAAAGTTCTACCATCTTGTTTAATTGCTTAGATTTCTGAAATGGAATTGACCATTCAAAAATAATTTTCTTTCAGTGGTGCCTGGGTAGCTCAGTCGGTTAAGAGTCAGACTCTTGACTTCTGCTCAAGTCATGATCTCACAGTTCATGAGTCTGAGCAGCCCATTGGACTCTGTGCTGGTAGCACAGAGCCTGCTTGGGATTCTTTCTCTCTCTCTCTTTCTTTCTCTGTCCCTCCCATGTTTGCTCTTTATTTCCCTCTCTAAATAAATAAAAATAAACTTTATGGAAAGGAAAAAAAAATAATTTTCTTTCAGATTTCAAGGCATATGCTCCAAATTTCTTAGGCATGTGTTCCAAAACAAAACAAAACAAAAAAAAAACAATAACAACAACAAAAATAAGCCTTTGCCCCTGTCTTAAACTTTTATGAACTCATCACTAAACATGGTATTCTCATATTGCAAGATGGTATGTCTTGTGTTTTGTCCTCTAGCCATTTTGATGGGAACTCATTGAGCCCTTGCATTCTGCAAATCTTAGAGAAAATATTTCTAAGAATTAAATCTCAAGAGTCTAGATAATGATAGCTCTCAATAAGTATTAATTTTTGCCCCTACTCCAATTTAGTTCACCCCATGTAGTGATTAAATTGTAATCACACAGTAGGAAACTCTAACTACTGATCCAGGGCAACAAGTTTTTGATCCCTTTTAATATGCAAATCTCCCTAAGAAAGTTTTTATCAATGATTTATATGACAGTGTGAGAAAGTTTCAAGTATGTCTTAAGAAATTTTGTGTAGGGAGATAACAAGAATACAGAACTAAATTGAAGTGAGAAGTGTCTACAAAAAAAGGAAAAGTTAAAAAAAATTTTTTTTAAGGTAGCCTACAAGGTCAGGGAGAAGTCAGATATTTCATCCTTCAACATTTGGTCTGGGTTAAGAACTTGGCTTCCTACAACCTCCATGATATGTTTGAATTGGTAAATGTTGGGTAATTTGCTATAGGTACAGCCACTGGCCAAAACTGACGCTTTATAGATTTATGAATTCAGATAACTTTATTCTTTCTTTTATTCAAAAGAAATCTAATTCTACACATAAATCTTCAAGTTTGGGGGCCAACAATATATACCTAAGTGCATTTAAATATTATTTACCAACTAAGGAAACATACATTTTTGGACCTTTGTAGTGATAAGCTAAAAATGGAGGAATTGGATCTGAATCATTACTTGCCAAAGACTGATATTTTCCAAGTCTATGCAAATGTTCATAGTTTCTTCTCCATCAGAATAAAAAAAAAATAACATGTATGAAGATGAAACACAGCACAAGACTGTATTCATGTATTATTCATATGGATACTTTGAGAATATGGGATGGCAGTGAATTTTATAGAAAACAAAAATAAATTATTTTATTCCTATAATTAATCATATCTATGTATAGACAGATGTATAAAAACGTGTCATCCTCCAAATTAAAATATTATAACATAATAAAATATACTGGACTCTTTTTGCAATTACTCTTGAAATGCTCAAGGAATTTTCACATTGATTATCTCATTTGTTTACCCAACATTCCCATGAGGTGGGAACAAGTTATCAAACTGTGACATCTTTTTCAGAGATAGTATTTTTTGAGGCTTTACTTTCAGTTACAGTATGGTTCATTTAATGACAGAAGGTAATTTTAGGGGAAATTGTAGATATACCACTGTGGATACCATCTGCTTAAAAATATTCTCCATGACATATTCATCAGCACTGTCTACTATGTAATTTGGTGGCAGAGCTCTTTTTAAAAGTTTCTTACCTCGCAATTGTGTAACAACTCCCTCCAAGCCCCTCGCCCCGAAAAAAAAAATCTGAACAAATTTGATTAAGCTGGTGGATAAAAACAGAATTGATAACGGGAATGATAAAGGTGGAAAAAATTCAATACAATTCTTGATATTCAGGATTTCTATGAAATGCATGGATTTCAATACACCACACCAAAGAATGGAGTCTTTGTTCTTTGTTTTCCAGATGGAAAAGAAAAGAAAACTGAAAGCTTTGCAAGATCTTTCAGTGAGATGCTTCTGACAAGTGATCAAATCATTGAACACTTCTTCCTGAAAAATAATGTTCAGATGTAGTCTAAGTATACGCCCTGTGACAGCATGAACATCCTTTTCTCTGTGTTGACATTCATTCTAATAATAGAAAATGTAGACAGAATATCTGACACCCCCACCAAACCAAAAGACTAACTTTATGTCTCTGAAATAAAATTCTTATTAATGGAAGTATTCTCACTGTTTAAAAATGGTTTTGAAACTACCTTTTTACTTTTGATTATATGTCACCAAAACATTAGGGATGTGGTAGATAAACACACAATGTAACTTAAAAAATAATGGTCTTATTTAGTAAAATTATAAATGTTGCCTAGTAAGATGATGGCCTCCTCTGTTATGGCATGACATTGATATATGTAAAAATATAAAATATATATATATATGTATGTATATATATATATATATATATGTATGTATATATATACACATACATATATTCATATATATGTAGATATACATATACATATATATGTAATATATATCCATACATATATATGTGTATATATATGTAAATAGCTTTTCAGTGTTTCTATAAATAAAGGTACTTTTAAATTGGTTAACTTATTACCAAAGAAATTTTCAGGCACAATGAAGTAAAAGAATCGTATAAAGACTTTTCCTGTATCTGTCACCTAATGCTAATCTTACTTCCTCTAGCTCCTACCCAATTAACCACCTAGCACGGCACAGAGATTATTTTAAAGAAAGTTCCAAATGTCATATAATTTATCAGTAAATATTGTATATGTCTCTAAAAATATAGGTTTCTTAAACTCCATATTGCCAAATTTTCAAGTGTTAACAATTTCTTTACTATGACCATTTGAGTTAGTTTCTCAGATTTCCCTAATTGTCTACTTTACTAATTGTTTGCTCCTAGTAAATCATACAATACAATCAGTTGATATCCTTACATCACTTCTAATGTGTAAATCTACCCTCCATTCTCTTTGTATTCCTTGCACTTTATTTTTAAAAGTAGCCTGCCATTGCCAGGTCAGTGATTTTTTTCATTGCATAGCTGTGGTCGTTTTCAATTTTCCCTCTAATCCTTTTATTTCTTCTGTATTGATAGTTAACTAGTTAGATATATGATTCCTGTTTGATCACATTCAGATTTGATTTTTTTTTTTTTTTTTGACAAGAATCCTGGTTGTAAGACTCCAAATCTTTGTAAAGAAGTATCAGTGAAAGAATATAGACTTTGGGACTAATGAAATCTGAATTGGAATTCTCTCCCAATTATTTGTTTTAGTGTCTGAACTTGGAAAATTATACATCCTCTGACTCAGTTTCCACAAATGCCCTTCCAGTGCCTTCTTCCACTTTATAAGTTCAATTTGTCATTGTTGAAACGACAACTTTTCCTCTAACTTTTTCTGATGGGATGGAAGGAAGAATTCAGTTTTAAAACCATTGGCAGGCAAGCTTTCATACAATCTTTGGCTATATGATAACTGACTTATATTATAGAGGTAGGGGTATTGTTAAAAAGATTTTTTTCTTCTTTCTGACCAGCTAAAAGTCCATTTATAGATAAGAGTCAGATAGTATGTTATTCATTTTTGTTTCACATTTTACACAAAGGACAGGTTGCAACAGGCAAAGCACAGTTGCAAGAAAATTTACCAAAGACTTGGTCAAGTGAAAAGACAATCCTGAAACCCTCCTCTGGTAAGTTTTCTGGTAAATTACGTGCTGTTAATGGAGTCACAGATGAAAAGATGGTTTTCACCCAGAGTCTGATGCTGGAGGAATTACAGCTTTGGAGGTCCAAGCTCTTCAGGGTAAAACAAGAAAACTTAAGATTAATCTATTTGGAATTAACAACAATTGATGACATTTTTAATTTTATTTTTGCATATTTGTTGTTTTTTTGCATAATTATTATACACTATTCATATCTGACTTAGAGAATTCTAATATTTGCTGATATTTTTAATGATGAGTTATGATTTTTAAAATTTTTTAATGTTTATTTATTTTTGAGAGAGTGTGAAAGAGAGAGAGGGAGCAGGGGAGGAGCAGAAAGAGAGGGAGACATGGAATCCAAAGCAGGCTCCAGGCTCTGAGCTGTCAGCACAGAGCCCAACACGGGCTCAAACCCACAGACCACGAGATCATGACCTGAGCTGAAGTAGGATGCTTAGCTAACTGAGCCACCCAGGCACCCCAAGAGTTATGATTTTAAGCAGAATTTGAATGCTAGTATAATATTTTAAAATTGAAAGAGGTTTTAATCATTTTTTTAAAATAATCTATCTTATGACTTGACTATACAACTGATAATGCTACACTTCAGAGAGTAGTAAATGATGCCTAAAATACTTTTAAAACAATGGTCACAAAACAAATAAACTGCATGATAAAGGTTTACTGAGTACAGGGGGAAAAATAGAATAATGAAAGTCCTGAAAACCTTATCATTTCGAGACTACTGAAGGAATTAGAGATATTTAAACAAAAGCTAAGGTTTGGCCTGGACCCAATTCTTATTCCGTAAAATAAGCTGCCTTCTTCGATTTGAAAGGGTAG
This sequence comes from Panthera leo, assembly GCF_018350215.1. Lineage (NCBI taxonomy): Eukaryota > Metazoa > Chordata > Mammalia > Carnivora > Felidae > Panthera > Panthera leo. The sequence continues at coordinate 45,306,151 of NC_056679.1, forward strand.
ACTGTGAATGAGGGAGGGCAATTACATGTATAATAACTAAAAGTGGGAAAATAGGGCAAATAGGAAAGAGCTAAAAAGCAAACTTAGTTATTCAATATGTAGAAGAATTTTACAGTCATATGAGTTGACTCAAAACAAAATGGACTCTTTTCAAGCATCAACTAACAGCAGCTAATTTACACGCAGATGGCAGTATTGTAGAGCCGGCTGTGGACCAAACATTAAGGCTGCTCATCTATCAATTTTTCAATGACTCAGATTCTACATACTTCTCGATACACAGATAATCGCATGAATGGAAAGGTTAGCCTAAACAAGACCTTAGACAAAAATAATAGCCCAAGTGACAATAGTACATTTATTTGGATAGTTTAATATATATTTGGAGTCAGACTGGATAATTCACTGAAAAGTATATACAAGGCCAACATTAAACATTTTACTTTCTATTTCAATTTTAAAAGAGACAATCACTAACCTTTCTTAGTGTGTTCTGTTAGGAAATCTAGTGGTATGTTATTACAACTGTCAGAGTGAGAAATGTTGGCAAGCCATCAATTGGCATATGTGAACAGGGATCCTGGCTCTGATCACAAGGACAGACATTATCAATTTGGAAAAATGGTTTTATACACCATTGGGTATGTTTTATTTATCTGTTTGTTTATGCTATGGCTGTAAGTCAAATATTTAATATTACTTGTTAAGGCAACTAAAAGTAACTGTTCATTTCTGTGAGTGGAGCTTAGAATGGCTAAAATTTTCCATTCATACAGTCCTAAAAATTTAACAGATGAGTTACATGATCAATTACAACTCCAAAATAATAATAACAAGCTAATGAAGCACATAATAAAACAGTTCCTCACATTCATCCAAATGAATGATTAAACTCTGTTTATGCATTTACTTTTCAATTGCATGATGTGCTAGTTTAGTAATAAAATACACTCTAGTTTATATTAAATTAATAAAGTAGTGAATATTCCCCTTGAAGAACATTAGTGAAATCCTAAAATCCTTTGATTTCACCAGATTTTTCTCAAGGCAAAAATCATCTATTTATCACATACATCACCTTTAGACCATTATATAAATGATAGTTGGGATTGCTATCAGGTAGACAACTATTCTATGTAGTTTAGAATCCAAAGTTTAAATGACTTCTTAACTTTCTTGGGGGGCTTCTCTCCTACTCTTGCATACTACTTGAAAAAAATATTACAGGTTGCATGATTTTAGGCAGATCACTTCAGCCCATTGTCTTTTGCACAAGAGTACTCACATTCGGTCATGTTTAAAATCTTTTTATATCCTAAAGTTCTGTGTTTAATATTTGGGAAAAGAACTACACTAAACATCAGAGCATGGGACTCGGGCAAAGCTCTGAGCCATAGTTCATAGGAATAGCTCAGAAAATTACCATATGGTAGACAGAATTCAAAGGAGTGAAAATGTGGGAAAAGATGGGTATAGAAGTAAGAGAGAAATAATGAGTTTCAAGAATATAAATTAAATACTTATTTTGCAGTTTTAAAATATGACATTATAACTTTATGCTAGAGAATAGAAAAGGGAAGGAAGAAGGAACTAATATTACTTAAAACACTGAACACATCGAAGAAACCATGTATTAGAAATCTTTTTACTCCTCACCAAATTGGGTAAAATGTGTAATGAGTCCCTTTTGCTTTTGAAGCAACAGGCATGGAGCTGATAAGTCATGCCAAAGTGCATATAGAGGCAAATGTAGAAGCTGGATTTTCAAACCATGTCTAATGCCATAGTCCATTTTCCTTCCACTGTATTCTAACATGCCACACTCAAAGTTTTCCACTGGATCTAAGAAAGAAGATCAGGTACGATGGAGTATGCCTATCTGTCCTCTAATTCCATACTAAAAAGACTTAACCAAAGTTAGTGATTTGTGAAAATCAAACCCTGTGGAAGCAAAATACATGTAAATCATCATTAACATCATCAACAACCTTACATCTCTATCAGAGTAACAAATATATTTAATGTAATTTTTGTCTATATGTGTAGTATGTTACTATCAAGGAAATATGCCGTCAGAGACACTGAAGCTGGCTATTAAAAAATGTATCTTTAACCATTATGCCTTCACTTAGTTCAATACAGAAATGACCTATGTTTTTAAATGGTCAATTATACACTCAAGATTACTAAGCCAAACAAAAAACTCCTTAGTGTGGATACTTATGTGGTAGGCCACCATATAAACAAACATATTTTAGAATGAGAAAATGAGTAGACACATGTAATAAGCCTACTCAAATATTATGAAAGCAATTAAAAATATTTATAGACCATGTCTTATGAAACCAAAATACAACTTTTTTTTTCTGGGAGACAACTTTATTGTGAATAGCATAGTTAATGCCATACATTCATCATATTCTGTACTAATTGGTTTTTTTCCCTTCCTAGGATCTGCGAAATAGTTTTGAGTAGCAAAGTCAACAACATTTAACATGATTAAAACTGCATTCTTAATAAGAATTGTATTCTAACTTGTATTAATGTTTATTTTAAAATGTTCCTGAACTGTGGAACCATATGTTTTATGCCTGTTATGGCACTGAAGTTCTAGAATCCTAGCACTCCAGGGAGATCATCATTTTTGTTCATGATATAAGAGGGATGCTACGGTTCATTCAAAATAAATAGTTTGATTCAAGCTCTGAAGTAACTGGGAAGAAACTATTGATAAAATTAAAAACTGAGGCTTCTTTTAAGTCTAAATCTTTTTCTATGATCTACATTCACAGTGAATTCAAAATAAGTGACTAGGTCATAAATTTCCTGGTCTTGACAGGGAAAAAAGATCTTAAGTCAGTCAATGACTCACATATTTGAACTTCTAAAATTTTCACTAAAACAGCAGCAATATTCTTTTGAATATATGACTTTCAAATCACCTTTTGAGCATATTGAAATCAATTAAACAATAAGTATATTCTCATTTACAAAAGAAATCAATCAGCTGTCATTTTTGATTGATTATTCTTAGTTGGAGTGGTATTTAATCTATGAATTTATCACATTTTTCAACTACTATAAAATGGCATATGAATTAGAAATGATGTCTCATAGTAAATGGACAAAAAAATCCAGTTCTCTCTCAACACCTTTTGTGAAGTCTTCTTTGAACCATGTGATCAGTTATTATTAAGGAGAGTAGGTTATTTTTGTTAAGCATAAAATACCCACTATGCTATCAAGGACATAAAAATTAGCAAAAATTGAACCTAAAATATGTACCCAGGGAAAACTAAGCTAATTTGTATTGTATGAATATGATCTAAGATTCTTTAGAAAGAATTTTTTTTTATCAATTTCCAAAATGTAGAAATTCTCTTTCTTTAGAGAAATATGGTAACCACACCATTCCCATTAAAAATGCAGCTTAACAGGACATTTATTTTTTTCACTGGGAACCCCCTTCATTGACACTCCCCAATCTCCAACCACGAAAAGACAATGCTTCTCAACTGTAAATATTTATTTTAGCATTGCACCTTTGTCTCTGGGAAGAAAAGCAAAAGCAAGAACAGCATGACAGCTGGAGAATAAGAATGAAAATAAAAGAGTTTTACTAAATTTGAGTGTTCTTTTCATAACAAGCCAAGTAAAATTTTATTTAATACATTTTATATTCAGTTTATAGAGAGGACAGGTTGATGAAACTAGTAAGGAAATGGCACATGGTCACTGTATCTATTTCTTTGTTCATAGAAAGAGAAGGAAATGAAGTTGTATTAACCTACAATTAAAGTTGTGATTAAATAATCAAAAAGAGGTTTGAAATGAGAGAAGGGGGCAGCATTTATTTAGACTCTACTATGTGCCATGGTTTGAGGTCACCATGGCCTATACATTATTTCATATAGTGTTCTCAATTATTCTCCAAAGTGTTCATAACTATCTCCATTTTATAGATAGGTAAACCAGAGATCAAATTTAAGAACTCGCCAAAATTTCCACAGCTAGTAAGTGGCATACAGGATTTGTATCAAAATCAGTCTAAAAGCTTCTTTTCCCTTTGCACCAAAAATGCAGATTATTAAATATACATATGACAGTTGAGTCTGAGCTCCTGAAAAGATCCTAATGGGAAAACAAGGCAATTCTAAAACAAATGGTAATTCTTATTATATATTCATTATATTTTAGTTTGTAGTGGAAGGATTACTGTTTCTGATTAAATAAATTAGGGGAAATGATTAACTCAGGGATTATTTCACAGACTCACTTTAACTGTTATCACTAAAGGACCAAATGATCCAACTGAAGTATATTCAGTGTGTGTGTGTGTGTGCGCGCGCGCGTGAGATTTACATTGAATATTTGGATGGAAAATCATTCAAAAATCTATCTAAATCGGTAATACAAAGTCAGAATTAAGACCAGTAATTTTTGTCATAAAGCAATTAAACAATAGGAATCTGCATATTTTATTTCAGATTCCACACTTTTGTGGTTACACGTTTTATATGCGCATTCTCACTGCACCCTAAGCTTTTTGAGAAGTATAGCCAAGATTAAATGGGAGACAATGATGTGTACTGGATATGCTTAAAATATATTTGCAGTGTAAATCAAATACCATCAAAAGATAGCAATATAAAACAAAGTTTAGAGTAATAACTCAGAGATCTCATTCTTAAACAGCAATACTACCAGAATTGTTTTTTTCTTCTTTTAAAGTAGGCTCCACACTCAGCATGTAGCCCATCACAAGCCTCGAACTCATGACCCTGAGATCAAGACCTGAAAACTAAGATGCTTAACTGAGATATCCAAGTGTCCCAGAAATTTTTAATAATAAAAATATGTTGGCAATAGGAATTCATAGATATTAGGCCATTCAATTGCAGTTTTCTTTGTTGTCTTTTATAGTAAAAATACACCTCTCTGAAATATTATAATAGGATAAAGGAAACCATCAGATCAGGTTATATAGCAAAATACTCTAAGTAGAATTAATAAAATCATATACTTAACAGTATACTAATTAAGTCCTAATAGCCTCTCACAAAATCAACGAGGGAGAGTACAATATGTTTACATTTTCTCCTATGGTAGATGTTGTTTTGGAATTCCTTACAGAAAATGTTTCCCCCAAGCGACATACACAGGTTGGAAGAGATTAAAAATAAGCAATAGTCATAGAACATATGGTAAATTTAAGAACGTGTTGCTCTAAACTCATTATCCAAATATTTGATATTTAGTGTAATATATTTTTTTTCCTCAAACCTTCACAAAAGGTCATTATAAAATTATTTACCACTTCAGTCTTCAAAATATTTTACAAACTCTATCCCATTTATAATATGAAATATGTATTCAGCTAAACTCCAAGATATAAAGGAGAATAGCACTCTGCTTAAATTATTTTCTTTATAATCAAAACTTAGAAAAATCACATGGAAATAGTTAAATGTATTTTTTCTAGCTGTATCTGTTTGCATGGAAAAACCTTTGATAACGAACTAGACAACAAAGTTTTTTATAAAGTTTTCAAAGTGTAATAAAATGCTGTACTGTAAATCCAAAGTGACCTGCAAAACTCAGGGGGAAAGTGAATATGATCTCTTTCCAGTTATTCTGGCAGAGACAATATAATTTTTGAACTTCCTGACAGCTCTATTGCTTTCGCTACCCTGAGCTGGCAATGTGTTACCGGTGCCTTCATCGAGAAATGTTCTTTCACATAACATCGCAAAGTCAAGATTTCAAGATTTCCCCTATCATGTGTTTATGGCACTCTGGTCTGAAAAAGAGCAAAGTGAATTAGCTCAAAACAGACAAGAATTAAAGGTTAATAGTAGCAAATTAGCATTCTCTTCATGTTTTTTCAGGCCTAAAACGGTGCTATTTTTCAAATCCTCAGTGATGAAGACATTTTCATTTTTAAATGGAAACGTATTTGTGCTGCATAGGTAAAGACATGTAGAAAATTTAAATTGAGACCTCATGAAAGTAGACTGAGCCTCTCCATCATATTTCATATTAAAAAATTAACAAATAGTGACTAGTTGAGTAAGAGGCAGTCCATGGGCAAAACAGTACTGCCTACTCATTTTTTGTCTTTTGACAATTTAAAACATATGGCTGAAAGTAACAGGAAATTGATTTCTTCCCTTCACAAATTAAGAAAATAATGACATTTCTAGAGTTTTTAAAGGACACTCAAAAGAGTCCAGCAAAATAGTTTTTATTATAAATTCAATTATTATGCTATACATCCAATGTTGTACCGATTCTATTCACAAGCTTGCATGTAATATTACGCTTCAGGACAAGGTATACAAAAATAAATGGAAAAAAAAGTTTGATTCAAATTTACGTCAAGTGTTTTGCTTGGAGTGTGTACTATACAGAACAATTAACTTAAAAGGATCAAGTCCATGAGGAAAGGAAGACTATCAGAGGAGAATGCAAGGAAGGAAATGTTTTGCAGATGTACTGCATTTAAATTAATAAAATCTCATTAGGTTTTATGTTTGCCAATAAAGGCTGGAAAAGTTACCATACATTGTAGGAACAATTACCCAAATCTTCACTGTCTCATTAGGTTTGTCATACTGTTTTCATTATAATACATTAGAACTTGCAAGTGAGCCTTCAGTAATGACATATTGTTCCAATTCTCCTTTCAGCAGGCTCTAAGATATTTTAGTATTTGTGCTATAAGCCAGCAGGTGTCTTCACTTTGCTTTTTCTGAATCAGTTTTATACACAGACCTCCAGACACAGAATGGAATGTAAAAGGGCTTTCAACAACCACATAAAACTGAGTCTGATTAGAGTAAAGCAATACACACTATTTTTATGATTTTATGGTAATTCAAGACACTAAAAATGTGCACCTTTAGAGTATATGTCTGCTCTGGTAAGACCTGTTAGTGAAAGCTGTATTAATGTAGACAAACCATGCAGTATATAAAGTTTAAAGATTTGCATAACAAATGGAAGACAGAGCTGATTTGAATATCTAAAGCATTATAAACTTCAATAAGAACAACCAACACTGTTTGAGCTTTCAAGGCACTTGCATTCAAATGAGAAAGATTTAAAAAGGATACGATTTTTAAAATGCTTTGAAGCTTCCTATTAAAGGTCTTAGGCAGCTCAAGGTTAAAATAAATATTGGATTTAAGGTGGGTAAGAAAAGATTTAGAAGCAATTTAAAGTAGAAATCACTTAGCAGTGAAATAGAATGAATGTTTATAGTTAGTGTAATTGTCACCTGACCTTCAAAAAACAAAGAACCACTTTATACCAGTCTCAAGAATGAAAAAACTTCAGTAAAGCAAGACACAACAAATTTCTACTCTACTCATTCCTTATGATTAGAGTAAATTATGACTCAAAATATTTTTCCAGGAAAAATAAATGTCCCCCCTCCCCACCCCGACAAAGTGAGCTAAATTTAAATATTGGAAACAATAAAGATCAAAGAACCTGCTGATGCATTAAACTATGGATTATAATGAAATAGCATTGTATAAAGTGTCCTTTTTAAAACGGGGACAGTTCATAGATATCTCATCCCATTTGTGCCAAATAGGGGAACAAAAGCTGTTACTAAATGTGTTAGAGAGTCTCAATAGTTCTGAGATACTGACTGGTGGGTTTGGGGTAATTTTTCTATCTTCTGATCAGGAGAATAAAGTAAACACCAAAAAAACAGCCTCTTGTATCAAAAGTACTTTTTAAATGATCTAAAAGTCGCTGATGTGAATAACGTAAGGATATTCTTTTGTGAGATCTATATGCATATGCAGTTTATTATAAGCACTTATATGTGGCGCCATGCATAGTTAACAGTACAACTACCATAAAAACTAGATAAAAAGACATATGGTATAGAAAGAAATGGAGTACAGGCCTTCCCTCAAACAAAAGAGTAATGGTTTAACAGTCTGATGACAAATTACTTATAGTTGTCTACAAAGATTTGAAAAATCGTTCATGCAAAGACACACCTCTCAAAGAAAGTCACTGCTAATTTTCCCATTTACCATTTGAGGACTGCAGTGAGAAGGTATGTGACTCAAAATTCTGCTGCCCAGGCCATCACTTCAGTATTAACTTAACAAATATGGGAGTTTTACAGAAAAGCATCTGCAACAAAGTCTTCATTGCTAGGCTGGATATATTAATAAAACACCTTTATTTCTACGATTTAAACGGTGACAAAAAGGTTCTCTTCAAAGTGTTTGTAATTAATCTCTTTTAAAACACCCGTGTGTACCTTCAGGTACACATTGATTATTATACATATTTGGAAATTAATTTATTTACCAAAAAGCATGTTTCTTTTTGAAAGAACCTTTTCAAAAGGTGAGGATTTTCAGATGGACCCCAAATCAAATATGATTGGAAAATACCTTGGAAAAGTCAAGCAAATATGAGTGAAAATAACAGACTGAAAGATACATGTGAAATCCTTGACTTACAGAACTTAATTTTAATGACACAATGAGAAAATTTAGGCCTTGACCAGAGGCATGTTGCCTTTTGCCACTTGTCATACATATTACATTCAAAATTCATACATATCTTGAGCAAACAGAATGCCATATAATTGACTGCTTTATCTGTAATCAAGGATAAATCAACATGAGTAACTAAGTGCCACGTGCTTTCTTAGGTCCTTCCCCTATACTAGCCATTTTGTTACAGCAAACTTGGAAAGAAGAAACTATAATTTTCATCACCCTTCCTATTTCAGATGAGAAAACAAAGACCTAAAAAGTGGCAAAGAAGCTTGACCAAGGTCAGAGAGTAAGTGTTTGAAATGAGATTTGAAACTAGATAGTTTGGCTGTGGAGACCACATTCCTGATTATAGGTACAATTTTCCCAAAAAAAGCATTCAAAGTATATATATGTATTATTTCATAGAATGATTTTTGAATCTTATTTCCAAACTGTTTCTCTCCCATCTTCCTTTCTTCGCTCTCCTTCCCCTTCCCCGTGTGCACATGCACACATGCAAGTTATTGACAGACATATAGAAATAGCTTTTTCCCTACTTGTCACACAAACAGGACAGTATGTGTACGAGCTATTATCTGCTTTTGAACACACCTACCACCACCCAACCAAGGGTGATTTCTGTGAAGTATGCAAAGCTGATTCACCTTTCAAAAAACTCAATTGCTATTATCTATCTCATCAATAGGCTAGAGGAGAAAAATCACATGATCATACCATAAATACAAGAAAAGCATTTGATAAACACCTATTCATGTGTAGAAACTATCAACAGTCTAGCAGAATAGGGAGGAGCATCCCTGACTTGGTAAAGACATCTACAAAACAAAAACAATCACTCAGATCATGCAGATCCTCCTTGACTTACAATGGTGTTATACCCTAATAGACCCATCACCAATTAAACATACTATAAGTTGAAGATGTCAAGGAAAAGATCAAAATTCAAAATCTGAAGTACAGTTTCTACTGAATGTGCATTGTCTTTCACACCACTGTAAAGTTAAAAACTTGTCAGTGCCACCAGTGTAAGTTGGGGACCATTAGTACTTGATGAGAAACAAAGATTTCCTACTAAAATCAGGAGTAAAGTAAGGATTTCCCTCTTTCACCACAACTTTTCAATATTATACTTGAAGTTCTAGCAAAATACCATAAGACAAGAAAAAAGGAAATGAAAAACTTACAGACTGGAAAAGAAGACAAAACTGTTTGTTCACAAATGACATGATCATTTATGTAGAAAATCTGAAAGAACCAACAAGAAAAATACTCCTAAAACAAATTAGCGATTACAGCAAGGTTGCAAGATACAAAGGTAATATACGAAAATCCATGGCATCTCTATATACTAGAAATGAACAAGTAGGATTTGAAACTAAAAACACAGTATCATTTACATTATCAACCTCAAAAACGAATTGGATATAATTTAACAAAATATGTACAAGATTTATATGAAGAAAACTGCAATACTCTGATGAAATAATCAAAGAATAATTAAATAAATGGAAAGCCCATGCTCACAGATAGGAAGACTCAGTATTGTCAGGATGTCAGTTCTTCCCAACTTGAGCTACAGATTCAAAACAATTTCCATCATAATGCAAGAATATTGTTTTGTGCATATCAACAAACTAAATCTAACCTGTACATAGAGAGGCAAAAGACCCAGTGTAGTCAACACAATATTGAAGGAGAACACAGTCAAAGGACTAATACTTCTCAATTTGATGACTTCTTATAGAGCTAGAGTAATCAATAGTGTAGTATTGGTGAAAGAAGAGCATATAGATCAATAAAACAAACTAGAGAGCCCAGAATTAAATCGTTTTAAGTTCAGTCAATTTATTTTTGACAAAGGAGTAAAGGCAGTATGATCAAGATAAGATAGGTTTTCAACAAATGGTGCTGGAACAGTTTTATATCCAAAAGAAAAAAAAAATGTTTACAAAATAAGTCTAGGCACAGACTTTTCATAAAAATTAACTCAATATGGGTCACAAATATAAATATAAAACACAAAACTATAAAACTCCTAAAAGGTAACATCCGAGAAAATCTAGATGACCTTGGGTTTGCCAATGGCTTTTTGACTCAAAAGCATGATCCATAAAATTAAATAATTGGTAAGCTGGACTTAATTAAAATTAAAAATTTCTGCTCTGTGAAAAACATTGTCAAGAGAAAAATATGCCACAATCTAAGGAAAAAAAATGCTTGCAGGAGATATATTTGATAAAGGACTATTATACAAAATATACAAAGACTCTTAAAATTCAATAACAACAACCTGATATAAAAATGGAGAAAACACCTTAACAGACACCTCATCAAAGAAAATATGCAGATAGAAAGTAAGCATATAGGAAGATGCTACACACCATAGGTGAATGGGGAAATGGAAATTAAACAAGATAGCAGTATACACTTAATAAAAAGACAAAAATCGGAAACACCAAAAACACTAAATGTTGGCAAGGATGTGGAGTAATAGAAACTCACTCATTGTGAGCAGGAATGCAAAATGGTATAGCCATTTTGAGGATTTCTTTTTTTTTTTTTTTTTTTTAACATTTTTTATTTATTTTTGGGACAGAGAGAGACAGAGCATGAACGGGGGAGGGTCAGAGAGAGAGGGAGACACAGAATCGGAAACAGGCTCCAGGCTCCGAGCCATCAGCCCAGAGCCTGACGCGGGGCTCGAACTCACGGACCGCGAGATCGTGACCTGGCTGAAGTCGGACGCTTAACCGACTGCGCCACCCAGGCGCCCCTTGAGGATTTCTTTCAAAACTAAACATTCTAACCACACAGTCTAGCAATCATGCTTTCTTGTATTTACCCCAAAGGGGTTCAAAACTTACATTCTCATTCTCATTCTCATTCTCATTCTCTCTCTCTCTCTCTCTCTCTCTCTCTCTCTCTCTCTCACACACACACACACACACACACACACACACACACACACACACACACACACACACAACTGCATATAGCTGTAACGCTTTTATTCATAAATGGCCAAACTTGGAAGCAACCAAGATGTAGGTAAATGGACAAATAGTGGTGTTTCCAGAAAATGAAATATTAGTCAACACTGAAAACAAATGACATATCAAGCCATGAAAAGGCATGGTGGAAACTTAAATGAATATTACTCAACAAAAGAAGCCAGTATGAAAAGGCTACTTTTTACTGTATGATTTCAACTATTTGACATTCTAGAAAAGGCAAGACTGTGGAGATAAAAAGATTAGTGGTTGCCAGAAGTTAAAGGGGAAGGAAATGAATAGGAAAAGGAGAGAGTTTTTAGGGCAATGAAAGTACTCTGCATGACAATGTAATGGTTGATACACGTTGTTATACATTTGTCCAAACCCATAGAACATATGACACCAAAAGTGAACCCTATTGGAAACTATGGACTTTGGATGATCATGCTGTGTCGATGTAAGTTCATCAGTTATAAAAAATGTAGCACTTTGGTGGGGGATGTTGATAATAAGGCAGGCTATGTATGTGTGGGGACAAAAGGTACATGGGAAATCTCTATCTTTCTCTTAATTTTGCTGCGAATTTACAAGAGTTCTAAAAAATTAAGCCTATTTAAAAAACAAAAGTGCCACTATTTTTTCCATAAATATATATACATACATGTGATGAAGAGACCATAATAAAAGTTTTTTGATGATCTCCATTCTTTAGCTTCAATGTTTGTGTTCCCCTCAATCCATGTCCCCAAATTCATATGTTGAAACCTAATGGCCAATGTGATGGTATTCAGAGGTACTAAGGTCATAAGCTTCCACCCACATGAATGGAATTAGTGCTTTTATAAAAGAAACCCCAAAGAGATAAGTTGTCCTTTCCACCAGGAGAGGTTACCAGGAGATGTTGCCAAACTGAAAGAGAGCTTTCACCTGCCCAGGCTGGTACCCTGGTCTCAAGCTTCCAGTCTCCAATATTGAAGTAAATACATTTCTCTTATTTGTGGTATTTTTGCTATCAGCCAGAAGGAATGCCATAAAAGTCCCAGCATTCTTCTAGACCACTCTATTTAATTATCCTCCAGAAATCTAAGTTATTTGGAATAGTTGGGCAGCTTCTTGGTGAAACAGAGTGGTTGAGGGAGAAGATCACTACTTCTTCAGTTCAGTTGTGAAGACACGGCAACAAAGATATGTGTATAGGAATGGATGTATTTTCCCAAATGCTTCTTGCTTTTCTGTGAGGAGTATCAACATTTCTAAATAAGACTACTAGAGAAACAAACTATATGGAAATACCAGGTGATTATAAGAAATGAGATGAAAATCCATCAAGTAATTATTCTGTACCCCAGCTAAAGTCATATAGTAGTTTTGAAAACTTCTCCCAGGAGAAAAAAATCTTAGTTTTGGAAACCTATGAGAATATTAATACAAGATTAAGTTTACACTGGTACAATGATCATTCTTACTTTAAGGTTGGAGAAGTGCAGCAAATGTAGATACACTATTCAATACATTCCTTGATGATTTTTTATACACACATATCCCTTACATATTAAAAATCAATTAGTGATGTGCAAGCTATAAACCAAAACATTAAATATTTTGGTTGAACATAAGTGTGAGAAAAAAGGCTTTTTAGTGTACAGTGTAGTAAGATACAAAAAATCAAATGTAACACAGATCTAATCTCATAGCTGCTGTTAATGGATTAATCAACCAAGTTACCTTAACTTTTTTGGGCCTCTTTTCTAGTTTTAATATTCCAGGTTTACCCATTTTAAATTCCAAAATTATAGTAACTTTGCTTTATAATCTTTTAAACATTATTTTATAAATTGTTCACATTTATAGGTTGTTGTATGTACTTTTTGTGTAATTTCTTCAGCTAATATTCTGCACTAGAGTGAAATACTCTTTGAAAATAAGGCTTAATTGTTCACATAATCTAAGGACTAGATTATATTTTAAGACTGATATTGTTAACTTCTCTTCTTTGCTCCCTAGAGATTATTTATGCCTAGCACTCTTAGTTTATCCTCGTATCAATGGTCTCTCCCTACATTCACAACTTACACAGACTATAAAGATGACTTAAATAACTGAAGTTGTACTCAGAAACACTTCGAGGTGAAGGCATACTCCATGTTAACTTCATTTCTAAAACAAAAATTGTCTCGATTTTATTTTTTTATTAAAATCAAGAAACAAAATTATCGGCTCAAGTTAGCATTCAGCAGGCCTCTGTGGTTCTTGTTTGCTTTAACTGGTAAGAGGACAATGGAGGCAAGAAAATACAAATCAAACAGCTTGCCACTTCATTGTGAAAACAACTCATTTCGCTTGCAGTTGGGTTCTTAGCATTTACTGGAGAGTGTCTTTGTTCATTTGCCTTTATAATGTTTCCCTGTATCTCTCTTTTGGGCTTGTCAGCATCTCATTAAATTAGTTTTATATTGCATTTATAATGCAAAGAATTACTCCTTAATATGCATTGACCAAAATTTAGAAACAAACATAAATTGAAAGTAACAAAACTGTGATGAGAGGGAAAACATTTATTCTAAGGAAAATGATATATTATTTTTTTCAGTTTACTCACAAATACACTACCCATTATAAAAATTCTTTAACTTTTAAAAGAATCAATTTTAGGTCTGTCAAGTTCTATGACATGAATGTTTATCTGCTTTTCCTGATTGCAGCTGAGCTCTTAGGGGAAAAACTAGTTTTCTCCAGGGATTTCAACTACTTTATTTTAATTAGGTCTTTTTTTAATGGACTTTTTGCTTTTGGAATTAGCAAATGTAAGTGCTTTAAAAAAAAGTAAGATATAAATGCCATCATTTCTCAATTACTCCCAAGAATAGAGAGAAGTTGTATAGATATTCCAGTAAAGGAGAAGATCCAATAATAATTACTTTTGACTTTGAAATAGACTATGTTATGTTGTTCCCAGGCAAAAAGACTTTTTTAATCATACTTTTTCTAGTGTCATGTATTATTGGTTTGTATTTGTTAAATATACATGGGGGGGGGTGGGCGAGCAGGTAGTCATTCCAATGTATATTATAGCTAGAATCCCATATGTAGGTTCCTTCACACAGTTAACCATTAATGACAGGAATATAAATAGTAGCCATATTCAACCCAGCACTTATTGTTTTTGGTCTTAAAATGTTACCTTCATTATAGCACTGTATGTAATAAAGGGTTGAATCCTTTCAAGGACACTTATATTCATTAAATGATTTCAGTTTCTCATAAAATAATTCTATAATTCTTTTTAGGAGAAATGCATTTTAGCATTTAATGAACTTCTCCATTAAAAAAAATTCTCCGTTATTTTTTATCTGTTGCATTCTATGACAAAGCTAACTAAAAACCATAATACAGTGAAGAGGCAAATTCAACCAAAAGCAATCTTGTTTTATTATGTTCAAAAAAACGCTTTTAATACAACTTTGTTTTTGGAATCAGTTACAACAAATGCAATTTTCTACAGGGCTATTGTTCAGAATGATGAACCACATATATACACATCTGGCCACCTGAAAAGAGAATCCAGGAAAATTTGAAGATACTCCCACAGAAACAACATTTGATGAATAGAGCCTTTTATCATCTTCTCTATACTCCTACCAAAATGAAAGGGCAAAACATCTCTGAAAATTTGTAGAGCAGTCACATATTCATTGCAAACCACCACCAGAGATGCTTAACAGAACACTATATCCTACCAACTTGTGATTGCAAACAAGTCAAAGGCTTATATTATGAACAATATCACCAGAAAACAGTAAACTTCATGATATAAATGTCAGCTTGACATGATGTATTAGTGTGCCACCCCCAAATGTTATTCTTTAGACGTTGTGGCAGAGACTGTTCACTTCAGCAAAATATATAGGGACTTATGACCTTTCGAATTTAACATACCACGGGGGACACTACCCAGTAACTATGAAAAAAAAATTAACAAATTCTGGATTAGAACTCCAATACTAAAAAGGCATTAAATAAATGAAATTGCCCAGGGTTTTGGTGAGTTACAAGTTTTGGAGGCTCTGTATGAGAACTGTAACATAACTCATTATAGCTTCAGGCACTAATAAGTTATGAGGCGCTCACATGTATGAGATAAACCCCATAACTTACTGAAGTCTATATCATCCCTTCATTATATCAAGGGACATGTGAAATAGCTGAAATTCAGCTCAAAACCCCGAAGTTCAGTAATAAAAGTGAATAGATCAGCACATCTATTGATTTTGCTGTCTTTCTTGTGCTTTTTGTTATCCTACTTCCCTTTAACATCTGAAAGATTCTAGCATTTTTCTTCTGAGCTCCTTCCATGTTGGCATTTTAGGTATACTGGCAAACATCAAAATAAACTAGGTTCTGTTTTGCTTTTCTCTCAAGAGTAATTATATTAGTCAGTCAAAAATCTTAGGCACTTTCTTCTTCTAACAAATAAAATGTATTACTTTACTCTAAAGGCAGAACTGTG
Source organism: Panthera leo (assembly GCF_018350215.1). Lineage (NCBI taxonomy): Eukaryota > Metazoa > Chordata > Mammalia > Carnivora > Felidae > Panthera > Panthera leo. Next base: position 45,322,185 of record NC_056679.1, read on the forward strand.
GAGACAAATTTGAAATCCATACTCATATCATAATGTATGGTGACAAAAAAGGAGAAGTATGGGAAAATAATGTGGTGTATTTTAATAAAGGTATAAGGGCTGAGCTTTTTTGATTAATAAGGAACTTGAGAAATGAAATAAAAGAAATCAATCATTTAATAAAGCATCCTATATTCCTCACTTCTAAAGGATGCACATCTACATGTACCCAAACTTAAAAAAAAAAAAAAAAACAAAAACAAAAACAAAAAAAAAAAACCAAAAAACCTGAATGACCATAGAATGTCTATAAGCTCTGCATTTTTAGAGTGTAAAGTGAACTTGTGTACATTGGGAAAAGGCAGCATAGATGATACTTCTATTAATGTAACAAAAGATAGTATAAAACCCATGAAGATAACAGATGAGGTTTGAATTTTTAAGAAAAAGATCACAAGTGTGTGACTCAGAAAGACATTTTATCCATAAGAGTAAATGGAAATTTTTGCCTTTCTCAACAAATCTTTGTACAGTACTCGACATCAAAATATAGGCATCAAAAAGATACAGATTTAGGGGCGCCTGGGTGGCTTGGTTGGTTAAGCATCCGACTTCGGCTCAGGTCATGATCTCACGGTCTGTGAGTTCGAGCCCCGCGTTGGGTGGGCTCTGTGCTGACAGCTCAGAGCCTGGAGCCTGTTTCAGATTCTGTGTCTCCCTCTCTCTCTGCCCCTCCCCTGTTCATGCTCTGTCTCTCTCTGTCTCAAAAATAAATAAACGTTTAAAAAAAATTAAAAAAAAAGATAAAAGATACAGATTTAGTGGAGAACCAAGATCAAGAGAAGTCTGGGCACAGATATTGTCATTGGCTTCCTGGAATGTATATGGTGGGAATTGTTAGTTAGGGAATACTTGGAGTTAGAAGCTTGAGAGGGCTTAAAGATGGGGAGCCCAATTCATGGACCAGGAAGTCCAACATATTGTGGTTAAAAATAAGCCAAGGATTTTGAAACTCAAATGATGAATGCTGAAGTAGAATCTGCATAAAATATACATCCACGGAAGCATAGCCATGAGGAAAGACTAAAGTTTTTAATGTCATATATATAAATCCCTCATTATTTTACAAAGAGAGAGTACATCTACCCCAATTACTACTTGAATGTAATTAAAGCATCAATGGATGACTCAGAACGTCACTGAAAAAGTACATAATTTGGGTATGTTTTTGGCATTAACATTTAGTGTGACAAAAAAAAGTCATCTGAATGAGTCTGGAACAAACAGAATGGACTCCTTCAGGATGTTGTAATAGCTTTGGAAAATAATAGCACTAAATTAAAAATAGGTGATGTCCTTGAAGTTTAAAACTCAAAATAATTTTTTTCATGGAAAATCCTTTAACACTTAAGACTTTAATAAGTTCTTAAAAGTCTAACTCATTCTGTGTAGTTGCACTGTACTATTAAAGGAACTACAGAATCTAACTCTCTCTTGTGCTATCTTTCATGAGAAGGTTTCCATGTTCTAACAAAGCATAATAGAAAAGCTGAGGCTCAGTATCCTCACCTAGGACCACAGGGAATAAAGTGTGTATCTGCAGAATACACTCTCCTTCCTTTGTAGAACAAAACTAAGTTACATAAACAAAATTATCCACATTATACCCAAAATGTAGTAGGATTAGATACAGTGAAGAGAGTTCATGGGTTAGGAGGTAGGATTGGACCTGAAGATGGCTGCTGATTATGGCAGCTTTCAGGAATTAGGTGCTCCAGTTGAAGGTGATTCTCTTTACAAGAACAAAGATTTCTGTTTATCGTGGATTCCCAGACATGTTGCTTTGATTGGTAGTTAAGCAAGGACTTCGGTGGAACCAGGATGGATGTGTGACTCATGTTGAAAAAGAACAAGTTTCGAGTGGAGAAAAGTATTCACATTTGCTTCTTAGGGATTTATTTTAGCAAGAGAGGTAGCACCAAGAGCTTCAGCACTCATAGCACAAAGAATAGAGATCTTTTCAAAGAAGAACTATGAACTTTGATATTCAACAGAGGCCTTTTAAGGGAACACTTATTTCTAAGGTAGAGGTCAACTTTTATCGTTATTGAGATGGAGAAAACTGAAAAGATGGGAATTTGTCAAGCATAAAAATGCCACAGACATATTTCTCTTCAGCAAAATCCCTTATTTATGCCAATATTTACATATTAAAAGGAATAGAAACAAATGCTATTGGCAGGGTGACCATATATCCCCATTTGCCGAGAGCAGTTTCAGTTTAAATCTACCGTCTTCACATAATTATTAATTGCACCCCTTTAACTTCACAAGTGTCCTGGCTTGAACAGTAAACTACAGGATCATACTGATTGGCAGATCTCAAAAGACACTAAATGGACAGTTGAAGATCTCCAGTTACCCTCAAACCACTACTGTAAGCCTACTAATGTGCTTTGGCTATCAATTAACATTTCATCACTTTCAAATAATCCAGCACAAAGTATCATTTGTATCATGTTTCATTAGTTTTGCCAGGATCAAGATAGGGTCACAAATATTTAGAAATGGACAGGCAAAAATAAGAGAGGTCATTAAAATTCTTAATCAAAGAGCAAACCTTGGAAATGCAGTTCTCAGGATGAGGCACAGCCTAATCTTATCATTTGTACTCATCCAAGCCATCGTTCTCAGAAATATTTATGTGCTGCTACAGATAATGAAGAAGTTGATTTAATTGAAATTCTGGTATTTAATAAAAACAGCAGTTAAATAAAGTAAGATCTCATAACATCTACTCTGCCTGTTTGCGAGTAAAGGGACTCATTCTTTTGTGATTTTCTTCTCTGCAACACAACTTAATGTGCTATATAGTAATGTAGGATTTTGACACACAATAAATCATACATTTTATGATTAGGGAGGAGAATTTTGATCACACAAAACATAATAAGGTAATCTTCATGTCAACCAACACATTTTAAATAATATCTTTGTTTTCCGTTGGCTATTCTATTTTGATGACAGACTACCAAAAAGAATGTTGTTGGGGCGCCTGGGTGGCTCAGTTGGTTAAGCACCAACTTCAGCTCAGGTCATGATCTTGTGGTTTGTGAGTTCCGCCCCTGCATCAGGCTCTGTGCTGACAGCACGGAGCCTGGAACCTGCTTCAGATTCTTTATCTTCCTTTCTTTCTGCCCCTCCCCCACTAGCGCTTGCTTGCTCTCTCTCAAAAATAAACATTAAAAAAAAAAGAATTGTGATTGAGTGTTTATTTTAATAATAAACAGAAGAATGTCATGTCCAGTTACTTGCTTTGTGTTATATATCTTCTTCTTAGATTTACTTCTACAAGGCTTTCATAATTACTAATAAGAATATTTATTAAAATTTTTTTAAGGTTTTTATTTATTTTTGAAGGAGAGAGAGAGCATGAGCGTGGGAGGAGCAGGGAGAGAGAGAGAGACACAAAATTTGAAGCAGGCTCCAGGCTCTAAGCCGTCAGCACAGAGCCCAATGCAGAGCTCGAACCCACAATCTGTGAGATCATGACCTGAGCCAAGCCCAACGCTCAACCGACTGAGCCACCCAGGCGCCCCAAGAGTATTTATTAAAGTTTATTCTACCCACATGCATTGTGCAATTATTGCACCAATATAAAAAAAAATTCACTCCTTTACTTACAAGCTTGCACTAGCTCCCTGCTATGGCCTGAATGTCTGTGTTGCCACCAAATTCATTCGTTGAAATGTTAAACCTGGAAATGATGGTAATAAGAGGCAGGGTCTTTGGGATGTGATTATATCATGAAGGAAGAGACCTCATGAGTGAGAGTAGTGCCTTTATAAAAGGGATCCTGGAGAGGTCTCTGCCTGATCCACAACATGAGAACCCAGTGGGAAGGTACCATCTATGAGGAAGCATGCCCTTACCAGACAGAGAATCTGCTGGTCCCAAGATACTGGACTTCCTAGTTTCTAGGACTTTGATAAATAAATGTTTGTTTATAAGCTGCTCAGTATAGGGTATTTGTTACAGCAGCCCAAACAGCCTAAGGCGTTCTCCATTCACTTGCAGTATTAAGACAAAATAGTGGCCATTACACAGCTTATAAAGCACTTTATTTTTTAAATATTTATTTATTTTGACAGAGAATGTGAGCAGGAGAGGGAGAAGGAGAGGATGCCAAGCAGGATCTGCACTGTCAGTGCAGAGCCCCATGAAGGGCTTGATCTCACAAACTGTTAGATCATGACCTGAGCCAAAACCAAGAGTTGGAGGCTTAACTGACTGAGCCACCCAGGCTCCCCTTATAAAGCACTTTAAAATTTGTACCACTACTAATAAACTAGCTACACTGAACGACTTAGTCACCCTCTCTCCAAAGTCATTGCATATGAACATGCTACTTCTTATTCCTGGAAGTCCCTCCTCCCTGAAAGTTTTCTCTACTTAGATAACTACTTTTTCCTTCTTTTCAGTAACAAATCAGTGCAGTGCCACAGAAGTTTCCACAACCACTAATCCTCCATCCTCTGTATTTAGATACTCTTTCAATATCTTCTACAGTATCTCTGTTTGTACATGTTTCCATATTGTGTGTGTGTGTGTGTGTGTGTGTGTGTGTGTGTGTGTTTCTATCTCATCATTAGACATTATGTTACTTCGGAAAGGGACTAAGCCATCCATCTATACATTGCTACCTTCTAATCAAAGCATGTAAAAGATACACTCATACTCATTCATTACTCCATTCATTGAGATACACTCAATTCATACTCATTCATTAATGACTAAATAGAAGAAATAAATTTTAACTACTAATGTTAACACAATTAAAGAGATTTATCCATTCATTTCAAATAATAGTGTGGGTTTCTACCATGTTCCAGATAAATGTCCTGACAATTTCCAGGGAAATTATTGAAATAAGACTGGGTTTTTGTGGGGCACCTGGGTGACTCAGTGAGTGGTTAAGCATCTGACTTAGGCTCAGGTCATGATATCGCAGTTCATGTGTTCAAGCCCTGTGTCAGGCTGTGCGCTGACAGCCTGTTTTGGATTCTGTGTCTCCCTCCTCTATGCCCCTTCCCCACTTGCACTCTCTGTCTCTCTCCCTCTCTCTCAAAAATAAACAACAATAACAAAAAGACTGGGTTTTGGTAACTTTGCCTTCTAGAGAAGTAATTCACAGTCTAGATTTTGCTTTTTGGCATTTAAAATCTAAGCAAGAAATGAGGAAATAATAAAACGCATGTTAAAAATGCAACTTGAAAAAAACATTGTATCTTTTAATATCAATATTAAAAAAATAAATGTTTGATTGCCTTTATCTTCACCTTTTGATGGAGATGGATGGGACTCTTAACATATATGCTGTGTAGTTTATAAATGCTAGTGTATTTATTTGATACTCATAAAAATCCAGTAGGGTATAACATCTGCAAGTCTAAGTTTATGCTCTTAGCCACTAACTCTATTCATTCCAAACTTTTAGGCAACAAACTATTAAGTGTTTAAAAATATTTGCTTTATACATGTTATGTTGTTTACCACTCACATTAAGTCTGCAATAGTGTATTGCCACCGTTTTACAAATGAAAATGACTTGCTCAAGGTCACATCCTTCAAATGCCAGAGTTTGGATCTCATCCCCTCACATTAATCTATTCGGTTTGAATTTGTATAAATTTTATTTGTAAAAATCCCTCTATAAGTGACATATCTTCTCATTTATAATTTCCAGTTTTGGAGAATTTAAATCTCTCTCACTTGGCAACTGGCAAAATTCTCTCAATATACAAATCACTCTTTCAAGGCATAATTTGAAAAAAAAAAAAGCATCATTAATTGGTAATAGAAAAGGAAAATTAAATTTATTATAAAATAGAAATAGAGACGTTTACATTTTTTCTTATGTGTTGTTGTATTTGTCATAGAAGTGTGAGAAATAAGGAAATTGTCAATATAAATCCTGAATCTTGGAAGGAAATAATTAGAAAGGACTAGAGAGGAGATAAAAAGAAAATTTATATGTAGTAATTTACCCATCTGTTCTGTCATTTTCTAAAAAAAAAACCAAACAAACAAAAACAAAAAAACCCAGCAATTTCATTAAAGTGGTAGTAATAGCCCTTTTTTATACTTGTTAACCAGATTGGACAAACCTTTCCAGCAATTAGAACGATGTAGAAACAGAAAAAAAATCACCTGAAAAATTACATTTAAAAAAGCATATATTATGCCAGTTAAACAGAATAGCTCTAAAATTATTTAAGATTTGTTGTCTGCAGCAAATACATCATGCTTAGTCTCACTTTCTCTTTTGTTTTAACTCAGATATTGCATTCACCGGTTATTTCCTATTCACTTAAATTAGGAGCACAGGTGCAGGGGTTTCTATGACAGTTAAATGGATGAGTTACAATATCAGTAAGAAAAATATCTGGACATTATGATAAATGCTTTTATAATTCCTCAGTTAAAGGAAATAATTTACCTTCTGAACAATATCTTTATTACCCTGGAGTTCCTTGAATTTAGGTGGGAACTATGGTCAATTACTGTACTTTCCATGGATCTTCAGCCTACTGACTGACAGATGTAAAATTCTTCATAAATGTGAAACAATTAAAGATGCTAAATGGTATGCAATTGTTGGAACTTCATTTATAATGTAATGAATGGGACAGGTGAAAAAACTGTACCTCTATTGGAAATATTTTTTGTGTTTGGTATAGCCGTATAAAATATAGATTAAGATTAAACTGAATGTTTTCACTTTGGCAATTGGATGAAAACACTTCTCTTCAATGAAAATATTCAGTAATAATATTACACATTGACTTGTGTTGAAAATAAATAAGTGAAAGTAGGGTTTTTACACAGATGGTATCTTATATTTCATACAGAGATCTAAAGAGTAAACACACAGAAAATATTCTTAATCTAATCACTTCTTTCTCTCTTAAACAAACTGTGTATTTTGAAATCCTTGTAATTATTTAATTCATCACCTTCACAATGATGAGGGCTACTACATCCTTACGAAAGCCACTGTTCATGCGATACCTTAGGAAGCCATGCTTATGGAAGGGAAAATAAATCTGAGAGGCTCCCATCTGTAGAGAACTTTCCTCTGATCATAGCTTGGGATAGAATTATGTTTTCAAAATTATTACTTATTTTAACTTCCTTCTGTGTCATTTAACTTACACAAGATTTAAAACTCAGTACCATTCTTCTTCCAGAATAGATCACCCAATAAGCCTCAACAAATTCAAGAAGATTAAATTCATACCATGTATCTTTTCTGACCATAAAGCTACGAAACTAGAAGTCAACCACAAGACAAAATCTGGAAAGACTACAAATACATGGAAGCTAAACAGCAGGCTACAAAATCAGCAGTTTTCTTCAATATTAAATACTAGAATATAAATAATCTAATACCTAATAAAAAAGAGGATATTCACACATCTAATTAATTACAATAAAATTCTTGTTTCCAAACTTATAATAATCTCTGTATGAATGCATTTTATTTCTCTGTGAGATAAGATGGAAAAGTGTATGATTGGTGGTGCTGTTTTTTTTCCAGAGTTGTTCAGAAATAGTGGAAGGAAGTCATGATAATTTACTCTGCATTACAGATACTAGTAAATATCCATAGTTTCTTCTAAATCACTCCAGAATTTATGGCAACATATTAAAGACTCAAAAATGAATAAGACAAACTCTTGAGCTAAAATAGTTAAAGAACTGTATTATAACAAGATAAGTACTGTTATGTTTAACAACACATTATGGGGCATAATAGGGAGAGTGACTCTGAAAAGGCCCATGAGCTTTTGAAAAAGTTGGTATTTGAGATGATCATTGCTTGAACCCTAATGGCCACTCTTAGTATCAGTGGCTGGGTGCACTTCAGGCATCATGCAAACAGTATTTAACTTTGTCCTCCAAAAAGTTTCCATGACCACCTAATCAAATGTGTATTTAACACTTATAATATGAAGAGAATAATCAGAATAAAACATGCTCATAAACAATACAGTAACTCCACATAAATGGTGCAGACAAGTCCTTGAGAGATTTAGCTTAGGAAAACATCACTGTGAACTGAGACTATGGAGAAGATCCTAACAGAAGAGATGATATATAAACACAGCTTTGGAGTAACAGAACCCAATATTTTGGAAAAGAGAGACAATCTTGCGTTAACAGCTTAGAATCATAAATGACTATAACGTCTTCCCGTTACAGTTTGTCTGAAGTATTTCTGTAAACAGCAGTCGACATGCAATTTGAGATTTAAAGTATTTTATTATGGAAGGTCTCTGTGAATTCAAGGAGATTTCACGGCCATGAGGTGCTATTGAAAGTTTTTCAGTTTTGAGACAATGGTGATTACATGGACCTTTCTAGACCATAAATCCTGGAACACTACTTTCTCTATTCCTTGGAAGGGTACTTGGGAATCAACTCACATTTCTTCTTTTTAAACTACTATTTGCCTTGAGATTCTTCTCTGATCTCCATTGTTAAGTACTACTTCTGAGAATAAATCCAGGCAAAGTGAGAAACAAGGCATTGTCTCCTATGGTAATTTGCATTTAAATATATCACAACCTTCCAAGTCCATGGGTCTACTGCTCAAAGGGGGTTCTCTCTGGCATGCCGACATTTCTTCATATCAGAATAGGTTTGTTCAAATGAGTGCAACTTAAATATTGTAATTAGATGAAGTTCACCAAAGAATAATTATTCAGCTTATTGCACTTGTTGGAATTTATGTTTAAAGTTGAATTTTTTTTCCATACTCCATTTCTTAATTTATTCAGATTTCCTATCTTCCCTTTCCTATCTGTTAATCATTCATTAGAAACAATGTGACAGTGTTTCTTTCATATCACACTTGCATTGCATATTTGGGTTGTTTTCTTAATTTACAAGTCTTTATCTTATTTCCTGAATGATTATTCTAGTATGTTCAAGTTGCTTTTGTGTTCTGTCATTAAACATCTGTGTTTCTTTTTGTTAATGCAATTTTTTCTGGTTGTGGACTTACATATTTAGTATTTTATTTCATTTTCAATGTCAAGATTTTCTATATATAAACAATAATGTGACACTTAAGGGAAACATTAAAACATGCCCCTCCCCCTTTTCATTTGTTTATTCTTCAAGATAGTTCAAAGTTTGCTTGCTTTCTCTTTAACAAACTGCAAGTTTGGTTGAACACTATTTATTAAAGGGTAACTATGTTAAAGGGCACTATGTTAAAAGGCTGGTTCCTACCAGACTATAAAGAGAAACCAACAAAATTGATGCATTCATTCTTTACGGGCCAGCACACCTGGAAAACAATTTTGATTTTGAATATAAAAGCATATCTAGAGCCAAAAAATATTAAATACCAAATGAAGCATAATGTTTTGAGATAGGCATTGCTCTATAAGACGTCAACTCTTGTGTTTTATTGGAATTTAACGATAATGGTTTAAATAATTTTGTAGAGGAGATAGGATAGGAGATTTCTGAAATGAGGGTTTTCTCTTATTTCCCTTTCTGAAATGTTTTAAAGGTCTAAGATTAAATGGAGTATAGAGACAGCCCCATAGATTTTTAATCCAAACAGATTGATACACCCAGTACATTTTCCAGTTAGGAGAACTTTCCACTAAGTCTCACATTATTAGAAGGACAATAAAGACGAAAATATATATTGTTATAGTGTCTCCCCCAATAACACAACATCTAAAACATCTGCAAATTGCATAATTAAGTACAAAAATAGTCTACTCAATGACTTGATTTGATATTTTGTTTCTATTTCTTTGTGATGCCTAGCAATTGGAAGATGACTGTCACTGCAGAAATTTGCTAATAAGCATAGTGTCTTTGTGGAATATCCAAAGGGAAAATTCTTTGTAATGGAGATTTTTATTCTTCTATTAAAGACTATGGCAGCATTGGGTAAATTCTGACTGTAATGCATGCAGGTGTAGGCACTCAGGTTTGGTTTGCTGAAGTAGAGCTTTTGTGTGATTTAAAAAAAAAAAAAAATCGGCAGGCGCACAACCTCCCAGGTCTGTGTCTATCTGTATGTGAGGTCACATGCAAAAGCAACAAATCAGTGGATGCCTCTAATGAAACAAATTCAAAAATATAAATACCCAAGCTGCTCTTAAACAATAATTCTTGCCTACTAAACCACGGAATATTCGAAAAATACATGAAAATCAAAACTGAAATTAGGACAGTAATAAACACTTTAGAGAGACCATAGGTACCAAAGTCAAATGGTGGTTCTAACACCAACATTAACACAGGCCAATTACATAAAGCCATTTTGAAAGGCTGTTTTTCACCACGTTCCTTCAATTCTTCGGTCTGCAGTGATGACCAACATCAGATACTATTAAGAAGTCTTCAAGCGTGTAAAATAATATGATTTCACAATGATTACATATTCACTCTACAGCTGGCTGAAGTTTTTACATCTCCATTTGTCATTGACGATTGTGTCCAATTAAATGATTAGCTTTTAAAAACTGCTGCACATTATGAGAGTGAACTTGTGTTCCATTGCACTGAGTGATGCAGAAACAAACTCATTACAGCATGTAATTCACCCATATTAAATAACAAACAGATGGCTGCTGTAAATGAGAGCTCCTTTTTCTCTTCAAAAGTGCCAGGAAAAAGGTGTTTTTATTTATCTTTGTTTCCAGCTTCTTTCTGTTTTCTTGACAAGTGGGCAGCTGGTTGCTGAGGTTTTCAATTGGTGCAGAAGAATGAAAAGCCTGTTTCCATTAATTTCCCCATAAAATAAGTCTTTGAATCATTTCTGTTATAAATGCAAGTGCAGTAGCAAGCTGCTGCTTGATTAATTCACTTATTATGAAGATTTCATCTTTTATAAGAGGGCCTGCAGGTAATTTATCTTGTTTAGTAAGATTAGAAAAATGTAATTATCTTGATACCTTTGGACCCCTCTCATTTTAATTGTGTTCCCATAAATTTCAAACATAAAGATGGGAATTTTTTGTGCACAAATGTTCCAACATGTGGTCAAAAAATGTGCTGTAAGATCTGCATAAAAATTTATCAAGTAAAATACATTAGGACTGTACTATTACAGGAATGAATACAAATAAAGCTAGCACACAATTATGCTAGTGTGTACAAACAAATATCTGCATTTCTGGTTCCCTAGTCATCTCACAGCTGGGGTGAGGTAAAGGGTTTGGGATTTGTTAAAAACACTTTTTCCCCCTTTTTATCAAGCATAAATGTCACCAGGGAAATGAAGAAATCTGTCTTATTTACACTAATAAAATTAAAATTGTGTCTGTCTTCAAGTGTTCTAAACTCAAAAGAATTGACTAGTGAGTGTGTATCACATGTACTCTTTCCATCACTTTCATTATATTTCTTAACATCTTTGGGAATTTGGATACATCTGTGACTTTATCATGAAAATCCAATTTGATTTATTTTTCTTAAACACTAAGACTGGGAAGAGAACTATTCCATTCCATTTCCCTATGTAACTGCAGATATTCAGTCTTGGAGGAAACATGCTCTCAGCTTGGCAGAATTTTCTTTTTCTCTGCTCTTTCCTTCAGTTCTCTAACTGGCATTTGAAAAACTTTTATTTCACTCCATTAATAGTGTTTAATGTGCTTTTATAGATTTTAAAATATACCATGGTTATGTACTTAGTTACTACTTATTACTCTAAGTGTATATTTCTCTTCAGCCTGGACTCATTGTCCCGGAAGAAGGAAATCAAAAATATTGTACTGTTACGGAGTTGTCTAGTCTATCTCTAGGGCTTTAGACCAGAAAGCATTGCATCCTTTATAGTCTGCAGAATGGCAACAAACAGGTCAAATGCTTATTTTATTAAATTCTATAAGGTCTGTGCTCAGTCAGGCAAGCAACAAGATACAATTGGGGTACACTGAGTATTGCTATATAAGGAACAGACCGTATAATTAAAAAGATGTATAGTGGGATCTCTAGCATACATTTCTACTTTTAAACATAACATATTTCAATCAAATTATACAGCTTGCAAAAGTGAATGAAAATAATGTGACAGGAAAACATATGTTATTGGTACAAACTGGTTGCATGTTTGCATGTTCATCTTTTACCTTTGTGATTTATTCTTTTTATGAATATAGTTGCTGTCTCTAAATATATCTGCCTCTAGGGCTCCGTGCCAAAAAATTACGGATTGTGAATACTTGTGTATTACTTTCTTATCGATGTTATGAACACATACTAAAAATGGATTATGCATAAGTCTCAGTGTTGGGAATGAGGAATCTCCTCCTTTTATTAGACATGTGGTTTCCTGCACCTTATTCTCCACGTCTGCTATGCTGTGAATGCTGTGCCTGTTCTACCAGCCCAATTGATTTTGTGAGCAAATAAAGCACTTTGATAAATGAATCAGTTTAATTATCTTTCTTTACCCTAAATATCTCAAAACTCTAAATATTTGGTGTTAAAGGAACTTCTATAATGCTACTGATCATGGTAATACAATTTATTATTATTCATAACACTGATAAGACAAAAGACCTCAGCAGTTTTTAAAGGGTAATATGTCAGGCTAATACATCTGCTATAATTCTTTAGACTGTTATAATAATAATGGGAGGAATTACAATCTTAATAAGTGTTTTATCTTCTCTTTTGATAGTTGGTAGAGATGAAGTGTTATCTTAGCATTTTCCTCTAGCTTGTCCTCTAGAAACTGGGGCCCATCTAAGTCTCCTCTTCAGCTGTCTTCTTACATCATTACTTAATGTTGGTTAATACCAACGTTGGTATTGGTTTATAGCTTTGTTTAGAAATTTCTATGAAGGCAGTTGGACTATTTTTTAAGACTTTTAGAACTTCTTTTTGATTTACATAGAAATAAGTACAGGGACACACCTGAGACTCACTTTTAGTTTGGAACAGGCAACTAAAAAAAACCAAACAACAAAAAACAAGCCAGTGATTCACTACCTAGCTGTAAATATTATTGTGACCCTCCTATGTCCTTAGGGTTATTGCATAAAATGAAGTATAATTTTAAGGAGAATGGAGAAGAAAGTTCTATCACTGAGGAAAGAAACTTGAACAAAACTGACCCACTGGCTCAGGAGATTTCTGACACTTCAATGAGATAAGATCTCAAAATCTCAAATTGCAATTATATATGAAATCTCAATTTGTTTTGGATTTGAGCTAATGAGCTTGGAATAAGTTGCAAAACTTATTTTTTTTAAAGAAGAAAAACAAAACAGAACTTCTGGGGAAGATGGCAGAGGAGGAGGACCCTAAGCTCACCTCCTAATACGGATAAAACTAGATAACACTCACATCAGTGTAAATACTCCAGAAAATGACCCAAAGACTGGAAAAACCAGCTTTCCACAGCTACATGTAGAGAAGAAGCCCCATTGAAGAGGGTAGGAAGGAAGCAGATGTGGTAGAGAGCAAAAGGAACACATGGGACTCTCCGTGGGGGGGGAGAAACACATGGCAGGCACAAAGAGAGGTGAGGAGCAGACTCTACCCCAACCATCCCAGGCACAGGGGACCTACACTGTCAAGACTAATCCCCATAACATTTGCCTTTGTAAATAAGAGGGGGCTAACTTTGCTACTTCTTACAATCAGTGGAGCTTAACACCTAGAATGTTAAAAACCAGTCAACTCATCTCTGGGAGAGCAGGGAGGAGGAAAATTGAATCTCCACTCTTAAAGAGACATCAGAACAAACAACCCTGAGGAGATACAGCATAGAAGCAGCAGTTTGAAAAACACAGAAAGAGATTTATTTACCTCAGAGTTTGTGCTGAATGGGCAGATCTCTGGGAAACTTCTCCAAGAACAAAAGATCTAACAGGCACCATTTCCTTTCCCCACCCCCCAGCCTAAAAACATGGACGACTGCAGAAAACAGCACCACCCCAACTCTCCACCCAACTTGCTAATAGCACACGTTGCCCCTGCATGCTTCAGCAGATCTACTCCCTCCATCTGGCCTGAACAAAGTTTTCCCAAGTGGCTGCAGGCCTCTCTCCCAAAGCAGAAAAGCAAGGACAATGCTAGCACTGTGAATACAACTGCCATGCCTTTCTGCAGTTTCCTACCCCTCCAATCCAGCCAGTATGTGAAGTAGTTTTCACAGACAGATGCAGGTCTTCTCCCACAGTGGACCAGCATTGACTTTGCTGACACTGTATGCCCCACCCCTGTTCTTTTGGGGACCTGCCCCTCAAGTACATATTTGGCCTGAGTCCATCCAAAGTTGTGCCACGAGTCCATCCAAAGTTGTGCCACAAGCCTGGCAGTATGCAAGCAACTCCAACAGGGGCCAGCACCACTCCAAAGAGTGTCCTGCACCAGAGAGAGGGGAAGATAATCACACACACCACTTGGATGGAAGCCCCAGCAGTGAGCTAGGGCTAGACATCTGCTCTAACTATAGGCCCTACCTACCAACCAAAGTTTCTCAGGGGACGACACAGGGAAAGGGTGCTGCAGTTTGGTGCTACTACATCTCTGGCAAATGCCTGGTCTGACTCACTTCAAGTCCAAGGTAGCCCCAGATGGCTCACTAACAACATAGTGACCAAACCTGCCCACAACAGGCAAAGGGAGCCATTTCAGATGACTGGACAGAAGCCAAGGACAACTCAGCCACAACAATAAGGTGCATGCCACACACATATGAGACACCCAGCAGCACCAGGATCCAGTGGACAGGGGACATTGCACTGGAGGGCACTACAGAACCTCTTTTTCCTAAGGCCCCTACTTTCAAGGGAAAGAGACCTAGCTGACTTCCTTCACACAGGAAGAGACACAGAGTTAGACAAAATAAGGGGACGGAGGAATATATCCTAAATGAAAGAACGGGACAAAATCACAGAAAGAGAGCTAAATGTAATGAAGATATATAATATGCCTGAGAGAGAATATAAAGTAATGATCATAAAGAAACTCACTGGACTTGAGAAAAGTATGGAAGGCCTCAGTGAGACTCTCAACAAAAAGACAGAAAATATAAAAAAGAACCAATCAGAGATGAAGAACACAATAAATACAATTTAAAATACACTGGAACAAATAAGTAGTAGACGGGAGGAAGCAGAACGCATCAGCAACCTAGAGGATAGAGTAATGGAAAGCAATCAAGCTAAGCAGGAGAGAAAAAAATAATAATACTAACAAATGAAAAAAGCCTTAGGGAACTCAGTGAAACCATCAAGTGTAATAACATTTGTATTATAGGAATATTAGAAGGAGAAGAGAGAAAAGGGGGCAGAAAATTTATTTGAAGAAATAGTAGTGGAAAACTTCTCCAATTCAGGAAGGAAACAGAAGTTCAGATTCAGGAGACACAGAGAGTCCCCCAAAATATCACCCCAAGATGGTCCACACCAAGACAGATATTAATTAAAATGGCAAAAACTAGTGATAAAGAGAGAATTTTCAAGCAGCAAGAAACAACAAAAAACCAACATCCAGTTACATACTAGGGAAACCCCATAAGGCTATGAGCCAAACTTTGCAGGCAAGAAAGGGAGTGGCATGAGACAAAGTGCTCCAAGAAAACAAAAACAAAACCCTGCCACCAAGAATACACTATTCAGCAATTCTATCATTCAGAATAGAGTTATTATAGGAAAAGAGAGGATTCAGTAGTCAGAGAGGGACAGATTAGGACCTGAGGTCCTTGGGTGGGGAAAAACACATATCTTGGAACAAATGCTGGGAGCATCTGACCACAGCAAAGCCCCTCAGGTGTAAGGTTCCTCTTAAGAATGTAACAGACATCACCTACTCCCCCTCAGGTTCCCCTGAGGAATTTAACAAAAGACCTAACTACAAATAAGTAGATGACCATAAAACATATGACCCACAAGGACTGATCTGGCCGTAGACCACCCTCACACAATGGAATTGAACCAATCAGGAATGGACAACCCAGCACCTACAGCTATTAAGCCAATAAGGGTAGGACCAGAGAAGAAAAAAGAGGGAAGGGAAAGGAGGGCTGACCAAAACCTTATAAAACAAAGATCCCTGCCTATTGTCATGGGCATCCACTTTTGAATGCCCCCTCTCTGTAAAGAGAGCTTTCATACTACTTTTCCTTTCTGATCTTATACTCTAATAAACTTTTGCCTATTTCTCATTTTATGTCCATCTCTTCATTCTTCGAAGTGGTGAGACAACAAATTCCAGATATTGAGGTAAAAAATCCTGCAACATAGGGAAAGATAAAAAGTTTTCTAGACAAAAGTGAAAGGAGTTCATTACACTAAACCAACCCTACAAGATATGTTAAAGAGATTCTTTTAGTAAAAAGGAAATACCATAAGCAGAAGTAAGAAAAGTAAGAAGCACAAAAGCAGTAAAATTAAGTATATCTATAAAAATCAGTCAAGGGATTCACAAAATAAAAGGATGTAAAATATGTCACCATACACCTAAAACGTGACAGGAGAGGAATAAAAATTTAGTACTTTTAAGATGGGTTGAAACTTAAGTGACCATCAACTTGAAATAGATTGCTATATGCATATGATGTTATTTATAAACTGGCTGGAAACCACAAATCAGAAAATGGTGATAGATATGCAAAAAATAAAGAGAAATAATACAAGAATATCACTAAAGAAAGGTAGCAAACTATGAGAGAAAAGAGCAAGAGAAAAAAAGAACTGAGGAGAACTACAAAGACAACAATAAAACAAGTAAGAAACAGCGGTAAGTACATGTCTATCAATTATTACTTTGAAGGTAAATGGACTAAACACTCCAATCAAAAGACACAGGGTGATGAAATGGATAAAAGAGCAAGATTCATCTATATGCTGCCTACAGGAAACTAATTTCAGATCTAAAGACACATGCAGATACAAAATGGGAAATCATTTATAATGCAAATGGTAGTGAAAATAAGGCCAGAGTAGCAATACTTATATCAGACATAATAGACTAAAAAAACAAACTGCAACAAGAGACAAAGAAGAAAAATGTATAATCACAAAGGGTACAATCCAACAAGAAGATACAACAATTATAAATATTTATGCACCTAACATGTAAACACCCAAATACATAAAACACTCATAACAAACTAAAGTAACCGACAGTAATACAATGGTAGGGAACTTTAACACCTCAGTTAGATCAATGGATAGATCATCCAAACAGAAAATCTGCAATGAAATCATGACTTTTTTTTTTAATTTTTTTTAACGTTTATTTATTTTTGAGACAGAGAGAGACAGAGCATGAATGGGGGAGGGTCAGAGAGAGGGAGACACAGAATCTGAAACACGCTCCAGGCTCTAAGCTGTCAGCACAGAGCCCGACGCGGGGCTCGAACTCACGGACCGCGAGATCATGACCTGAGCCGAAGTCGGCCGCTTAACCGTCTGAGCCACCCAGGCGCCCCCGAAATCATGACTTTGAATGGCATATTGGATTACGTGGATCTAACAGATACATTGCATCCTAAACCACCAAAATACAAAAAGATAATTATTATGCCATGTTTTTTTGTTTGTTTTTTGAGAGAGAGAGAGAGAGAGAGAGAGAAAGAGAAAGAGAGAGAGAAAGAACTTGTAAGTCAGGGAGAAGGGCAGAGGGAAAGAGAGAGAGAGAATCTTAAGCAGACTCCATGCTTAAGCCCAGTGTGTTGCTCGATTCCACAAGCCTGGAATCATGACCTGAGCCAAAATGAAGAATCAGACATTCAACCAACTGAACCACCCAGGCACCCCACCATGTATTTTCTGTTAACACATCTCTATGAAAATAGAAATCAACTGCAAGAAAGAAATCTAAAAACAATATATGGTGGTAAAATAACTTGCTACTAAACAATGAATGGGCCAACCAAAGATGAAATCAAAAAGATATCAAAGAAATAAAAAAAATAGATGGAGACAAAAGAAAATGGAAACACAATGGTCCAAAAACTTTGGGATGCAGTAAAAGCTGTTCTGTGAAGAAAATTTAGAGCAAAACCACCCTGTCAAAGGAATCAAGAAAACTCTCAAACAACCTAACCTTACATCTAAAGGAGCTAGAAAAAAAAAAAAAAAAAAAAAAAAAAAAACAAGAAATAAAAACCCAAACTAACAGTAGGAAGGAAATAATAAAGAATAGAGCAGAAACACATGAAATAAAACCCAAAAGACAAAATAAAACAAACAAAACAATGGAACAGATGAATGAAACCAGGAGTTGGTTCTTTGAAAGATCCAGAAAATTGATAGACCTTTAATGAGATTCATAATAAAAAAAAAAAGAGGATTCAAACAAAACAGAAATGAGAGAGGAGAAATAATTGACACCATGAATTACAAACAAGTGTATGCCAACAAATTAGACAGTCATTGGAAGAAATGGATAAATTCTCAGAAAAATATAACCTCCCAAAATAGAAGCAGAAAAAAAAGAGAAAATTTGAACAGACTGATTACCAGCAATGAAATTTAATCAGTAATCAAAAAAATCCCAACAAAAACCAAAGTCCAGGACCAGATGCCTTCACAGGTGAATTCTACCCAACATTTAAAGAAGAATATTTACCTGTTCTCCAACTATTTCTCCCACACTCCCCCCAACCCCGCCACAAAAAAATTGCTTCCAAATTCAACTATGAGCCCAGCATTGTCTGGATACTAAAGCCTGATAAAAACAAAAAACAACAACAACAAAAAGGAACTACATGAACATAGATGCAAAATCCTCAACAAAATATTAGCAAATCTAATCAAACAATACATTAAAATTATTTACTATTATCAATTGGGATTTATTCCTCGGATGCAAGGGTGGTTCAATGTTCACAAACCAATCAATGTGATATATCAATAATAGAAAGATTAAAGCCATACAATCATTTCAATAGCTGCAGAAAACCATCTATGATTACAAACCCTCAACAAAGCAGGTTTAGAGGGGACATATCTCAACATAATAAAGACCATTTATGAAAAAAACACAGCCAACATTACACCCAATGGTGGAAAATAGAGTTTTCTCCCTAAGATCAGGAACAAAACAAGGATGTCCACTCTTACCACTTTTATTCAGTACATCACTGGAAGTCCTAGCCATAGTAATCAGACAAGAAATAGGCATACAAATTGCTAAGGAAGAAGTAAAACTTTTCACTATTTGCAGATGACATGATCCTATACAAAGAAAACCCTAAAGACTCCACCAATAAGCTATTAGAACTGATAAATAAATTCAGTAAGGTCTCAGAATACAAAATCAATGTACAGAGATCTTGCATTTCTATACATTATAATTAACAGAATGAGAATACTCCCCATTTACAACTGTACAAAAAAATGAAATACTTAGACATAAACTTAACCACAGAGGTGAAAGACCTGTACTTAGAAAACTATAAAACACTGGTGAAAGAAACTAAAGATGACACAAATGGAAAGATATCCCATGATCATTGACTTGAAGATTATTATTAAAACGTCTATATTACCCAAAACACTCTACCTATGTAATGCAATCTCTATCAAAATGCCAACAGCATTTATCACAGAACTAAAAATTTCTGAAATGTACAAGGAACCACAAAAGGCCCTAAGTAGCCAAAGCAAACTTGAAAAGAACAAAATGGGAAGTATCACAATCTCAGATTTCAAGATACACTACATAATAAGAGCAATCAAAACAGTATGGTACTGGCACAAAAATGGGCATACAGATCAACAGAACAGAATAAAGTGGCTAGAAATAACCCGTGATTATATGGTCAATTAATCTTTGACAAAGGAGGCAAGAATACACACGGGAAAGAGACAATCTCATCAACAAATGCCACTGGGAAACTGGGCAACTATTTTCAAAAGATAAATCTAGACCACTTTCTCACATACATCATAGACAAAAATAAACTCAACATGGATTAAACACCTTAATGTGAGATCTGGAACCATGAAAAGCCTAGAACAGGACATAGGCAGTAGATACTGTGACACTGGCCATAGCAACATTTTTCTAGTGATGTCTCCCGAGGCAAAGGAAACAAAAACAAAAAGAAACTATTGAGGCCGCATGAAATTAAAAAGCTTCAGCACAGCAAAGAAAACCAACAAAATTAAAGACCATTTACTTAATAGGAAGATATTCACAAATGGCATATCTGAATAAGTGTTGGTATCCAAAATATATAAACTGACACAACTCAACACACACACGCACATGCACACACACGTGATCCAATTTAAAATGGGTATAAAATATGAATAGACATTTTTTCAAGAAAGAAATATAGATGGCCAACAGACACAGTAGAGGATGCTCAATATCACTCATCAGTGAAATACAAATCAAAACCAATGAGATATCACCTTAGACCTGTAAGAATGCCAAATAAAAAACACAAGAAACAACAAGTGTTGGCAAGGATGTGGAGGAAAAGGAACCCTCATGCATTATTGGTGGAAATGTATACTGTTGCAGCAATTGTGGAAAACAGTATGCAGGTTCCGCAAAAAATTAAAAATAGAATGACCATATGACGCAGTTCCAGTCCCAGTATTTACCCAAAAAATACAAAGCCACTGATTTGAAAAAATATATACACTCTTTTGTTTATTGCAGCATTATAATAGCCAAATTATGGAAGCAGCCCAAGTGTCCATCAACCAATGGGTGGCAAATTCGATCTTGCCATCTTCAATAACATGGATGTATCTAGAGGGTATAGCACTAAGTTAAAGATGTCAGAGAAAGACAAATACCATATCATTTCACTCATATGTGGAATTTAATAGGCAAGAGAAAAAAAAAAGAGAGAAACCAAAAAAAGCGGACTCTCAACTATAAAGAATAAACTGATGGTTACAGAAGGGTTGGTGGGGGGATGGGTGAAATAGGTTGAGGGGACGAAGAGTACATCCGTCATGGTGAGCACTGAATAATACATAGAATTATTGAATGACTGTAATGCACACCTGAAAAATAATACGACACTGTGTGTTAACTATACTGGAATTAAAAAAACAAAGTGGCAACAAAAGTAACAAATGTCTTCTAATATAAAATCTAGAATGCTTAATGAACCTCAGTCCTAAGAGCACTGTTGATAGACTTTCATTTATGGTTTGGACACGTTACCATTAGGGATCTATTTCATCTTTCTCTTGAAAAACATCTAAAAGAAACAAGGAAAACAGTAGTGACAACACAACTTTACTTTCTTCAAAGTTTTCCTGTTCTCTCAAGTTGATGCAAGAGCTAAACTCAACAGAGGTACAGTAGGTATAGGAAGATTCCGTGCAGACAGAATTGGCAAGAAAATACAACCAAAAGAGAAATAAAGCAATGAAAGAGACTAATAATTGTAGCGATAGAACACAAAAATTACACTTTCTCAAATAAATTCTAATGCTGAGGTCCAAAAGCTTCTAACAGCAACAAAAGAGTGACTGTAGCAGTGTCCTTCAACTAACTGGCCATTTCAGTTCTCTATTACAATGTAACAAACCACTCTGGAATACAGTGGCTCAAATAAACAACACTTAATTATACCTCATGGTTATGTGGGTAAACTGAATTATTTTGTTTTAGGTGGTATCAGATGAGATGCTTGAAAGGTCCAAAGTGTCCTCATTCTTATGGCTGACAATTGACATTGCAGTGGCCTTGATTTAATTGGGCCTCTTCATGTGGCCTTGATTTAATTGGGTCTCAAGATTCATGTGGAATCTTCTGTTTGAGATTCCAACAGAAGATGGTCTCAGGGTAGCGAGAACTCTGACATGGGGGCCAGATTCCAATAGTTCAAATATGGAAGCTGCCAGACCTTCTCAAGGCTTGACGTTGAAACTCTCACATTGTGACTTCTGTCTCATTGCTCTGGGTAAAGTGATGTCAGCCAGATTCAACAGGAGGGTACTACAGAAGAGCATGTACAATAGACTGTATGGTTCTCCAGGGCCACCAAAGTAAAATCTGTCACATAGGGCTGAGCAAAGAATATCATCAACAAGCCATGGTTGCAGGAAGCAGTCTGTCTCTGTTGCAACAAAAGAAATGAAAATGCCTAAATAAGAAAACATATTCTCTATCTCCATTGGCTAGGGAAGAAAAAATAACTATAAAAACATGTACAAAATCATCTATCATTAAAAAAAAAATCTCAGTTAATTTGGAGTAGAGTCCTATTTCATCCTACCACCAGTGGAGCAAACCAAATACACACTACCCCAAATACCTGGAGAAATCTACACTTTTCAATGATTGAAAAAAAAAATATATATATATATTTTAAAAAGGAACCAATATAGTACCATTACAAAGATACTACATGGAAAAAAGAAAAAGGAGGCTGGTGCTAAGGAAATAACCACAATAGAATGAATTACAAAGAAACTTCATCAGAAAGAAAAAAATTACAGAGGGAGATTTATGACCAGTTTTAATCTATGGATTATCAAAATAAAACAAAAAGATAAGCCATCAAAAATGTGATAATTCCTATGAAAATATGACAAAGCAGAATGCAGGAACTCGAAGAATTAGCAGAACTCAATGGAAAAAAATGGAACATGGAAATTCACATCAAAGCATTAAAAGCATCCAGGAAATAAGTGAAAAAAAAAAAAAAAAACACAAACAAAATAGAGAAGAGATTGTGATACGCTTGTTAAGAGATTTAGAGGACAGAAATGACAGGGGTGCCTGGGTGTCTGTTAGTTAAGCATCCGACTTTAGCTCAGGTCATGATCTATTTGTGAGTTAGAGTCCCAAGTCGGGCTATGTGCTGCAGCTCAGACGCTGGAGCCTGCTTTAGATTTTGTGTCTCCCTCTCTGTCTTCCCTCCCTCTCTCTCAACAAACTAAAATAAACATTTAAAAAATTTTTTAAATGACAAAAATGTGCAAATAAAAGTACTTTCAAAGATTGGAAGGAAAACAATAGCATAAGCAAATAAACCACAAATTTTCAATCCTGCAGAAAAACTTGAAATAAAAAAAGACAAATTGTGTAATTAAAAAGGTTTGCCAAAAAATTAAAAAAATAAATATTTAAAATAGTGAAGGCCACATTGTATGACAGGATAAATTAGATAAAAATAATAAATATTGATTCAAATCCTAGCAATATTTCTAGGATTCAAATGGGAGGATATTTTGTTTTTGTATACAGGCAAAAACATAGTCACTTCCATGAGCAAAAGTTTCATCTTGTGGCACACTAATGCATACAGAATTCTCAAGGAAAGAAAATGCAATCAAAGTTTTGTTCCTTTCACTCAAATTCAACAGCAATAAACATGCAAAGACATGGGGAGTATTAATCTTATGAGCCATTATAGAGAAATCCACTGGAAAACAAACATCAAGTAATGAAAATGTGATTGTGCAAAGCTCAAGAACTGATAAGAATGAATACATTTAATGGTGCAACTGTTAACTAAAACTAATGTGAATTTTGAAATTACAGAATATAAATTGTATATATCTTGGCAATACACAATGATAAATACATTTTCCCCATCCCACACTCTTATAATGGTCCTTTAATTAATTTTTTTAGGTAACATGTTTTAATGTGACAACTATGTTCCATTGTATACCTGACCATATCCAGACCAGAACTCAGAGAAACACGCAGAGCATTCAAGCTTACACTAATATGAAATATAAAGTTAAATTATAATCCAGGTTGACTAGTTAGAAAAAATATATAAACAAAATGGGAAAAAAGGAAGCGATATTATAAAGGGGAAAATAATGCATTGAAGATACTGGAATAAATAGGTTATAAGTACTCATTTCAAAGACATAGTAAAACAGAGAAGCCAACGGCTAACCTAATTAAGGAAAGAAAAGTTCTGGAAAGAGGTCACAAATACACAAAAACGCTTAAGGGAAATTATCCATAGATAAGGAAACATAAGAGCAATGAATTACGTTTTCTACACTTTACATAAATAAGCATTTAAAAACCTGTATGAACTGTACAGTTTCCTATGGAAATAGTTGGCAAAAGTGACTCTGGAACAGTTAAGCAAACTTAAATTTCCAGGGTAAAAAATATAAAAAGGTTTGGAGACCAACCCTTTCTCGATCTCTCTCTGGTGACAAGCACCAAGCACGTATGTTTTCAGTGGGGAATTCTGAATTTAAAATTAAAAATTTAAAAATTGGATAAATTCAGTGATATTAAACTAGCTACAAGTCACATACAGTGAAAATAAAAACATTTCAAATCTTTTTTAAGTAAAAATAATCAATACTAAAACTTTGAAATTTTAAATGAAAAAAGGTATAAACTCTCATTACATATGTTTATGTAAAAAAAATATTCACAAAGAGAACACACATATGAAAAGTAGAGTAGTAAACCATGATGAAATGAGGCTTATATCATAAAGGTAAGGATGCTGCAATATTTGAATAAATCCTACATTCTGATATTCTTAGATCATGATATAATTATCACAATTGTGTTAGGGAAAAATATCTTGATAAACTTCAACCTAGAATTTGGAAAAATTCAAGATCCATCCTTGATAAGTAATTCCACGAAGAAGAATATTTTTTAAAGGAGAATGTAAATGCATTCTATACAAGATGAGCATTATACATGTAACACATGGTACCTGCCCAATGCATATCTTCCCTTCACCCAGGAGAAATAAAACCTCCTTCTGCAACCCACAAATCCATCCACATTTCACTTGCAGCATAACTTGAATTGTAGTAATTTATAGATCAAGCTTCTCAAAGGCAATTATGAGATCACATATATCTTTTTAGTCTGGCATCAACCTGAGTTTCTGACCCAGATTTGTCAAGAACTGTGAAGAGCTTCATATCCTCCCCTATTTACAAGGTTCCTACCTATATCACCTTACTTTCAAATTAGCCTGCCTCAGTTTCTTGGAGGCTGGCATAAGGCATGAATATCCTGGGTAAAAGGAGACATGACTCCGAGAAAGTAGCATGAGATCAGCTTATTACTGTCATTTATTCTTTCTCCCCAGTTCCACAAGAGTAACACAAATAGACCACACGGATATCTGGACACACTGTGAGCTGCACCGAAGGACAGGAAATTGTTTAAGAAACACAAATCTTTTTAATGGGCTGTACATGCATGACTTTAGCCCAAAGGGAGGCAACATATCTCTAACACTGGACTCTAAGTACGCTTGGCTTTTTCTTTGGAGGGAGACACTATCTCTATCATCCAAAGATGTCCACTATGTAAATATCTTTAAAAACTTAGTCTGTAACAAAGTGCAGTTAATACTTTGCTTCATAAGATGAATGGAAATGCATGAGACCCATGGACAACTGTCTAGCAACAATTACATATTTAAATATTCCCCAATACGTGAATATAACTCATGAAAAAAATGAGCTAAGTGTTTTCACGTTAAGAGCAGATAATTGAAAACTTGGGTTCTTTTAGTTTCAATAAAACAAAGAAATCATGTTGGAGGAAGTTTCTAACCAATCAGCTCTACTTGTTCTCTGTCCTTGAGTGGCTGAAGCTGAAGAACACCAGCCGAGCTATCAACATAAACAAGAGAATCTTAGATCCGTCAAAAAGAATCTTCCCTCTATCAAAAAGATCTTACATTTTAAACTGTCAAAAAGAGAAATTAGATCTAAAGTTTCATTTCACTTAAGTATTTAGTTGTAGCTTCTCATAGCATGAATTGATGTCCTGTTTATTATATAATATCATCTCCTTGTTTCTACTGCCTCGCTGGTGGGAATGCTACAAACGGACCAAGGTCAGTTATTACATCCTTGAATTTAATCTTTTAGAAATTGGGTTTGTTGTTTTCTGAAAATTCTAGAAAGAGAGAGAGATGATCTTTGGTATGATATAATCCTAAACAGAGATACCATGGGCAGAGCTTGCTACATAAGCCATGTGTTATTAGATGCATCTTCAGTATGAAATACTATGTGGGTTAAATTTTCATATTTTACTTGTCTACATTTTATTTCAGTTCATAAGGGAAAATATAGTTAAGAAAACAAGGCTTAGTTTAGTTGACTATTTGAGTAAGAATTAATCCATTTGTGCTGTGGAACAATTATTCTAGAAAAGGCTACCCTTTAGCAGAAAAGTTGGTTCTAGAATGCTCATTTATCTATGCTCAAAAATACTGGGTGAAGTCTCTGTTACATGGTGGTAGACATTTAAAGCATTCCAAAATAGAAGTCTCTATTCTAATAAAAATGATCAGGGGGGCGCCTGGGTGGCTCAGTGGGTTGGGCGGCCTACTTCGGCTCAGGTCATGATCTTGCGGTCTGTGAGTTCTAGCCCCGCGTCAGGCTCTGTGCTGACAGCTCAGAGCCTGGAGCCTGCTTCATATTCTGTGTCTCCCTCTCTCTGACCCTCCCCTGTTCATGCTCTGTCTCTCCCTGTCTCAAAAATAAATAAACGTTAAAAAAAAAAAAATTAAAAAAAAAATGATCAGGGATAACAATGTCAACACATTTAGAAAAGGCCTGATAAAAATGCCAAGGTAACATGGTCTCTGATGACTTAAGCTAAACAGAATAAACCTGGAAGATAAAAAAATAAAATAAAACAGTCCCATGCTTCCTCACAGAAATAAAAAAAATAATTTTTTGAAGTTTATGAAATGACAGCTGTTTCCTAATTGAAAATAAATAAATAACGTAACTGAAAGTGTTTGTCAAAATAACTAGGCCATTGAAAATGTGGGCATAGTGCGTAGGTTTTCAAAATCAACTGACTGAATGTTTGAATGAATGAATGAATTTGGCCTAAAGAATTAGTGATATATAAATCTTCAGGTTTCCCCTAGGCTTCTTAGCTAGTAAAATAAATATGGACTAGGGGTTCAATCTTTCCCCTTATATCAAAAGTACACATTGAACAGACTTAAAACAAAAAGAAAGCTGATAGCTTCAGAAGTCCTTAGAGAACAATGTGTAAACAGGAACTCATCCCAAACTATCCCTGCCCCATTTAATATACATTTTACTATTCAAGCTGGGTATCAGCATAGTCTATAAACTGTAAGCTCCACTTCCAAGCTTTCTTAATAGCTGTAATTGACATATATGTACTTTTCTAAAGTGACTTCTGGCAATTTTCTCTGGGGCAAAGTTTTTAGAAAACTAGGCAGATGGTAAGTGCATATAGTTGGAAGTTTTGCATTTT
The DNA here is from genome assembly GCF_018350215.1 of Panthera leo. NCBI lineage: Eukaryota > Metazoa > Chordata > Mammalia > Carnivora > Felidae > Panthera > Panthera leo. The sequence goes on from NC_056679.1 coordinate 45,349,398, forward strand.
GTATGCTCATTCTGAGTTTGTCATATTTTTGGTTGCTTGTGAGTTACCAGTACATTTTGTGACAATTAATAGAAACCCATGGGGGAGGGGAAGAAAAAAAAGAGGTTAGAGTGGGAGAGAGCCAAAGCATAAGAGACTGTTAAAAACTGAGAACAAACTGAGGGTTGATGGGGGGTGGGAGGGAGGGGAGGGTGGGTGATGGGTATCGAGGAGGGCACCTTTTGGGATGAGCACTGGGTGTTGTATGGAAACCAATTTGACAATAAATTTCATATATTAAAAAAAAAAACAAAATAAATAACATTTAATATGAAAAAAAAATAGGGCATCACAATATTGATTAATTCATGTAGGGTATAGTATCACCCAAGTCTAACAAATAAATATGTCAGAAATAAGTCATTTTTTGTGCTATACTGGATTGTACTCTCTTATAAACAAATAAAAATCTAAATATTTATAGGTATGAGTTGAAATCCTTCAAAATGTTCAATAGAGGTAAATCTTATTTCTCAAATCTGAATACTAATGTTAACATTTGAGATCTGGTATATACAGATTTTGATTCTTCTAAATTTTTTATTTCATGAAGCACATAAATTATCTGATGTTATTTTCAAACAATGTCAGAGCTGGATCTTAAGATACATTGTGTGTCCAAAGGATACCATTTACCCTATAATCACTAGATGAGAGTAACCATTTCTCAAAGATGCTAGCAGTGATAATGACTTGAAAGTGGGTGGAATGGGAAATATGGATGCCTTTTTTCCCTCTCTACTTTTGATTTTGATTTTCCACTTTTCTGTTATTTGCATTTTGGTAGTGGCAGTTATAGTTTTTATAGTTCAAATATGTAGTAATGTGATTTAAAATACATTTAGAAATATTATTTAACATTTAATGAATTTTTAAAGTTTTGTGTTCTAACTCAGGGAAGTTCCTTGTTTAGAATTTACATTATTCACGGTTGGGCAATTTGAAATGACCTCTCTCTGAACAGGAAAAGCAATTTTAACTCACCTGAATCCATGTAACCACAGATTTTTCTCAGTATTTTTTTTTTTACTACCTATTATAGATTTTAAGGCACATCTTTGAAATTTCAGAGGCCTATTTTATCGTAAATACTAGCTTAATGTAATGATGATGGCCTGTCCCTTTACAGTCCTTTTTCAGATTAATGTAAGTGCCTGTTAGAAAATTCAAAGAGTTTATTTAAAATGGAATAATGTCAATTTTATTATTTTCAATAAAATGTATATGGCTATCATTTGAGTGTTTCTGTATTTCTGTATTCTTGAAACCAAGCACATTAAAGAGAAGTTTAAGTGACATACTTTTCTTCTAAAAGTTGAAGTTTATCTTTTTTTGTTTGTTTGTTTTATAATTAAACAGGAAAAATAGTGTTGTGATAGGCAGTGGGAAGACATTCTGTCATGCAGTACTACATAAATGTATGCAGTTGATTTATTCACCGGAAATTTTATATTACCCTTTAATCCTGATTTTATTTTTTTAAATTTTTTGTTTGCTTATTTATCTGGTTTTGAGGCTGGGGAGGGGCAGAGAGTGAGGGAGATAGAGAATCCCTAGAAGGTCTCGCTCTGTCAGCACACAGCCCTATGTGGGGCTAGAACTCATGAACCATGAGATCATGACTTGAGCCAAAATCAGGAGTCAGAGGTCTAAGCAGCAGAGCCAGCCACCCAGGCACTCCTGATCCTGATTTTCAAGGTTATCTTCTGATTATCAGTGGGAGTAGGGGGTAGGGAGTTACACTGAAGCATCATGTCAAACATATAACTGTTTCCCATCGACACTGTTAATACCTGTTCTCTAATCAATTACAGTATCATCAGATTCCTTTGTTTTTCAGTAATCATTGGCCAACCTAGAGGACCTTTCACACATCACTACTAGAGGGACCTGACTTTTCATCTTAGTGACTATTTTTTTCCCCCATACAAATTACTATATTTGGCCTGCAATGCATTTTACCAACAGGCTTTACCAGTTATACTGTTTCTGATCTTTGTGATTTTTAAAACCAAAAAAAAATGTTTTAATACTTTGTACTCAACACTTGTAATGTTGTTCATGCCTCATCTGGCCACCAGATGCACACCTAACTGCACTTGCTATCAAAGACATTTAGGCATTTGATAGGGTGGCAATTAGGTTTGTTCATAACTACTCAGCATGGCTCACGATACTGTGCTTCATGACATTTGAAATTCACAGGCATATGTTAATTATCTTATTTAATCATCTCCACAATCCTGTCAGGAAACAAAACTGGTATCAACCTCCACACATTTTTTCAGATGCTGAAGCGGAGATCCAGAAAGATGAAGTGACTTATGAAAGAGCCAATACTTAGGTAGTCTAAGATAAAGAACTCCTGTTTCAAGACTTCTTAGCCCATGCTCTTTCCACTAAAATCATTCTGGAAAAAGTTCTGTAGCTACGTTCTCTCATTTTGTAGTCACTTAGCTTTAGGTCCCTTGTAAATTATGAAAGCCATTACTTAAGCTTAATCCCACCTGTGGACACATTAACTCAATTGAGGTATATAACTAAAGAACCTAACACTGAATGGTGAAAAATATATATGTGTGTGTGTGTGCGTTTATATATATAATATATAGTATATATATTATATAATATGTATATTATATATATTATACATATATACACGCACACACACAGTTCACATATAATATATGCACATATGTGTATATGTATATACACATGTTATTATGCTTATGTACACATGTGCATGCACATGTGCAATCTATTTATGTATAACACATGTGCACATATATTGTGTGAACATATATGTATATACACATATTTGTATATATGTATACTCATGTATTTTATACATATTAACATACATATACACATATATATATGAAATATATATGTATGCATATGTGATGGTAATGCAAAATGTTAATTAACCTAACATCTGAAGGTTATCAAACATTTATTATGTACCTAACATGGTGCTGGGGCACCGGGGTGGCTCAGTTGGTAAAGCATCCGACTTCAGCTCAGGTCATGATCTCGCGGTTTGTGAGTTTGAGCCCTGTGTCAGGCTCTGTGCTAACAGCTCAGAGCCTGGAGCCTGCTTCAGATTCTGTGTCTCCCTCTCTCTCTGCCCATCCCATGCTCATGCTCTGTCTCTGTCTCTCAATAACAAATAAATGTTAAAAAAATTGTTTTAACGTACCTAATGTGGTGCTAAGTATTTATACTTAGCATATATATTTATATAATAAAGTATTATCATTTATTCCTCCCAAATGGTTAGGTATTATTCTCAATCTACAGATGCTGAAGTGGAGAGTGCTCAAGCACCTTTTTCAAAGACACACAACTAAGTGGTGAAGTCATGATATGAACCCACTTTTATTGACTTCTCAGCTTATTTTTACTACATTTATCTTAATCAACATAATTAGTACTTACATGTGCAAGGCACTATTTTAAATAATTTACAAACATCAACTAATTTAATCATTGTGATACATCTGTGTAGTATTCCAAGTGCTGGCAATTTTTATTACATGTGCTTCATGACATGAAATATGGACTCCATTCCAGTTCGTTTGTTTTTATAGATATCAGGTTTCTTTTGCTTTTAAACTCACACAAAATACAATTTTTAATTACAACCTTTTCCTATGAATTTTTTTTAGTTTTTTTAATTTGTAATTTTTTTAATATGAAATTTATTGTAAAATTGGTTTCCGTACAACACCCAGTGTTCATCCCAACAGGTGCCCTCCTCAATACCCATCACCACTCTCCCCTCCCTCCCACCCTCCATCAACCCTCAGTTTATTCTCAGTTTTTAAGAGTCTCTTATGGTTTGGCTCCCTCCCTCTCTAACTTTTCCCCCCCCCTTCCCCTTCCCCATGGGTTTCTGTTAAGTTTCTCAGGATCCACATAAGAGTGAAAACATATGGTATCTCTCTTTCTCTGTATGATTATTTCACTTAACAAGTGTTATACTATGAATTTTTTAAATGTACTTCTCTTTAGAATATACAATATATGTATTGTTTTAATTTTAACATGACATAAATGTATAACATAAATACCTCCAATGGTTTACTCACAGGTCTTTTTTTTTTTTTTTAAGGTTTATTTATTTTTTGGAGGGGGAGGGACAGAGAGAGAGAGAGAGAGAGAGAAGAAGAGAGAGAATTCTAAGCAGGTTTCATGCTGAGAGATATGGGACTTGATCTCACAAACCGTGAGATCATGACATAAGCCAAAATCTAGAGTTGGGAGCTTAACCAAGTGAGACACCCAGGCCCCACTCACCTGTCTGTAATTCTAGGAAAGTTTTTCACATGCTACCTAAATTCATTGCATAAAATTGGACATTCCATAAAACTCTCACACAAGTGACTTCTGTTGATGACTTACTAAAATAACTATCAGATAAAGTTATCCCCATGTTGTGTATAAAAAAGCAAAATATGATAACATAGAAAAGTATCCATTTTATACTATAAACAGAATTTGATAACTATAGCAGACAAAATAGCGCCCATGTAATATTGTAAGAAGACATGAAGAACATTAGTATTTGTAGACCTTATTTGGGGTCTTTGACTTAATTAGTACTTAAAATCAGTTGCATAATTTTATAAGATTCCTCAATTGTTAAAATTGGAGTTGTTCCATATAAATAATACAATAAATTTTATCTATACATAAAACCTTGCTAGCGTTTCAATAGGAATTGCTTTAAACCTATTGACCAATAGGGGGAAAATGGTCATATTTTCCATGGTAGACTTCCAATCCATGAAGGCAGCTTTCTCCCTTTATCTAGGTACTAATTTCTATTCCTAAATTTTATAATTTTCAACATATATATATTTTATTAAACGTATACTGAAGCATTTACTTTTATAACCAGTTGCCAGTTTACTGCAATATGGTATGAGAATAGAGATAGTTCATCTCAATACACATGTAAGTAGCTAAATTGCAAAACACATATCAATTTATAAAACCAATTTCAACTAACAAAGGGCCTAAATCTAAACACTGTCACACTTTTCTGGAAAAAGTCAAACATAATTCCAATTTTTTCATTAGAGCACTAAAGAGCAAGAGAATACTTAACTATTCTTAGACACACCTCTCAGATCAGGTACTCAACAATGACTAATTCTGGAGGAAAACACTGAACCTATTTTCCCTGGAAAAGAGGAATTAGCTTACTACTCATTTTTGAGCTCTGTCTAAAAGACATAGCTCTTTCCTTACCTCAATCAACAGGTAGTTTACTTAAGTTTGACTTGATTCTCATGTTATAATATCCATATTGCTATAAAAATCTGTAGTCTGGGGGTGTCTGGGTGGCTCAATTTAGTGTCCAACTCAATTTCAGCTCAGGTCATGATCTCATGGTTTCCCAGATCAAGCCCCATGTGGGGCTCCATGCTGACAGCGTGGAGCCTGCTTGGGATATATTCTCTCTCTCTCTCTCTCTCTCTCTCTCTCTCTCTCTCTCTCTCTCTCTCTCTCTCCCCCTGCTCACTCACACTCTCTTGCTCTCTCTCAAAATAAATAAAAATTTAAAAAAATATCTGTAGTCTGATAAGGGATTATGTGAACAAATCACAGGGAATCTAGAATTTATTTAACAACGACCTCCAGTTATAATACCAATCATTGTGAATGTATAGTATATGGAAATATTTTCTATTGGGAAGATATGAAAAATAAAATAGTTATTTTAACTGATATGTACTTTCTCTTCCATAGGTATATAAGAAAACAAAGGGCTTAAACGTGCACTGGTAGTATTAAATAAAAATCAGATTTATGTAGACAATACTACTTCAAAAAGACAAAACATTTGGAGACACCGATTTGAAACAACCCATTGATAGAAACAGACTAGGAAGGAAGGGAACAAGGGTGGGAGGGCAGGAGGAAAAAGGAAGAACAAAAATGAGCTTTAGGAAAACGCCATACATGCAATCACATGCCTTTGCCAATATATTTAACATGTTTCAAATAACTGAGAATGATGAATGAAAATGAATAATTTATATGGCAAAAAAAATGTCAAAAGTTCTTTGCATGGGTCACATCAAACAATCTATAGGCAACATTCCTACTTCCCGATGGGTGGTTCAAGTTCTTAGAGTCCTTGAGATATTACTAATTTTACACTTTTAAGTGAAATAGGAAAGAGAATTTAAAACATGAAATGTAAGACATGTAACATATAAAATATTTGATCTGACAATCATTCCTAGATACACAATAAAAATGGCAACTAAACACTGTTAAGACAATTAGGTTTGATTTGCATTTACCTAAGATGTATGATGCAGAATTTATAAGCAAAACAAGATCTGGAGCTAGGCAGTAAATTTTAGTTTTTGACCTAAATTGAGTCTGCATTATTTATAGGTATATTGTTTTAAACAGTTGTTTGCTATTAATATTGTGATAAAAGTTTACAAACATCTAACGTATCTATCTGCTCTTTCACTTTTGAAAGAATAACATTGTTGGGTTTTTTTTTTTAGAGCATTGGATTTTTTTAATCAAAAAAGAAAGTCTGTGAAATACATAACCAAAAAATTATTCCAATAAAAAATATTAAAACAAGAACAGAGAAGCATAAATATCTGTGTAACTAAAATGAGACATGTGCTAACATTCCTCAATGTAATTTCTGCAGATTCTAGCATTAGCCGTTGTCAATCAAGTTATTCTCTCTACTGGTAAGATATATGAACAAATTGAGAAATGTATTATTTTCAGTTTTGTTTATAATTTTATAATGTAAGATAAGTACATGTTTAATATTGTCTTTCTGGATCTATATATTGTTTTAACAGAGGGTTAAAGACATGATAAAAGATCTAGTAGTACAATCTTAAAACATTTTGTAACTTTGAGTCAGTCATAATTAATCTTCAACTATCTAATTACAACGGTTGAACATAATATGTAAAACTCATGTTTATCAATGTAAATATTGCTTCAGAGATGTTATTGATATATAGAATGTTCTTGAGCTATAGTTTTCAAATCCTCCAATTATTTTTTTTTAATATTTATTTGAGAGAGAGAGCACACATGCATGTGTGCAGGATCAAGACAGGGAGGGGCAGAAAGAGAGGAAGAGAGAGAATCCCAAGCAGGCACTGTGCTGTCAGTGCAGATCCTGCTTTGGGGCTGAATCCCAGGACCCTAGGATCATTACCTGAACCAAAATCAAGAGTTGGACGCTCAACTGACTGAGCCATGCAGGCGTCCCAAATCCCCCAAATTTCTATCATTCCTATATTCCTATTTAAACATAAAAAGATATCTAAACATGCATTTCTAATTTAAGACTGTCCTCTCACTATACTCTGAATGCTATGCACCCTTTAAATGTAACCAGATTTGTTTTATATCTCAGCATATGGCCAATCATGTTCATTTAAAAATCAGGATTATTCTGAAATGGTTGATTGTACTGTAGATCAATGTAGTTGACAGTGTTTTTCAATCATCTACGGTTTGTAGCTTTTTCGATTTGTTCTAATAATTTACTGACAGATGGACTTATAATCTCTAACAATGATTACGGTATTGTATGTTTTTCCTTTTTATTTTTGCAAGTGCAGTAAAGTTCTGTGATTAGTCACATGTACATATACAATTGCTGTGTTTTCCTGATGAATGGATTTATTGTCACAAAATATCCCTTATTCTCTTATTAATCTTCTTCTTGAACATGTCACTCCCATTAACATAGCAATTTTAGGCTTCTTATGCATAAACATGGTATATCTTTTTACATCAATTTATTCTCAAAATGTTTGTAATTTTTTATTTAACATGTTTCTTATAGAAAGCATAGTTAGGTATTGATTTTCTTTAAATTCATTCTGTTAGTCTCTGCCTTTTAATTGGATTGTTTTGTCCATATCATTTAATATAATGGTAAAATATAGATTCATGATTATAATATTTCCTTTTTGTGTGTGTCTCCAATTTTTCCTTTTTTTTTCCTAACATATTTTAGATTATATATTTTTCAATACCTTACTTTTATATTGTTTTAATTAACAATTTATATTATTTTGGTTTAGTGTTTGTTCTAGGTTAAAGTTAAGATCAGTCAAGGTGTCTATGATAACTCAAGCATTGAAGGAAAGAGCTACACAGTAGTTGGGAGTACTGTTGTAACCAACGGCAAAAAAATCAATTAAAATTAGTGTAAAAGAGAGGTAGCTTAATAATTCATTTTTAAAAATTACAGGGGTGCCTGGGTGGTTCAGTTGGTTAAGCATCCGACTCTTGGTTTCAGCTCAGGTCATGATCTCATGGTTTCATGGGTTCAGGCCTCCCATTGGGCTCTGTGCTGACAGAGATTTTTGGGATTTCTCTTTCTCTCTCTCTCTCTCTCCCTCTCCCTCTCTCTCTTTCTGCCTTTCCCCCACTCACTGTCTCTCTGCCTCTCAAAATAAGTAAACTTTTTTAAAAAATGACAAATTTTCATTAAAATGAAAAAAATATATAACAGGTAAATTGAAGGAAAGTTTATTTCAAAATATACCATCATATTTGACAAGTGAGAAAGACTGCTAATTTTGGTCTACCACAGAGTATTAGATTCATCAAGTTAGGACCCTAACATATCTCTAACAATGATTTTGATTATTAATAGAGTAACACCTGAATGATTATGAAAGAGAGGTACCAAGAGTCAACTATTTTCTGTAACAGTAAAAAAAAAAAAAAAAAAAAAAAAAAAAAAAAAAAAAAGAAAAGAAAAGAAAATGATCGAATTGGCCCTTAGCCTTGGTATTTGGAAATTATCCACATGACCTAGCTGGGTCTTACTGTGGAAGGTTATTACCTATACTGTGTTCTACAGTTAAGTGTTGCCATTGTGTGAAACTATAATAGTCTATACCAATAAAGATCTCAATTATGATATCTAATTGCTTTTCACTGTTTTCCTATCCTTTCTTATTTAGTAACAAGTATATAAATTAATTATTAATTATTAAAATAGTATAAGAATATTTAGTTTCTCCTACGTACAAGTACAAAATATTGTGTGTGTGCACATATGTATAAAATCCAGACACATTAAAATTTTATTTCCTCATTTCATATTCATTAAATATCTGTCCTCTTTCATATTTCCATCTTCCAGTTTCATGAATTTCATTCATTTGCATAACATATTTTTATTTTCTAGCTAAATATTTAGAACTGTAAGCATGCTAACAAGAAGGAATAAACCAAAATAATACTTATTTCTATTTCTATTTTTTGTTGTTTTTAATTGCTTTTCTAGATTTGTTATGTTAACAGTTTATTCAGTAATTCTCTCACTGCCTCTTCCTGGTCATATCTCTACTGAATTACCTAAAATTTGTCTTATAAATGCAGTTACTTTTATTTTACTAAGAATTTACTCATTTAATTATTCAAAAGATTCATTAAAGAGATGTTTGAAATCAACTGTGACAGAAAGGTTGTCAATTAGTTTCACTGGTTACTCTACATGAATAGTTGAGTTTATTTTACTAACAACTATTAAAATAACTTCTCCAATTAGGAAAGGTTATCAGAGAGTAACTTAAAATAAACATAAACAAAGGAGCAACTGTTTACTGCCCAAGTGAATCAGAGAGCAGAACTGCAGACTGTAGATTATGGCAAAATGTTTTAATGCAGTATATAAATTCAAAACACTTAAATAGCTTGTACTATTTAAAAATAGTGATCCTATTTTGTCAAAATTGCTGTCAATAACTCCCTTTCCTTAGAGTGCTTCTGTGCATCTATTTTGTTCTTCTCTTTCCAAATTATCCTAGGTCTTGGGGCACCTGAGTGGCTTAGCCGTGGGTTCGAGTTCTGCCTCCGGCTCTGCACTGGCAGCTCGGGGCCTGCTTGGGATTCTCTCCCTGCCCCTCTCCCACTCATGCTTTCACTCTTTCTGAAAAAAATGAATAAACTTAAAAAAAAATCCTGGGTCTTCATTTCTTAACCAGTTTTTTAAATAGTAAAGTTTGTGACTATTTCTAGCAATGTTCCTTGAAACAAGAAATATATTCTTGTTTCTGATATGATCTCTCTGTACACAGATAAAAGATTCACAGAGAAGGATAAAAAGTTTTAAGGTGCTGCCACAATTTTTGCTTTTTTGTTTCCTTCTGGGGCACCTCCATTCTCTCTCAGCAAGAACTACTTCACATAATTGTTACTATGCCACACTCTGCTCAAAACTGCCACGTTTATAAATGGCCAGTAACTCATCATTTGCTTCTCCAAGCCTTATACCTGATGTTTAAGAGCAAAAGCTCAGGAGCCAGGTGGCCTGGGTTTAAATCCTGCCTTTGTCACTTACTAGCTGGGACACTTCAACCAGATTTTCAGCTCTTTTGCCTTACTTTCCTCCTCTGACAGGTAATAGTTGATGCGGATTGTTACTAAAATTAAATGAGTTTAAACCTTTTTTACAGTGGTTTAAGAGACCTGGCACATAGTAAACATCACACAGTTTATTCAAGAGTTTCATGTGTTCCATTTGGAGGGTAGTGTTTTTTGGTCTTTCGGGACTTTTCCCATCCTTTCTGAAATGATGTCTGACCACACAGTTACGTGCCTATTCTGTGTAAACAGAGACAGTTTACTTTTCTTTGTGTAGCGGGATGTGTGCGTGTGTCTATTATCAACATTGAAGGATCTAAGATATATATACCAAATTATTTACAAATCATTGAAAACAGTACATTATATATTTTTTCAGAGGTAGGGTGACCCTTTCTAAACATATCTGATATCTTTAAGTGAGCTATCCCCCTACATGTAATTCAGAGTTAGCTGGGGCTCCCTGGCCACACGGAGATTGTGAAAAATGACTCAGTTACCAAATTCACAACTTGCAAGGGTCCAGATACTGTGACTTTATGACAGCTCTTTCCTCATGACTGGCTAGTTTCTTGTTCTGAATTCTCATTTCCTGGATCAGTTCTTTTCCACATTAACCTGGATTTGCAGATATCCCCTTCAGTGGTTTTGAGAAAAATATCTATTCACATGAAATATCTAATGAGTTTTGGAATTTATTGAAGATTAGGATGTTATGAGGAAGGAGTTTAGGTCATTTGCGGCATTCATTGCACTATCTTGTAGCTCCAAGTCCTATTTTTCCATCTCTCTCCCTTTTCTGTGATGCAGCAGAATAAATCTACCCTTGAATTCATGCACGACAGTACCAGGCCCCCTTGAGATCTGGTTTTCTATCCCAGTTACTCTTCACAAAGGTTTTTTGTTTTTTTTTTTTGTTTTGTTTTTTTTTTTAAATGAAGACAGGCCTTTCCTTCTTTAAAAAAAAGTCTCATAATCAGTCTAATAGGAACAAAAAAATTTTTTGTGACCTGCTCCATAAATGAGCACTATTTTGGATTTCAGAAACAGTGATATGCCTTTCCACAGGTATGCCATATATTTCCAAATGGCCAGACTTGCAATACACTGGATGATTTTGTACCTTTGCTAAGAAAGTATACGGATTGGAACGTTTGTCAACAAGAAAGCCCATTTCTAGGACAGAAAATTTCATCTGGATAGCAAGAAGGTAAGTAGCATCTACCAAGAGCCAGGAGATCAATTACGAGGCAGTATGGTATCTTAACAAGTAGATGACACAAGATATGAAAAATGATCTGCACTTTCTGTCAGGAAATACTTTGAATTTCAGAGTCAGCACATGGGCATCCTGGTCCATCCTAGTCCAGGATGACAGTGACTGTAGGAAGGAGGATGCATCCCAAGCTGGGCAGAAACCAGGCCTAAAGGAACTCTGGTATTGATCAGGGTTACAGCTCCAGGAAAAAGAGCAGGAATTCAATCAACCAAGGAAGTCTTAGAACTGTGCACTAGAAGAGGCGAACAAAATGCATTAACCATTCTCAGATGGTCTCTGTCTTAAACTAAGAGTCAAGCAGAGTGCTGTGCACCAGTTAACAATCCCAAGGGAGGAATCTAGCCCCTGTGGCGACTGCATCTTGGTATCAAAGTCATCAAGGAAAATAACACAGTCAAGCACTGGATAGAAAAACACTACTGAGAAGACAGAGAAAAATCAGCTCCAATGGCAGGTGATCACCCCAGAAGGATGGCCAGAAGGTCTCTCTCTGTGGTCAACATGGGGCAATTGGTCTATGTGCAGAAGCCACATATTGCACTGGTGTTAACCAGGTGCCACACGATACACATGGGTTCAGCAAAGACCAAAGACGACTCATTGAGCCTGAGACAAGGAAAGAGTTTTCCACACAAGGTGATAAGCTCTGTGGGCTCTTTATCTCTTGACCTGGGAATGCACCAGGTCCAAGGCCCATGTTTTTTTCTTTCTTGTGGCTGAGCAGTGAATGAAAGACTGTATGTAAGAGAATGCCCCCCAGCACCGCAAAAATAGTGCTCATCTAGTATTTGCCACTTATCGGTAATGACATTTTTGTGAACTTACCAGTTATTTGACAATAACAATTCCTTCTTCAACTTAAGCAAGACTGAGTTAGATCTCTATTATTTACAACTGAAAGATTCTGGATTAATTCATCCCTCAATTAAAGCTAATAAAAGCCTATGCTTAAGGCATAATAAAATTACAGACTATATTAGTGTTCATCCATCTTTTTAGTTTCAGTTTTCATCATAAGTAAGTATTATCATGGTCTATAGTGTAGCTCAATGTCTTTTAAAAGTATAAGATTTGCTTTCATTACTATGAAAAGATTCAACTACTGAATGTTATGCTTTGTCTCTTAATTAAATGACAGGGCAAAGTTTCCATCGTAAGACCTAATGACAAATGAAGTTAAGTAAATGCTTCTTTGAGGGATAAAGGATAAAAATGAATCTGAAGAGAGGTAACCATTTTATATACATATTCATTTACAAATAGCTGAAGGGTATTTAAAGCACAGAACACACAAGTTAACATAGCACTGAAAAACACATCATGATAAACGCTGAGAAGTATCAGGAGTAGCAAGACAAGAGCTCTACTCTAAAGATTAAGTGGGCATTCTGGAAATACAGGTCAGTGCTCATTCAACAGATTCAGATTCAGTTACTATTTATTGAGGGTTGGTTATAATGATAAACCGGTCTCGGTAACAAAAATGTGTGGTCCTGGTTATCAATCCAATTTTACAAATGAGAAATTGAAAATTATCGAGATTTTTAAAACTCAACCAATGTTACATAGCTGGTAGTGGAAGGTCCTAGAATATAAACCTTTACCCCAAGTTTGTATTAATTTCACTACAACATGTAATCTATATAGTATTATCTGTTCACCTGACTGGCGTAGGCTGAAGAAAGTTTCAAATCTGAGTAATATGAATATAGACTCTTCCCATGTAACTAAATAAAAACCATAATTATTATGTGTATCAACTCCTAAGATATTTTGATTTACTATTAGTTTCAGAAATTCAGATATATTCTTGTACTTCCTAGCTTAGGTCCAAATGTTTTATATCCAAATGTTTTGCATCCAGATATTTTGCTTATGTTATGTACATGTACATAAATACATGTTTATTATAGACCTATGTATAATTTTATTAAGATTTCTGTTATTCTTTGTTTTTCATTAAAAATACTTTTTGTTTCTTTAAATCACTGAAATAATGGGAAAGAATTGTAAGCTCAAGATAGTTTTCAAATATGTTAGGTAAATTGACATAATAAAGCTAAGAGATTACTGCCCATCAGGTCAATAATTTGTGAACTAAGAAGGATTAATAGGATTTATGACTCTTTTCATCTACATGTAGCACAAGCAATACTAATTATATTTTCATTAACCTTTGAGGCTAGATCATGTTCTAATAACTTAGTCCTATTATGGACTAATCCACAGTTTTATTGTTAAAGTGTAAACAAAAATAAGGTCAAGGTACATAAATACATATCCAGGAAAAAACAAAACTCTGCTTCCATGATTTAAAAAACTCATCAAATATATCAAATATGACATGTATTTTGAATTTCTCAAACTCCTGTTGATTCCATAATAAACGCCATTTCTAACTAATGATTCCTTTCTTTGGAGTAGGCAGGGGTTAAGCATCCCAAACCCAAGTGAGTTAACACTTTGCTGCAAAACACTTATACTTGAAATCCGTATTGTTTTGATTACCTTTCTCTAAAGAAAAGCAAGACAAATGCATGAAGAAGATGTTAAGTAGCTTTCCTCCCCTTCTGTTTTCTCAGCATACACTCCATGCTGCCTGTAGCAGAGACTGCTAGCTTCCCTCCTCTTCTCAAGTAACAACTACAATTAGGTACAGGAACAGTCACAAAGATTACATATTCTAGGCTCTCTTGCAGCTACATGTACCCATATAAATACATTCTGTTCAATGGGATACAGACAGAAGTCCTGAACTCAAATCCTGAATCAAGCCATTAGTTAGAAAGTGGCAGGTGTCCATTCATTTTTCTCCTCTTCCTTCTGGTTAGAAGGTAGGTGCAATGGGAGTAGAACACAGTATGGAAGCCGGTATTGAGGTTTGCGTAGCAAAGGCCAAGAAAATTTTGGTCCCTCTCACTACAGAATTCTTGTATCAACTCTGGCTGTTTATGTTAGACTGTTTAATGAAAAAGTATGAAGTCACTGACATTTGTCCATTATTCAGTGCAATAAAAGTAGCATCCTAATACAGATATTTTAATCATACCTTACATATAGCTTTGAGTCCCTTGATATCTCTACATATCACACATCTGTCATCTGCCTGTAATAATCTAGTCTCAGATTAAGCCAAAGAGTCTCCTCTCTGCCTGATGAAACAGAAAACATGAAATTTTAGAATTATTATACATTCATGTTTACCAATCTCAGGCATTCAACATACTCCTGAAACATGATGAAATTCTCTTGTAAGCTTCCTCCCCTACTCACTACATCAAATATTTCATTATGTTTTCTAACGTCATCTGAACCAAGTACTCATTGTCTGCCTCCCTCCCCCAAACCTCAGCTACCTTCATAATCTGGTGAGAAAAAAAAAAAAAACACAAAAAAAACACGCCAACAATAGCTGTAAGATTCAGACTTCCCATCTTCTCTACACCAAAAACAATCAACACTGGTATCTTTTTTTCCAGAATAATCTTCACTCAAGTTATAGGGAATAAAGAGTTGACTCTTTTCAACTATCAACACCCTCATATATACTGGAACCTCATCCATTCCCAATATCCTTATCTTCATTCTTTATTGGGTTTCAAAAACTGTCTTTCCCTACTGGATAATTTTAATATTCAAAACAGCCATAATCTCCCTCCCTCTGAAAACGAACAGACCCTTGGCCTCCAATCTCATTTCAGTTGCTTTGTTTTCTCTGTTTTTAGCATTGCTTCTTGAACAAGCTGTCCCCTTGAATAATCTACTGGTTTTAGCAATTGTTCAGATCATGAAAGATTATTAATTTAGTTAAGCTCAAGCAACTTGTTAGGTTTCTTCCTTTTTTTATTCATGCATATTTCTTTATTAATTTCATTTTTTTTTAAAATTCACATCCAAATTAGTTAGCATATAGTGCAACAGGTTTCTTCTTAATCTCCTGTAAGCATGCTTTGTCAACATTTTTTTCTTATTTCTCTCCTATGTCTCATAAGGCTGTTCCTTCCTTGTCTTGTCTGTTTATCACCTTTTAAGTATTAGAATTTCCTCAGAATCAGTGCTAAGTTCTTTTTATTTCCCACTTTCCATGGCCTCAAGAGAAAATCTTGTCTATCTCCATGGGTGTAAATATCATTTTATGTCAGTTGTTCTGAAATTGTAGTGCTAGGTCAGCTCGCTATCTATATCTATCTATCTATCTATCTATCTATCTATCATCTACCTAACTAATCAAATTTCGGTTAACATTTCTATACTTAGATCTTACTCACATTTGTACTTCAGCTTCTCCAAAATTAAAATCTCAGTATCATCTGTCTTTATCTTCTACATTCTCTGTATTTTTAAATGAGTGTTCCATCCATCTGCTTGCTCAAACTCATTACCAACTAACTACTTTATTCTTTATTTTGTTCTCATATTTAAACCATTACCAAATTCTGTGACTTCTATCTCCAAATATATCTAAATTTTTTTCATTTCTCATCTCTACTGATACAACCCCACTCCAACTTGCATAGGCTCCTTTCTCTTCCACTACTGGTCTTTTCATTTACATTTGCCTCTGCCCTCCATCCAGCACTGAGAGCATTTTCCTTCTTTTTAAATAAAAGTCAGATTATTTACTACCTTAAAAAGGCTCAGCAACTTTCAATTGCCTTCAGAATAAAACTCCTATTGCCTAGAAGACCCTGCATGATCTGCCCCCTTTCTGTATTTCTATCTCATTTTTCACCATTAGCTCTCATGCTTTCTATCCTCCAGGCATATGAACTTTCATTCAGTGACCTGAAAATCAAACTCTTTCCTACCTTGGAGTCAGCATACAAGCAGTCCTGATCTTCAATGTGTTTCTTCTAACCTCCTCACCTGATGAACCATTTTCAGAACTTAGCTAGAACAACATCTTCCCAGGACATACTTCCTTTTGACTCCAAATTATCTTATGTCTCCACATTTTATATTTTCTGAAAACTGTTAGCCTCTTTGTCCCAGTGATTTGACATTTACCTCTGTTGTTTGTAAAATATCTGTCTTTCCCACTAGAATATAAGCTTACTGATGGCATGAATCATACCTATCTTGTTTAATGATGTATTTCCAACACCTGGGATAGGACATGGCACATGGTAGAACTTCAATAATATTTTTATTCCTAAATAAGAGAGTGCTCACTATCTGACCTCTAGACACTACGGATTTAAGTGTAGTTTGGCTACAGGAAGAATATGACAGCTTTGCTAATTTCGACATCTTGCGTTCCCATTCATTCTACCACTTATGAATACATTTATGTTTTATATACTTTACACTTTATGAACTTTCCAAACTGAAGCAGTATCTGGGACATGGTCAACTTTGGGCTAATAACAAAAATACTTTCCTCAGTCACAAGTTTCCAACCTAGGGAACAATGGTGAAACCTCCATGGATAATGGTGAGTTCCTCCCATTCCCCATGTGTGGATTATTCTCAGTGACTAGCTGGCCTTCTCAGGTGAAACTCAGTTTCTTATAGAACATTTGCTCTGAATATCATGTTATATTATAGATCAAATAGAATTTACTTTGCTAGCTTGGGCACATAAATCTTACTAATAGAACTTTCTATAGCAATACATACTCCCAATTCAACAAAGAAATTTTTAAAAGTTGTTACAATGCAACTTTTCACGATTCCTGAAATCTAAATGTAAAGGGATTTTCCCACAACCTCTTAGGCAGAAACAAAAACTTATTAAAAAGGTAATTTGCATTAAACTTTTATGTTCTTTCTCCATCACCAGAAACTAAACAAGCATAGAGTAGCATGTACCACCTAATGAAACAAAGAGTCAGAAATCTCTAAAACCTTCTAAGTCGTCACGATATTATTTGCATGTGATCATTAAAGTAGCTATTAAAATATGCATAAGAAATCAGAGCATATTTCATTTGTGCATCTAATCTAAGAATACTTGGGAAAATACCCTTGATCTAAGTAAATTTTCCCTAAAACTACAGAGGGAAGAAAATAAAGTTATAAATAAAATTTTATCATATATATATTTTATATATTTTTTACATTATATAATACACACAAATATAGCAATTTAAATTCTACAGGTGGAATATACAATATAATCATTAAAGTAAGGAATCTTAAAATAGAAGTGATACACTGGAAAAAAGTAACTGTACTACTATTAAAATATTTTAAACAAAGAAGATCTTTCCAGAGATCTCAACTACAATTACACAATTGAATCCCTTTTGGCACTTTTATTTATTTATTTTTAATTTTTTTTAATGTTTATTCATTTTTTGAGAGACAGAGACTGAGGGGGGGGGGGGTAGGGGCAGAGAGAGAGGGAAACACAGAATCCAAAGCAAGGTCTAGGCTCTAGACAGCACAGAGCCCAACGTGGGGCTCAATTTCACAAACCATGAGATCACGACCTGAGCCAAAGCTGGACACTTAACCAACTGAACCACCCAGTGGCCCGCCCCCTTTGGCACTTTTAAAAATGACAGCTGCCCTACTAGATATACTAGTATGTTCTAGGGTGGATCCAGGCATATGTAATTTCTCATGTTAATTCCTCCACTTATCACCAATCTGCTTTTGTCAGGCTTTCTCACCTCTGTAACTGGACATAAAGCCACACTTTCAAACCACAGTTCTGTTTTCTGTGCTCTTACTGAGGCTAACTGGTTGGCTCTTCTTTCCAAGTTGCTTTCTGGTGATGGGCTATGTTTAATTGCCCTCCAGGTGTGTGCTGTCTGGTGGTCCTCACCTCTCTCATTGTTTAACCACTTGTATAACTTCCCTCCACTTGCTCAACTAAAGCTCAGCATTTCTTCAGTTGAGATGCAAAAGCATTTTTGACATTGGCCAGAATTGTCATTCTCTGATCTTTCAGTAGATGCAATGAAAGTTGTTGCCTGAGATTTCCAAAGTCATATTTTAAGATTTAAAATTTAAAGTTAAAGGGACTTTTGACTATATTCTAAATTACATATGCTAAATGGAAATAGCGTGACAAGGATCATCCAACTATCTTGGCAAACTAGAAGGCACTTATACATCAGCTTTCTCTCTATTCTCATACATTTCCATCTTTAGAACATAATTAGTAAAGAGTTGTTCTGTGTCTGTCTGTACGTAGAGTTGAACAGACATCTAGTTAAATCTGAATTTCAGATACACAACACATATAGATTTTAGTATACGTATGTCCCAAATACTCATGGGACATAACTAAAATATTACCTGTTGTTTATCTGAAATGCAAATTTAACCAGTGTCCTATATTTGTATTTGCTAAATCTGGTAATCCTATACCAAACTCTATTCCAAAGCAGTGCAAGAAAACACTGATAAACAAAACTAAACAATTCTAGAAGCTTTTTATGGTTAGCAAATTCAATTTGCATATCTATTTTGACTATAATGGTGATGCAATTCTCAGATGTGTCTCTGGATTAATGGGAGGCACACAGCTATGGTGGAAATTATTTTAATATGAGGGATTTGGAAGGTTCAAGCAGAGAAAGAATTTAAGCAAATGGTAATAAATTTCTGTTCTGGAGAGTCAAAACTGAACTAGTAGAAAATACACATAAGCCTTTAAAAGATTTCTTCACCGATTACAGTAAGTCTATGTAATGGCATATAAGATATTTTCCAAGTGATTGACAAAACATTTGAAAGTTAAAACTAAGACTAAAACTCCCTATAATGGCAAAGTATTTTGTGAAACTATTCTTAAATACATGTAGGCTAAGAAATCTAATAAAGTTTTTGCAAAATTGTTTCCAATTCTCCATTTTTCTTTTCAAGGAAAATGATAGAAATAAAGGCACAGACTATTCTAGTCAATGATCTTCCAGTCCCATTTCAAGAGATTTTAGAGAGGCATCATCATGCTTTCACTCTTTTTACTGTATCATTTATCAATATATAAAAAATCAAGGATTTCTTTTTAATATTTATTTTTGAGAGAGAGAGAGAGAGAGTGTGAGCGAGCGAGCAGGGGCAGAGAGAGAGAGAGAGAGAGAGAGAGAGAGAGAGAGAGAGAGAGAGATAGAGAGAGAGAGAGAGAGAGATAGAGAGAGAGAGAGACAGACACAGAATTTGAAGCAGGCTCTAGGCTCCGAGCTGTCAACACAGAGCCTGATGCAGGGTTCGAACTTATGAATTATGAAATCATGACCTGAACCAAAGTCAGATGCTTAACTGACTGGGCCACCCAGGTGCCCCAAGGATTTTTCTTTTTAATAATACATGTTAGCTAACAAAATATTGATTTACAGAGGGGAATCCTAAGGATATCAAGGCTTAGACAGTTCAAAAAATAATCATATGCAACAACAGAATTGCTTGTATATATACCAATAAAGCATTCAAAAATGGTATTGGTTTAAAAATACCTTTTCTTGTCCCAGCATAAAATCACAAGGGAGAGGAAGTTCATTTTTTTTTCCTGATGCTAAAACTCTAAAGCTTCAGGAAATTTCTTTATTACTTAGTACTGTATGTTCTAATCAAGCATAAAGAAGGAAAGTGACTACTATCAAAGGACCCATAAAAAGAGTTTATGATGTTTCAGAATCAGACAACATAAAAAAGGACATATTCAAATTAGAAACACTATTATAAAGTGTGATTCTATAAGGAATCTCCATAACAGTCTTAATAATGTGATTAAAGAGACAAAGTAATAGCAATATACACAAGTACTAATTAGAACATTGAAACTATTACGCCTCATGTGGGAGACAAGTCATAAAATTCAAAGAATATTTGTAAGAAACACTATCAGACTGGCTTTTAAGTTTTTTAGTGCCTGAGGCAGATTTTGTGAACTTGTGGTATGAGTTGAAAATGTTTAAGGGATTTCAATTGGCCTAATAATGCATGCTTGTTTCACAATCTTATTATAATATAAAAAATAATTTAGAAAGAAATAGTTTTTCTATACTAGGCTCAAATGGTACAGTTTATGCCAAGTCTAAAAATTGAACCAAATTCTATAATATTCCAGATAATAAAACTGCACTTAAAAAAAAAAAAACCTAATCTATACCATTATTGTGGTGCCATAAGTTTTAGGTGACTAGAGGTGGTAATAAATAGGAATAATTCTATAATTAGAACAAGATAATCAGTTCAATATTTATTGTATTATCAACTATTTTAACTTGAAAATTGTATGACATTATTTACATACAGCCCATAAAAGTAAATTGCAGTTGAAATTATTATTTAAGAAATTCAGAGCAAAGAGCAATAAAAATAGGAAACCAGGATTACTATGTAGTCTTACCCATTTCCTAATATGGGGCCATAACCTAGGCTATCTACTATTTAGCAGTTAGGGTAATGAAAAGTATGGTCAATGAAATCAGTTTCACAATTGATTTTTGGTTGATATGCTGAGAAAATAAGATACTTCATCAAGTAAACTTTTTCTTTTTAATACACGTTATACTCTTCTCTAGGAAGTTCAAATTTCATAGTGAAGATTAGAAAAACCCTAGAGAAAAAGTGACATATTAACTCTACTTCTTGGTTAAGCTGACATACTTATCAGCGAAAGGGATTTTTGAATCCTAGAGACTTTTTAACCCTAAAACACCTAAGAAACATAACAAGGACAGACTTTCCTCAAAAAGGAATTTGGAAAGCCTGAATTAAATTATTCACACTTTCCCAATGGAGAAACAAATTAGCTACTCACAAAGGGACAAAACATCTTCAGTGAAAATCAGAATTTATCTCGTATGTTTATGTAAAGATAAAATAATATATGTAACAATATTCTTAACAGTATTTGTAATTATAGCAAAGAGCTTCAGAATTCTTTTAAGAAGAGCTTTTAAAATAGGTCGATATTATAAAGGCTCAGTACAATTAATCAAAAACAATATTAAGAGAAGCAAAATAATGAAGGTTAGTTTGTAAGGCTCCTGTTGGTCTTGAACATAGTGAGAAAACTATATAGCACACACTGATTTACAGAGTGAATTGAATGCCCATCAGGATGACCTCTATATACTTTGTTTTTCTAAAACAGAGATAAATGAAAATGATCTCTGCCATCATCAACTAGTTTACATGGCTAGTTAACAACAGAAATCAACATCACTCATCATCAGGGAAACACAAATCAAAACTATGATGAGATATCACCTCACACTTGTCAAAATGGCTAAACTCAACAACAAAAGAAATAACACGTGTTGGTTAGGATGTGGGGATCTACATTCTTGGTGGGAATGCAAACTGGTTCAGCCATTTTGGAAAACAGTATGGAGGTTTCTAGAAAAGTTAAAAATAGAACTATCCTATGATCCAGCAATTGCACTGCTAGGGATTTGCCCAAAGAATACAAAGCTGTATGTTTTAAAGTCAATTCATCTGGAGATAGAGCTAAAGACTAAATGGAAATTGAGATGTCTGATAAAAATATTTTCCCCAAAAGACAGACCGTATATTTGCATTCAGGTTTCATGACTTACTAAACATCTCTTATCTGTAGACTGAGAATATTAGCACTACCAATCATTGAGAACTGTTGTGATTTCATGGCATTTATATCAGTGTCTAGAAGGCAGTGAATGCTAAAGGTTTCTGTAGTGACAATGATGATGATGATGATGATGATGATGATGATGATGATGAAGGTGGTGGTGGTGGTGTCAATGGGGATAAAATAACCTGGAATGCAGAAAAGATTTGAAACAAAAATAATATTCTGAAATCTATTGTCAATTGCATACAAAAACAGAAAATATTGCTCATAGACACGTGGTTTAATGGTCGGCCGTGGTATGGTGGTGACCTTGTATGGTTCCATATAAGTGAAACAGGTGAAGCTTATCTGCAGTCTCACCCAAGGCTTACTTGGCAGGTGACCTCTGATTCTCCAGGAACATGTGAAGAGAGGCAGTCTTCCAAAAGGCGATCACATCTTCCATCTACCTCTCTATTTTGTGGGAGGCAGTTTCTCATCTACCTTTCTAGAGCTAGTGAGACATGGAAATTTCAGTCTCCCCTCCCTTATAAAACTACTTGTCTGGAATTGGCTTCCGGATGGCAGAACAGACCACTGGCTCATTATGCCAACTATCTAGTCCCTCTGGTTCTTTGACACAGATGACAGACACCATGCTGAGCTTGTCTGTGTTAAGTAATTAACTAATGGGCTTGTACGGTGGCAGATGGCAGCTACACTTGTGGTGAGCATAGCGTAGCATTACACAGAGAAGTTGAATCACTCTGTTGTGCACCTAAAACTAATGTAACACTGTGCATCAAATATACTCAAAACTGAAAATAAAAAGCATAAAAAAAAACCATTTGGGTATGTTGTCTCCTTATAGGCTATATATATGGAAGACTAGAAAATTTTATAGCAGGTACAGTAGTCACTGCTGTTTAGGGACTACTGGATCTTTTGATGTTACCTCAACTTGAGACGGCTATCTCACAAGATGAAAATTTTCTAGTGAATTGAATAAAATGTAAACTTGTTGTCTGAATAAATGATACCTCATCGATTTTTAACTACCAGAACAAAAACTAACATCATCATGTTGATGGAACGATAGAATAGTTGACAGAGTAGAATAGTAACAATAATATATTTCAACATATTCCAGAATGTACACAGCAGTTTTATTGGAAAGCGACTGAAGAGATCAGTTACTAAAATAACTTCATAATTATGAAAAGACAAAAATAATTAAATGCTATAACACATTACTAAGTTTGGGATTCATTGAAGCATTTAAACACAATTATTAAACTCTTGGACTTCATTAAAAATGGACAGATCTATACCATATGTCCTTATTTATCATTCACTTCATCACATATTCTGATCTTCCATCAGAAGAAGCATATGCCACAGAAAGCAGAAAAAGGATCAAACTAGGATTTTCAAACAGTCTTTACTTAAATTATAACTTTGGTGTACTGCCAAATAACCATCTGCCTTATATACTAATTAGACCTGTACCACTTAAAAGATATCACTTAAAACAAGTATTTATAGCTTGAAATTTCAAGATATAGTTTCTAATTTAAGGAAATATGTTATCATACTAATAAAGTTATTTTAAATCTTCACTATAGAAAATGTTAGGATAGAAAATGAATTGAGATGTAAAAAATAGTTTGTATTAAGTATAGATTTACTCGTCAAGAATGAACAAGTATGAACTAAGAAATAATATATCAGAGAGTAGGGATTTATGTGAAAAACCTACTACAAAGAGATTCAGTTATTTCCAATCCACTGGGAGTGCATAAGGGTTTATTATTAGAAATACATATTGTGGGAAAATCTGAGAGAAGTATTATCTAAATGTAGAGCTATTTAGATTATCTATTTCTTCATGAATCAGCTTTGGTAGTACAGGTCTCTCAAGGCATATAAAAATGTCAAAGTTATTGGTATAAGCTTGAAATATCTCATTTTTAAAATATTCATAGGATTTGTATTGGCATGTCTCTCCTTTTTCTCTTTTTGTGTGTATTCATCCATCTGGCTACAGGTTTATTGGGGTTTTAATTTTGTTTTTGTTTGTTTTAATGTCTATTTCTTCTTTAGAAAGAGAAAGAGATGCTGAGCATGAGCAGGAGAGGGATAGAGAGAGAGGGAGACACAGAATCCGAAGCAGGCTCCAGGCTCTGACCTGAGCTGAAGTCAGACGCCCAACCGACTGAGCCACCCAGGCGCCCCAGTTTTTTTTTTTTTTTTTGAAAACCAGTTTTGATATCATCGATTTTTCTCTATTGTTTATTTTCTATTTTCTTGATTTCTGTTCAATTTATTTCATTCTATTACATGGGATTTTATATGCTTTTCTGTTTGTTCTAGTTTCCTGAAGTAGATGCTTAGGCCACTAAATTTAATACTTATTTTATAATGTTATCACTTAAATCCATAAGTTTCTCTCTAGTCAATCACCTCTCACTTGACATATTTTGAACCAGTTATTAGGTGAATCCATATTTAGGAACCACTATGTCTCTTGATAAATTGACCATTTTATCCCTAATAATATTTCTTAACTAAAGTCTACTTTGCCTTTCATTAATATAGCCACTCAAAATGTGGGTTATAATTTTCATTGAGGTCTTCCATTCTTCTACTCTTCCTAAACTTCTTTATATTTAAATGGGTTTCTGGTAAACAGTATATTACTTCTTACATATCTAACCAATCTGATAGTTGGTGCCTTATAATTGGGGTATTACCAAATATACTTTTATTAGAATTGCGGATACAGTTTTGTCTTAATATACCATCATGTCCTTTATTTTCTATTTGCCCCATTTTTGTTTCCTTTCTCTTCTTTTTCTACTTTCTGGATGATTAATTGAGCATTAGTTTCATGTGCTATATACTTTGCTATATATTTTTAGTGGTTATTCTATGCCTTGTGAAATAAATCTTTAATTTACCATAGTGTATCTTAAAATAATGATATATCATCTGTTTTCTAAGAACTTTAAAACAGTACACTGAATTTTTCTCTTCTCACCATCTTGTGGTTTTGCTGCCATATGTATCCCTTCTACATGTCAATTATTTTTAAAAGATTTTAAAATAAAAAATGTATTTTACATTTAACACACATTTACTATTCCCGACACTTTATTCTTTTGCTTATATTAAAATTTCCATCTGTCATCATTTTCCTTTTTTCTGAAGAAGTTAAATTTCCCATACCTGTCAGAGCAATCAGACAGCAAAAAGAAATAAAAGACATCCAAATTGGTAGGAAAAAGTAAGACTTCCACCATTTGCAGTTTACATGACACTATATAGAGAAAAGATGAAGACTCCACCAAAAAAAAAAAACTATTAGAACTGATAAATAAATTCAGTAAAGTGCAGGATTCTAAACCAACGTGCAGAAATCAGTTGCCTTTCTGTATATTGATAATGAAGCAGCAGCAGAAGAAATTAAGAAAACAATCCCTTCACAACTGCACCAAAATATACCTAGGAATAAACTTCAACAAGGAGGTAAAAGACTTGTACTATTATAAAACATTGCTGAAAGACATTGAGGATGACACAAACAGAAAGACATCCCATGCTAGTGGATTTGAAGAGTACTGTTAAAATGTCTATACTAAACAAAGCAATTGACACATTTAATGAAATTCCTATCAAAACATCAACAGCATTTTTCACAATAGAAATAGAACAAACAATCCTAAAATTTGTATGGAACCACAATAGCCAAAGCATCTTTGAAAAAGCAAAGCAAAGCTGGAAGTATCACCAGTCCAGATTTCAAGTTATGTTATAAGACTGTAGTAATCAAAACAGTATGGTACTGGTATAAAAATAGACACATAGATCAATAGAACAAAACAGAAAACCCAGACATAAGCCCACTATTAAATGATCAATTAATCTTTGACAAAGGAAGCAAGAATATGCAATGGGGAAAATCTCCTGAAAAAATAGTGTTGGAAAAACTGGACAGCTACATGCAAAAGTGTGAAACTGGACCACTTTCTTAAACCATAAACAAAAATAAATTCAAAATGGATTAAAGACCTAATGTGATACCTGAAACCATAAAAATCCTAGAAGAGAGCAGAGGCAATAATGTCTCTGACATTAGCTGTAGCAACATTTTTCTAGATATTTTTCCTGAGGCAAAGAAAATATAATATACAAAGATAAACTATTCTGATTACATCAAAATAAAAACACTTCTGCACAGGGGAGGAAAGGATGAACGAAACTAAAAGACAAGCTACTGAATGGGAGAAGGCATTTGCAAATGACATATCTGATAAAGGATCATTATCCAAAATATATAAAAAAAACTTCTACAATGCAACACTCAAAAACAAAATGATCCAAGTAAAATGGGCAGAAGATATGAAAAGATTTCTCCAAAGAAGATATACAGATGGTCAACAGACACATAAAAACATGCTCAAAATCACTCATCACCAGGAAAGTGCAAATCAAAACCATAATGAGATATCACCTCCCACCTGTCAGAATGGCTAAAATCAACAACGCAAGAAACAACAATTGTTGGTGAGGATGTGGAGACAAAGGAACACTCCTGCACTGTTGGTGGGAATGCAAACTGGTGCTTCTACTGTAGAAAACAGTATGGAGGTTCCTCAAACATTAAAAATGGAACTATCTTACAATCCAGTAATTGCACTACTGGGTATTTACACAAAAAATACAAAACACCAATTCAAAGGGTTACATGCACCATTACGTTTATTGCAGCATTATTTACAATAGGTAAACTATGGAAACAGCCCAAGTGTCCACTGATAGGCGAAAGGATAAAGAAGTGGTGCGTGTGCAAGTACACACACACACACACACACACACACACACACACACAGGAATATTATTCAGGCATAAAAAGAGAATGCCATCTTGTTATTTGCAATGATGTGGATGGAACTAGAGAGCGTGATATTAATTCAGTCAGCCACAGAAAGACAAATACCATATGATTTCACTCATATGTGGAATTTAAGAAATAAAACAAATGAGGAAAGGAAAAGAGACCAAAAAACCAGACTCTTAACTATAGAGAACTGATGGTTACCAGAGGTGGGTGGAGAAATGCCTGAAATAGGTGATGGGTATTAAGGAATACACTTACCACGATGAATACTGACTGAGTAATGTATACAAGTGTTGAATCACTATGTTTTACACCTAAAACTAATATAACACTGTATGTTAACTATAATGGATTAAAATTAAAAAAAGTATTTCCTAAAGTATAGATCTGTTAGTGATGAATTCTCTGTGCTCTTGCTTGTCTGGAAAGGTTTTCATTTCACCTCATTTGTGGAAGATAGTTTCAGTGAAGATTTACTTTGGCAGGCTTTTGTTTTTCACTGTTGTAAAAACTGTCTTTGTATATATAAAGGCATCTGATAACATATCTACTGTATTTTTTTTTCCTGTTTCTCTGTGTGTGGTGTTTCCTTTTGCTTTGGTTCTTTTAAAATTTATCTATCACTGTGTTGTAAGCAGTTTGCAATGTGCTTTGTTACATTTTTAATTGTGTGATCCCTCTGTTTCAGATTTGTGGAGCTTCTTGGACTTCTGAATTTATAATTTGAAATAAAATTCATAATGTTTGACTGCTATTTCTTCAAATATTTCTTCTCTTTTTTCTTGGGACTTCCTTTGCAACATTTAGTATTTCCCCTGAGGTAATTAATGTTCTTTTATTTTTCTTTTTACCTCAGTTTAGATAGTTTCTATTGCAATGTCGATTATTTCATTAGTCTTTTTTTAAAATTGTGATTTGCTGTGAAGAATCCCAAAACCAAGCAGCATAAAAAATGATAATCATTTATAGTTATTTGTTATCAGAATTCTGCGGGCTAAATGGACTCTGGTAGGTAGTTCTTATTTAGATTTTCTCTACGCATTTGTGATAAGACAGCACAGCAGCTAGAGCCTGAGTTATCTCGAAGGCTTCCTCACTCATATCTGGCATTTGATTCGGGAGTGATTGGAGACCTCAGCAGGGTTCTTACCTGAACCCTTACAAACATCACCTGGACTTCCTCACTGCATGGTGGCTGCACTTAAGAGTGAACATCCCAAGATGGCTAAGCGAAGAAGTGATGCCTTTTCTATCCTAGACTGGGAATTCATGCAGCATTATTTTGACTACTCCTTAATAAGAAAAATAATTATCTAACACCAGTTTTATCTGATACATGAACTTCATTAAAAGAAGATATTGAAATATAGTTAAAAGAAAATACATATATTGATTTTTATGTTTAATAACTTATTTCTCTTAAACTTATTGTATTCATCTTTGAAAACGTGGAGAAGGTTGTTCCACAGGGTTTAGGAAGCAACAGTTATATTAAATGTTAAAATTAGACATTTAGTTACTATTTGCTACATGTGTTTTTTGTAATTTCAATTATCCCGTTATTGATAATATTTCAATAAAGTTGTAAATATAAGATTCTTTAGGTTAAGTTAGACAGGTCAAATATTTGTTAAGGATTCTTCTGTTCAACAAATATCAGGAACAGCCTTAGTAAAGAGTGAAGAGCAAATTGGTCATGGCATTTACCTTCATAGAGATTACAATTGGAGGCACATATTGATGGAATAATTATTTAAATAATTTGAAAAAAAAAAAAAAACTTTAACGAAAACCATGAGAACATTATCTGGGGAGATAGGTAAAAATCTGGATAATTAACAACATTTCCCTAAGGGAGAAAATCTCAAATAAAATGTATTGGGCAAGTAACAGGCAATCTGGCAAAACGAGTAGATAAAAAACTTCATTCAATCCTTAAAATAAAAGATAGGGTGGCTATAATATGATCAATATGAATGATTTGACAAGAGGGAAGGAGACGCTGATTAGCAAGGAGTACAAAGAAAAGACAGAAACCAGATTAGGTAAAACCTTGTATAAGAAGTAAAATATTTTTTATTTTTATCTTAAGAGAAGGGCAGAGTATTAAAGGGGAAGAGAAGCAACCTGAGCACACCTACATTAAAAAAAAATAACCTTAAGGGTACCTGGGTTGCTCAGTTGGTTAAGCGTCCAACTTCAGTTCAGGTCACGATCTCACAGTCTGTGAGTTCGAACCCCACAATGGGTTCTGTACAGATAGCACAGAGCCTGGAGCCTGCTTCAGATTCTGTGTCTCCCTCTTTCTCTGCCCCTTCCTCACTCGCACTGTGTCTCTATCAAAAATAAACATTAAAAAAATTAAAATAATCTGTACATAACTGTAAATGGAAAGGGACGAGGTCATTTTCACCTAAGCAAATGTTTCACATTATCTCATCGTGTGATTCCATCCATTATACTGTATTTATTATAACATTATATATTTTGTGTAGTATGGTACTGTATATATATTTGTTATAGAATTATATTTCATGTTTTAGAGGAATTTGGAGAAATTTTCACTTTATATGTTTGTAGGTCACTTTAAAATTTCAATTTTATGAAAATAAAGTCCCTTCAATAAGCAAAATAATGTCACTTCAAATTATAACATGGCTTTTTGAAGCTTCAGATGATGTTATATTTGAATTTAGAATCATTGGCTCTATGCCTATGGCAGCCAGGAGAGGAAATATTCTGTCACCTCTACAGAGTCACCAGGATAGTAGATAATTTGCCAAGAGATTACTTTCTCTAATGAAAAATGTGTAAGCTCTTCATAAAAAAAATAAATTAAATAAGAATGGTATATACCCTCTAACCTCTGAGTTTCATATAAAAAGTAAATCCTGATGTAAAACAAATCCATTTTGTCATAAAGTAAAATTTGTATGAAATTTCATAATGCATCTAATTTGTAACATTCCAATTGTAAGAAACCTCAATAAACTGTGCAGTTGTCCAGTAACCCAGATGATAGCCAAAGGAATGAAGAAAATCCTTAAAAGATGCAAAGCCATCCTAACACTTTTTGCAAATTTTTACAAAATTTACATAATCTCAATCACTTCTGGCTCCATTCTGTGCTATGCAAATGAACAGAAATGAACTCCCTTTTTTAAATCCTCCCCACAATGAATACCATGCAAATAATTTAGGAGTGCAACAGAATTTTTAAAAGATTTGTGGGAGAGATAAAGGACAGGTTTGAATCTTAGGAAACTAAAATAACCATACGAACATTAAAACGGTCAATGTTGTTATTAGAATATATTTGGCCATCACAATTATAAGCATTTCCACTAGACATTTTCCCAACTTTCCCTAAATCTCCTGCTATCTGCTTTATTCTTTCTCTGCTTCTTTCACATTTAGAGTCAACACCAATTCACTCATTGAACAATTTCTTATGGGAAACTCACCATGTCCCTTCCCAGCCCCTTTATGAGACATGAAGATTCAGTATGAATAGAATCTAGTGCTTAACTTCAAGAATTTCATAAGGCTAGCTCAAGAGACAACAAAACAGCCTTGGTGTGAATAGAATGCCTAGTGTTTTATGATTGCACTCCATATGACAGGTACTTAATAGATCATTTTAGAAATTTTATGTAGTATAATGAAAAGTGCCTTAATTTTCAAGTCAGTCACACACAAGTTCAAACCCCAGGTCTTCTTTTTCCTAGCCAGGAAACCCCAAGAAAGACAACTAACATTTCCGTCTCATCAGGTAAGCACTGGGCATCATTAAGCCTATTGTGTTTTTTTTGTTTGTTGTTTGTTTTTTTACGTGTGTATAATTATACTAAACTGGTACATGGCATGTGCTTAATAACTGATTCCGAGAATACTAAATATTAAATATTTCAGGACTTTAAATGTATGTTTTATGAAATAATAGTTTAGTGATGTGCTCTTTGACACAGATTGTATGGAAGTACCTTTTTTTAGATTAATAAATTATAAGTCTCCTCAAAATTGTACATGTTTACCTATTGTTACTAATGAAAACTCAGGAAAGTTAAGTAATTTGCCAAAAGTTACAATCTTACAAATTACAAATTTAAGTAATTTGCCTAAGGATACAAAGGTATACCAAGGTAAGAGTTTCATTTAACGTTCTATTTCCTGGACACAACTGTTTGTAAATAGACAAATATTGCATTTTATATTCCACACTTATGGATTCATAAAAATTATACTGTTAATTTCCTGGATAGGCTCTAAAGTTCTCTACCTGTTTTGTTCAGCTTCATGGTAACAATACTGTTTGGTTTTTTTACTTCAATTATTACACAAAACCACTGAACTGAATTATTCAGTTGTTCATAGCATCTATCAAATTGCTCATCATGGAAGAGAAAATGTTTCATTGCATGGGAAAAACTCGTTTATAATTTCCCAAAAATATATGGAAAAATTTAATATTAAGCCCCTAGATTCATCTTACCAAATTATAACAGTATCAAAGACTAATAGATAATTTGTTATTCCTTAACATGAACCTTGAGGAATTAAAAACGAATGAAATATCCTGCAACACAGACTTCTTTGCCTCCTACACTTAATAAAGTGTTAGGCTCTTAAATTTAGCTCAACAATTATTTTCCATTATGAATTTGAAATTTAATGTAACATGTATAATCCAATTAGGACCTGCTTCTGTTTTTACTTCTATAATTATTTTAATTAATACCATTAATCTTCTGATTTCTTTAGTGCCTATCACCTGTTCCAACTAAAGAAAGCAATATTTTCCATGAAAAGGTAAGATTGCCATATTTGGTGGTGCATTTCTATGTTAAACCCCAGCTTCAAGGGTTATGTAGGCCACCAGATGTGGATCTGTACTTTTACCTGTGTGTGCTTTCTATAGTGCAAGGAAATAAAATATAAATGAGTTTAGCTTTCTAGCTCCTCTATTACTCAAACAACCTCTACTCAGGAAGTATAATGCAAAATAAAATACTGTGGGCCAGGAAACAGAATGAAGGAATTCTAAATCGGAATCTGTTCATATGTGACTACGTTCAATAATCAGGTTAATTCACTCTCCAGAATCGCGGTTTCCTCTTCTACAGTTGTGGTTAATGATGTCCTGCTTAACTTACAATATTGTAAAATGGCAAGTGAGAAAAAGGGAATTCAGAAAAAGTGATATACCAATTTTTTTCACAAATGGAAAGCATTGTCATTTATGTGTAATCTCAGGATGCTTATGATTTGTGAATTGTATTTCAGAAAATAAAATTAATATTTTTAGGATAAAATTTTATGTTTTACCAACCAATGCCTTTCATTTTGCTCTGAATGGATATATTGAAACACGTCGCTTGCCTGTCTACTTGGATTTCTGATCAGCTTTGTCTTTTTTTGTTGTCGTTTATTTATTTTGAGAGAGAGAGCACACAAGTGTGGTGATCAAAGAGACGGGGAGAGAGAGAATGCCAAGCAGACTGACAGTGTGGACCCTGACGTGGGGCTCAAACTCACAAATCACAAGATCATGACCTGATCCAAACCCTCTGACCCACCCAGGAGCCCCACAGTTTTGTCTAAAAGGAAAGAAACTTGTGAGATAAAATCAGAATGAACAGAAAGTATAACCTGCTAATTCAAACTTTTCTATAAAATAAAAAATGTTAAAAAAAAAAACCCAATACACCTACGAAAAAATGAAGAAATTCTCCTTATATCATTTTAAATCTTCTCACTAGTTTCTTCTTCTCCATCCCCTGATTCTCCCAGTGTCTATTCTGGCCCAGAGTCTCAAAAGAGCTGAAAGTTATTTTTTCGACATTTGTTCTTGTATTGTTTCCATTTTTTTAATGTTTATTTGTTTTTGAGAGAGAGAGAGAGAGAGAGCGAGAGCGAGCAGAAAGAGAGAGAGAGCGAGCAGAAAGAGAGAGAGAGGAAGACAGAATCGGAAACAGGCTCCAGGCTCTGAGCTCTCAGCACAGAGCCCAGAGCCCCACGTAGGGCTCAAAACCACGAACTGCGAGATCATGACCTGAGCTGAAGTCAGACACTTAAATGACTGAGCCACCCAGACCCCCATTCCCCATTTCTGCTTTAAGGAATAATGTCAACATTCTCAGACATAGGGGTACTTTTGAATTCATAAGAGAAATTACGTTTGTGAAGCATTCAAGAGTTGTTTTAAAGTCTATTCCATAATGATGTGTCAGTGTGTCATTTACATGATTCACATGGAGTTGACAGTTGTTACTGAGGATTTCACACTGTCAGCCCAGAGTAGGCAAACTCATTTTAGGTGAGTTGCTGCTAACATGGCTAACACATGAATTTCTTATTCGTGTTGGCAAAGAATCACCTGAAGGATGTGTAAAGGCACAAAATGAATTAGGAAATAACAGAACTCAGAAAGGAAACTGACTGCTTTTAAATGCCACTGATATGATTATGGTAATGCTTAAATGGCACAGGTCTTCGGAAACAAGTTATCAACTTAAGACATTAATACACTACAAATCCTCGTTTTTAGAATTTTTCAATGGATTGCATTTTCTATTATCAAAGGAAGATTTCAGTAAAGCAAGAGGAAATATCCACTACTGCTCCATATTAAATAAAATAATGTTAGCATAACTGAACCTTTTCCTAGACACTTCCTACTTGTTTTTGCAAGAGGGGTAAATTTGTCTAGTTTTATTCATTTATTTTTTTTAATGTGTATTCACTTCTGAGAGACAGAGCATGAGTGGGGAAGGGGCAGACAGAGAAGTAGGCACAGAATTCATAACAGGCTCCAGGCTCTGAGCTGAGCCCCAACATGGGGCTCAAACTCAGTAACCATGAGATCATGACAGGAGCTGAAATCAGACGCTTAACTGACTGAACCACCCAGGTGTCCCTGGTTCTACCTATTTAAAAAAAATTGTTTATTCATTTTGAGAGAGAGAATGAGCATGATTAGGGGAAGGCCGGAGACAGAGGGAGACAGAGAATCCCAAGCAGGCTCTGCACTGTCAGTACAGAGCCCAATATGGGGCTCAATCTCATGAACTGAGAGGTCACGACCTGAGCTGAAATCGAGAGTTGGACGCTTAACCGACTGAGCCACCTAGGCGCCCCTGTCTAATTCTACCTGTTGCCTTCACTGTGCTGCCCTAGTTTTTCCTATACCCTGTTCCAGGATCTGGTTCATTCTGTCTCCAGATATATTATGTGAATAGCAAGGATCTGTAACTCTAAGTAATCAAACCCCATTCTTTATTAATGTAAAGATCATCAAAGGCATTTCTCTCTCCCCTTGAGTAATATATAAAGTGTTTTTTTTTTTTCTTCCATCTTGGGAAACATGGTGCAAATACAAGTGTTAGAATCAATAATGAATTTGAGAGAAATGATGAAATAACAATGATGAGTTTGTTTTACCATCTGTTACAGACATGCCTGACTTCATTTTCTGCTTTCTCAATCGATTTATAATGTTACTTTTTCTCTTAGTAAAACATTAAAAATTAAGTGAAGGAAGTCTATAATGGCAGAATTTACTCCTTATTTACATTGTTTAATCATAATAAAACTGTAAGCAAAGATATCATGAATTATTTTATCAGTTTTAAGATTAATGAATAAAAATTTTCTCATTCTATTTTAGGGATTTCCATTTAATAGGATGGTAAGTCAATTAAAAAACATACACTATGTGTCAGGCACTGTCTCATATTGGGAGTTGGAAGTTGAACAAGATAGAGCTTAGAAGTTCATTGTAATGGTGGAGAAAAAAAAAAATCACTGAATGTATAGACTGCGTATCCCTCACATTATAGAATCACAACTTCCTTTTGGGTGCCTCTTCTACTTGTGTCTAGACTGGAAAAAAATAAATACAGATGCACATTTGAGAATATTGAAAGCAATCTAAATATAACCTGTCCAATCAATTCCCAGGAAAACCAAGGTGGGCACATGATCTGAGTTTGGCCAGTTGAGTCCTTCAACATTCAAATCTTGAGTGATTAACTAAAGGAAAAGCCAAGGCAGCTGTGATTCATTCTCCCAGTGTTTATACCTTGAATGGTGAACAATTTCTTCCTTCCTCCTTCCTAGCCCTCTGGAGTCTTTCTGGACCCTTTTCATATTCAGACCTACTTTAATTAGCCTTCCCATTTCTTCCATGTGTTCCTAATTTCTTCCCAAAAAATTCCTTTTTGACAAGTTAGCATAAGCTTCTTACTGCTTTTGATGAAAGCACAAAAATCTATCCAAAACCTGCAGTGTTTATTTAATGAAGAATGCAAAATATAGATAAATGAGAAATTAGCTTTTCATTATTAATGACTGAAGATTTGAAAACTTCTCTATTTCTTAACCACACTTGTGTGAGAAACATCATCTTTCTCACCAAGTTCTTTTCACACAATTTCAAGCAAAACATTTCCATTCAATCCCCAGTTATACTTGGGTCTGTGAGTTTCCATGGTATGCAATGGGAACAATTTTATACCTTCAATAGTAGTAGGTCTCAAACTTTATCAACTTAGAAGAAAATAAAAAGCTATATCCTAGAACATATAAAGTAGTAAAAACAAACCAAAAGACCTACTTGAAAGTACGAGAAGGTGTTTATGCAGGCAGCAGAGCTTTTTAAGTGAATCAGATTAGGACATGTAAGAATTTTAATTCTGTGATTTTTTTGTGTGTGTCTGCAGGTGCTCTTGCTTCTATCAGATCTTGCAAGTGAAAACTCCATCTTGCTAGATCTAGGTGGCAGAGGATACAGTCATGAATCAGCAGAACTGACGAAAATTTAGGGAGAAATTCCCGGGAATGGGATCAAAATCTGATTACAAACTCTGCCCGGTTCAGCAACTAATTCCAAAATGATGCGTGTGTAGGAATGGCCAGGAAAACAGCCGCCATACAGGAGAGCAGTCTGTGAAAAATCAAACCGCTCCATGTAGTTTGCTGCTCTTTTGTCTGACATCCCCTGCCTTTTATGTAGCTCAACTTGCAGAGAAGTTTAGCAAGAATGCCAAAGCATATGAATATATTCAAAGAAACATTAGAAATTATGTTTAAATTGTTCAAATATATGTTTTAACACCTTTTACAAACAATAAAATTCTCCCATTGTAAATGGATATGTCAATGATCTCTTGTAATTAAATTTATAATTCTAATGTTTTTAATGTTTATTTATTTTTCAGAGAGAGCAAGCCAGGGAGGTGACTGGGGAGGGGCAGAGAGAGGGGTGGACACAGAATCCGAAGCAGGCTGCAGACTCTGAGCTCTCAAGCAGAGCCCAAGGCAGGGCTCGAATCCAGGACTGTGATCATGACCTGGGTCAAAGTCGGATGCTTAAAGGACTGAGCCACTCTGGTGCTCCATCTAGTAAATTTATAGTGCCATAACCACGATCTAGTAATAGATCGTTCCCTTCACACCAGAAAGTTCACTCTGCCATTTGCAGTCAATCACCCTGCCCACTCCCATACGTAGGCAAATGCTCTGCTTTTGTTTTTTGGAAATCTGCCTTCTCTAGAATTTCACATTAAGTAGAATTACTCATCGTGCAGTTTTAGGGTATATTTTACTTAAAGTATCTTTGAAGTTCATCCATGTTTCAACATTTTTAAAAGTATACTACATTGTGTTTATGTATCAGTTGATAGACATTTAGACTGTTTCCTGGTTTTGACTATTACCAATAACACAGCAGGAAGCATTCATGTTCAAGAATATGTGTAAGCAAATATTTTCTTTCTCTTGAGTAGGTATTTAGAATTCTTAAATTGTATGTTACTATACAATATGTTTACCTTTCTCAGAAAAGGCCAAAGTGTTTTCCAGAGTGGCTAAACCGTTGTACATTCCCATCTGTTTCTCCACCTCTTCATCAATACCTGGTATCACCAGTTCTTGATGACAGCCATTTCATTAGGTGTGTAATGGTATTTCACTGTAGTTTTAATTTGCATTTTCCTAACGACTAATGGTGTTGAGCATTTTTCATGTGCTTCTAAGCTATTCCTGTAACTATAAAAATATCTATATTTGCAACTAATAATCTGAAGATAAATCAAGAAAATAGCTTATAATAGCATCTAAAAATAAAATACCTGGGAATAAATTGAACAAAAGAAGTGCAAGATATGTAGCTTGAAAACAACGAAACATTAAAAAAAAAAAAAAAGAGAGACCTGCCATGTTTGTTAGAAGACCCTGTCTAGTCAAGATGACAATTATCTTCTAAATTTACTATACATTTAATATAATGCCTATCAAATTTCTAGCAGGACTTATGTAGAAATTAACAAGCTGATGTGAAAGGGCAAAGGACCAAAGATAGGCAAAACCATTTTTAAAAAGATGAGTCAAGTTCGAGGACTCAAGAATATTCTCATAAAGCTTATAAAGCTACAGTAATCAAGACACTAGAGTATTAAGCATAATTTTAGAAATATATTCTGGATATAAATCTTTTAACAGATATATGGATTCATAATTGTTATCTCTAACTCTGATTTGTCTTTTCCTTTTGATACAGAGATGTGTAACTGATTTTTGTAATCTTTTACCCTGACACTTATACAGAGAAGACATCATTGTCATGACTGTGATTTAGCTGTTTTTCATAGATATCATTTGTCAGAACAAAAAGTTCCGTTTTATTCTTAGTTTATTGAGAGCTTTATCATAAATGAGTATATGAATTTATCAAAACTTTGTCTATTGGAATGGTATTTTCTCCCTTTATTCAAGATCCTTTACTATATTAATTGATTTTTGGATGTTAATACAAACATGTATGCCTACCATATTTTCTAATTTTTATTAAAATCTGCTAATATTTTTTAAGTAATTTTATGTTTGTATTCATGAGGAACATTGCTGTATAGTTTCATTGTAATATATTTATCTGACTTTTATATCAGAGTAATATTGGTTTCACAGAATAAATTGGTAAACAGTCTCTGTATATTTTCTGAAAGATTTTAAACAGTAGAGTTGTTTCTTCCTAAATATTGGATAGAATTCAACAATGAAGTCCTCTAAGCCTAGATTTTTTTTTAAATTCAGTATTTCTACTGTTTATAGGTTTATTCTGATTTTTCTACTTCTCAAGCTTCATTGATTTTTTTTCTATTTTCTTTATTGGTTTATGCCAAATAGTAGTAATTGTTTATGTGATTGCTTCCTTAAATATTAAATATAAATATCTTCACATTGTAGATACCATCTGCAACATTTTCCTCAAACAGAAATCCAAGAGTCCCATTAAAATGTAAAGCTCATGTTTTCAACATTTGTATTTCAATGACTCTTTGGATAAAGTTTTTGTTAATAAAAATTTTAAATACTAACCTAATCACTATTGTATGACAGCTTAATTGCCTCCCTTCCTATTCAAACTTATTCTATTAAACATCTTCCTTGTAGAACTGCCTATGGTGAATAAGTTTTATTTATCTTTTTACATTTCTATTCTGGTGTTGACTGCCCTATTTATAAAACACAGTAAAAATAAATAACAAGAATAAAGCAGAAAAATTAGAAAATAGCAAGAGAGTAGATGAAAGCCCAATCATTTCAATAATATATTAAACATAAATAGTCTAAACTCCCAAACTAAATGGAAAAGATTATGATACTGGGAAAAAAAAAAGGCCAAATGATATATTGCCAACAAGTAAGTCACTTTAAATATACAGACATAGAGTAGTTAAATACAAATGATAGAAAAAGATATATTATGTTAAAACTAATCTGAATATCAACACACTTAAATTACTCTATTATTGTAAAATAGATTTCAGGAAAAAAATATTTCTTGAGGTAAAGATCATTTCAAAAAGGGAATAAATTCTTGAAGAACATAACAATCCTAAATATTAAAAGAAAGTAATTGAAGAGTTTCATATAAAATCAAAACAGAATTAAAAGAAACTAAACAAATCTTTAATTCTAACAGGATATTTTGATACACAATACATCTGACAGTTTTTAAAGACAGAAAATCAGCAATATAGATTTGAAAACCAATATCAATTGATTGGATCTTACGGATTTTTTTTTTTTTTTTTTCAAATTCTCCACCCTAAGAGCAGTAT
Source organism: Panthera leo (assembly GCF_018350215.1). Classification (NCBI taxonomy): domain Eukaryota; kingdom Metazoa; phylum Chordata; class Mammalia; order Carnivora; family Felidae; genus Panthera; species Panthera leo. The sequence continues at coordinate 45,388,619 of NC_056679.1, forward strand.
TTTTTTTTTCTAGGACACATGTTGCCTTTACTGAGGTAGACCACAGTCTGATAGATCATAAAATACATCTCAATAAATTAAAAAGATTTGAAACATATCTTCCCTCTTCACAATTAAGTAGAAGTCATTAATGGAAAGATATCTGGAACAACCCAAATATTTATAAACTAAATGAAAATTCAAAATAATTCATGGATCAAAGAAGAGATCAAAAAGAAAATATAAAGTATTTTGAAGTGGATGAAAACAGACAATAGAAAATTTTGTGGTATCCTCCTAGGGCAGCCAGTAGTTTCTGGGGAAAATATAGCATTAAATCTTTATATAGAGAAAGATCCAATGAAAATGAAATCTTATATTAAAAAACAAAAAATATATATATCAAATAAAATTTAAAATAAGCAGAAGAGAACAAAGCAAATGTCAACAAAATAACAGTGAAAAAAGAGAGAAAAACCAAAAGAAAAGCTAGTTTTTTTGAGAGTATCAATAATTCTGACACATTTCTAACCAGACTGATAGGGAGAAAGAGAATCTAACCGTTGCCAACATCAGATATTATATCCAGGACATTACTAAAGGTAAACAGTGTAGGATCAATAGTCACACACATTCTTAAAAATTTTAAATGAGAAAAATAGTATATTTATTCAGATATTGATCTATTCTTCTTTCTTCTGGAAGTATTATTTCCTATTCATATCATGTTCCTTCCGACTGAAAAGTTCTTACTATTTTTTTTTTTTTTAGAGCAGTTTGGCCATTAAGAAGTTCTAAGCTTTTCTATATCTACAAATGTATTTTACCTTCATTTCTCAAAATGTAGTTTTGCCTTACACAGAATTAAGCGTTGACAGTTTTTTTTCATCTGACACTTTAAAAAAATATTGTTCTACTCTCTTCTGGCTTCCTTTGTTTCTGAATAGGAACTCAGAGACATTTGAATTATTATATTCTAATACATAATATGCAATTTTCCTCTGGAGGCTTTCAAAATGTTCTTTTATCTTTAGTTTTCAGCAGCTTGATTACAATATTTTTGGATGTGCTTTTCTTTCATTTTATCCTCTTTGGGTTTGCTGATCCTCTTATGTCTTTTAACAAGCTTGTGAAATTTCCAAAACTTATTCCTATATATGTATTTTTTTTTCTGTAGCAATCTTTCTTTTCCACTTCTGATTTTCAGTGGCATCAATATTAAACCTTTAATATTGTTCTTAAATCTCTGAGGCTTTCTTCCTTTTTCCACCAGGTTTTTGTCTTTCTGTTCTTCAAACTGAACAATTTCTATTGTTCTATCTTTAAATGTCACTGACTCTCAGCTGTCTTCTCCACTCTACTACCAATCTCATCTACCCATAGCAGAGATTTTTTTTTTTTTGGAGTGTTATATTTTTCAGTTCTAAAATCTATTTTTGGTGATTTTATATACATTCAGTTTTCCCATATTTCAATTTGTTTCAAGAATGTGCTTTCTTCTCTGACTTTGCATTTGTTCATTGGATTTTCCTTTGAATATTTGTTAGATATCCCTGTATCTTTATCTAGTGATTTTGGAATCTATCTGTCCACTTCGAATAATCTAATATCAGACTCTTGAATTTTGTTACATATCCTCTGGAGAAACTGCTTGTTGTTAGGATTGTTGTGTTGTTTTAGTTCCCCCCCCCCACCCCAGTCCAGTGAGGTTCGTATAGCCATTTCTATCTTAACCTTCTGTGACTTTCAATATCAGAGCAGTTATCAAAACCTTCGCATTGTTTTCTGGGTTTGTCCTACACATGCACCATTCATGGGTTATTCTGAGACTTGGGGCATAGTTTAAATTACAGTTATCAATTACTTTCTGTGCTGCTGGTCTATCACATAACTGCACAATGTGGGATTTTGTATAGAACTTGTGTTGGTTCACACACAGACTCAGACAGTCCCTTTGTTGTAATTTCCTCCTTAGTCTGGCTCCCAGAGGCCCTTAACAGTTTCCGCCTTCAAAATTTCCTCTCACCCTTTAATTGTCCTAATTTTTATCCAACCTCAGGTTAAAACCACTTACTTGGGTAGCATTCTTTTATCCATAAATTATATTTACTTCAAATTAAATAATTATACACATGCTTCTTTGCTAAACAGAATTTCTCTTATATTATACACATCTATAAATTATGAAGTACAGTTGACCCTTAAACAATGTGGGTGTTAGGGCTGCTGACCTCCCACACAATTGAAACTCTGCTTAGAACTTTTGACTCCCCCCAAACTTAATTACTAATAGCCTACTATTAACCAGAAGCCTTATCAATAACAGTCAATTAACACATATTTTGTATATTATATACTGTATTCTTACAATAAAGCTGGAGAAAACACTAAAAAATAATAAAAAAAAGAAAATACATTTACAATGTTGTGTTGTAGTTAGCAAAAAAATCCATATAAGTGGACCTGTGCATTTCACACTCATGTTGTTCAAGAGTCAACTATATTCAGGCATTGCCCTTACTTCAGTGAATATGCTTTTTAAAGTGCTTTACACAGTACAGGACAATGATATTTTACTGATCAATAGACTAATGAATATAATTGAGATGGGAAGAAAAAAATGTCACTCATAAAAAATTGATAGATCTTTTAAAATGTAGAATATGTTTGTGAACAGGAAATAAAGTTCTAAGTTGTAGCACCGGCAATTCAATCACATCCAATTATTCTTTATCTGTTCTTGATATCATATATTATCCACTGGAGCACTGGACTTATAAAGTCTCTTCATTCAACCGAAGTCCTTCTGTTAAGACTTGCAAAGTCAGAATATGACAGTGTTTTGATGGGATAGTAATCAGTTAAATAGTCTTTCACTATATGCCAAGATTTATGAGACTTGGCATTTAAATCTTAATTGCAAAAAAAAATCACTTTTGGGTATTAAAACTCCATAGGGAAATCGAATCAATCACAGGAGAGAATCCTAGTCTTAGAGATAGGCTTTACATAAATTTCATTGACTCCTATAATACAAAATATTTAGATAAAATTGAAAATCTGTATCTGTAAGATTTCAGTCATTCACTCGAAAGAAAAACACTCTTTTATAGAAAAGGAAATATATTATAAACTGGGGGTAAACATGATCAATAAATAGAACACCATGACTAAGAAGTTGAATTAACCCAAACAGTAGTTGTTCAGAACTTCTTCAGTGTTGTGACTATTTAATACATATTGCCAACTCTGAATTCCTCTACAAGATTATCTCAAATTTACAAGTCATATATATTTGTAAACGAAAGTAGCAAATGAAAGAATTAATTAGCTAAAGAAGTTGAATAAGATATTACCAAGTGAGAGGTTGATAATATTATTCCCTTCAGAGGCGCATCTGCCTGTCTCTCCGTGACAGACATCATGGCTGCAGTGAGCAAGAATGTGAAAAAGAAGCCAATTTACAGCAAGAATTTCCTAGGTAGAGAGAGACCAATTCCAGATTTTGGAGAACAATAAAATAATTCTGTCACACATGATTTAGAACACAACAAGCAGTGACAGCTTTCCTTTGATACTTGCAAACTGTTCTGCTTGTACATTGCATGACTGATCTACATGAGATAACAAGTATCAAAGTGGTCAGAGGCAAAAAAGGAAAATATTTTAAACTCTCTGCATATGTGGGTCTACTGAACTGTGAATCTATGACCAGTAAGAAAAATCATATTATTATATATTATATTAGTTATATATTGTTAGAAACACGTATGTATTGATATGTCTATCTCCACCCGCCTCACCCCACCCAACCCCCCAGGAGAAAAAATAACATTTTGTTTATCCCAAAGGTAACTGATTCTCTAGAGACAATGACGAACAATTTACTTCCTTGTTTGCTTGTTATGAAAGACTTGCAAATCTAATAAACCCAAATCAATAAAATGTGTCAAAACGTTTTACACAACTTACACATATATAATCAGAAAGTGTGATACCTGAATACTGCAAGGTTTTTTCTTGCTTTCTGGCATCACCCTTCCCTTTTCTTACTAAATTAAATTGTTCAAGTGCTCATTCTATACAGAAGAGGGTCATGTCCCTTCCCCACCTATCTATCCCACCTGTGGAAGTGGTCACTCATGATACTGCAAAATCGTTGGCGTTTTCTTATGTTTGAGTCACATCTTTCTTTAGCTCACTTATCCACGATCGTTGAACACATAACCATGCCCAGCTCTGCCTCAGGCTTCTGCTCCCTTTATACCCCTTGCCACTGCCTAGGAACACCAGTACGTTCATCTTTGTTCCTTCACTTAATGAAGGACTATGTCCATTAGATGAATGTGTAGTAAACCTTTACTGACTTTTGATGTGTAAAAGAGGATTTACCAGTCAAATAAGAAATAATTTTGAATCCACTCCAACACACCAGTGTTCCTAGAAATATAAAAGCCTTTCTCTCCACATGGAATGCCTCACCATTTCTACTTGCAGTCCTAAGACTTTTGTCTGCTTCTTACGGAATCTGTAACAAACAACTCCCACGAAATAAAATCTAAAATAAAACAAGCAGACATACTCTACAAAACCATCCCAGTTAATGCCAAACACATGTTACTTTATTATGTACAAGGTTTAGAATTTAAACCTATATCTAAAATTTCTCCAATTTATGTTATACTCACATGCTTTATATTTTATAACTTCATGATCCATCATAATTTTTTCTTCCCCCAACAATACACTAATTCTGTTTCAAAAGAAAATGTCATTCTCCTTCCATGCCCACAATACAGCAACAGTTTTTAATATCTTCTTTCTCCCCAAATAGATGTAAAATATAGTGGATAATGGAGATGGTTAAAAGGAAAGTTTAGGCTACATTAAAATTATAATAAAATATAATCATGGTAAGGCTAGAATAATAAAAAGTAATCCAGAAAAAAATATTATTTTTTTTTTATTTGAGAGAGACAAAGCAGGTGCACACTCACAAGCAGGGGAGGAAAGAGAAAGAGGGAGAGAGAGAATCCCAAGCAAGCTCCACATGGTCAGCGCAGAGCCTGATGCTGGGCTTGAACTCACAAACTGTGAGATCATGACGTGAGTAAAAAATCAAGAGTCAGAGACTTAACGGAGATGCTTAGGTGCCCCCAAGAAAAAGAGTTATTTTTGACTGCTGTAGTAATTTAGTGTTTATCAAATACTTGTTTTGAGATAAGTAGGGAATTCCCAATGGAAGAAATGTCAAAAAGTTAAAGGGGATATTTGGGTCATCCTTGATTTTTCTCAGTATGCGTTAACATTTTAAAGAGTACCTTGAAGTGTGTTCCCCTTGATCTTCATAGATCTGGCATAGCTCCTCCTTTATTTTTTTTAAAGTTTATTTATTTTGAGAGCAAGAGCATGCACAAGCAGGGGTGGGGCAGAGAGAGGGAGAGAGAGAGAATCCCAAACAAGCTCCACATTGTCATTGCAGAGCCAAATGTGGGACTCGAAACCACCAACTGTGAAATCATGACCCAAGCCAAAACCAAGAGTCAAATGTTCAACTGACTGAGCCACCCAGGTGCCCCTAGCTCCTCCTTTCTTGAACCAGAGCCACAGCCAGAATAATGTACTTTCGCATGGACAATCATGGCGAAGAATCAATAAGTAAATAAATATGTATATATAAAACGTGAGATTTTTTCCTATGTTAGATTTGAATATATTAAATATATTGGCATATATATGTACATATGTACTTCTATATATTTGTACAATTGGATTATGTATGGTTATGTGTTTTTTAAGGTCTATGGTATTACAGGAATTCTTTTTCCATCTATTCTCAAGAAGATATTCTCTAAGGAGATAAAGAAGAAATAGTTTTTTAATTTATCCCTCATTTTATTATAGTGTAAGTTCTCCATCCCATACAAGGTTATATGCCTTTTTTCCTATACCTTATAATTTGCACACATACAAGTTTCAAATCTATAGACTTACACACTGTAGATTTCCAACTTCAGAAGTATTTTCTGGCAGCTGGATTTTACTCTCAACACACACATGCTGACAGGCCAGAGAATTCTCACTTTGACTCTCCTTCCCAGTTTGTGCCAGAATACCCCCCACCACTGCAATGACTAATAGGAGTTTTTCTTTAAATACACGGCTACCTTGCCCCTCAGGTAGGATAATTCTCAAACATGTATTCCACACTGACTTTCAGAGTTCACCAGTATGATTATTCTTTAGTTAACTACAGTAGTAACTGGCTTGATGACACGGTATTCTAGACTAAGATTCCCCTTCAGGACCAAACAACTTATTTCTCTAGTTGTAACTACTGTCAGCTGAAAGTCCTCTGGAGCTGTCAGCCATCTGGAGAAATTGTCCTTGGTGGGGGATAGGACTTTCAATGTGCCAACCCTTCTTTGGACCAGCAACTTGCATCTAATGATAGAAATTACAGGCACATGAAGACTCACCTCCTTACTCCCAATTGAGGGCAAACCTAAAGGATACTAATATTATCTCTAAAATTTCCTATATATCAATCTCTGTATCAATCTCCTTTCAAGGAAGGCAAGTCTTTAAGTTTGGAGCCAAGAATTGTCTGAGAGAGCAGATGTTAAGATGAGTTTCTGCAGCTGATAAAGCTGCCAGCCACCTGGCAAGGAGGACTTCATTGCTTGTTATAGGAAAAGAGTAGACATCCCCCGGAATTCGGAAATGCAGTGTAGAACTTCCACTGATGGTAAAGTAGAATAGTATACCAATGGAAAGAAATTAACTAATGAAGGTAATATATCAGGTCTTTGATTAACAAGGGAGGGATTGTAATTAAAAGAACATTGGAACTGGAGAGCCTTTGTCATTGATGCTTTTGAAAAGATAAAAGCTTGTAATGATTAATTGGCAGTTAAACTCCATAGTGATAGCAAATAAAAAGATGCTCATCGTCTGCAGCCAAGGGAAGAGGAAGCTGAGGCCCAAATTCTGGACTTATTTACTCACCTAGAAGAACTCCAAAGAAAGTAAAAAATGTCAATCTAGTTAGATCTGTTATACCAAGGTCAGGTTCTGCTTAGGAGGAATGAGGCTAAGTAATGGGGATGAGGCCATATAGAATCTTGAATTTCTGCCCCAGCTCCCTCCCACCAGTCCCTGTAGCACGCACCGCCTCTCAGCCCTTCCTAACAGTCTAAATGTCCATCAACTGATGAATGGATAAAGAAGTTGTGGTTTATATATACAATGGAATATTACTTGGAAATGAGAAAGAATGAAATATGGCCTTTTGTAGCAACGTGGACGGAATTGGAGAGTGTTATGTTAAGTGAAATAAGTCATACAGAGAAAGACAGATACCATATGTTTTTACTCTTATGTGGATCCTGAGAAACTTAACAGTAGACCATGGGGGAGGGGAAGGGGCGGAAAAAAGTTACAGAGAGGGAAGGAGGCAAACCATAAGAGACTCTTTAAAACTGAGAACAATCTGAGGGTTGATGGGGGGGGGGGGTGGGAGGGAGGGGAAAGTGTGTGATGGGCATTGAGGAGGGCACCTGTTGGGATGAGCACTGGGTGTTGTATGGAAACCAATTTGACCATAAATTTCATATTAAAAAAATAATTATAAAAAAATTGTATAAAAAAAAATTGTATAAAAAAATAAAATCTTGAATTTCCAATTCCCCTGAATCCTCTGAGCCTGTAGATGTGGCCATCTTCTCCTTAATATCTGGCACATCACCCTTCCTTGAATACAGTGCATATGTCTCACCCCTGTAAATAACACATGACCCTGGGATCTGACTACACCTCCCCTCCTTTTTACCAGGCCAGGACACAATCAAATCATACTAGAATCCACCTGGGGTAGTGCTAGGCCTGCTAAGGAAGGAAAGGGACTATCTAGGAGGAGCTGCAAGACAGAGCTAACCTGTGCCATCAGGTTTCTGGGGATGGTGGATCAAGGGATCATGTTACATGAGGGAACATTTATCAGGATGGGGACATTCTTTCAGACTACAGATGTAAAGACCCTATCAAATACCCTGGAAAATGGTGCTAATATGCTTCTGGATGGATCTGAAAGCGTGGAAAGAGCAATAGTCCCCAATGAACAAGGTAAAAATTCCACTTTGGTAGACAGTGAGAGAAAGTATTATAGGAGGCTTAAGGAGTAATATTAGAGTGAATTTGGTGGAAAGCCAGAAAATTCACCAGATGACCTTGTTTCATTAGAGTGCCCACAGGATATACTGCTTACTGAAGTACAAGCAATATATAGGCGAGAAGGAAAATACCAACACTAAGAAGTTCAGTAAAGTCTTCCCTGTGCAGGTCATGGTTGACAAGGCAAGATGCTGGTACAGAACCGGGTTCTCTGAGAGCAATGGGAGTAACAGGACCCAAAACAAGAGAGGCCAAGTTTTGGCAATTGTTGCCAGAAGTCAGGCTGTTTTTCCATGCACTCTTTTTTTTTTTTTTAAGTTTATTTACTTTGAGAGAAAGAGCAAGCGAGCACATATGTGCAAGGAGATGGGCAGAGGGAGGCAGAGAATCCCAAACAGGCTCCACGCTCAACACAGAGTCTGACACTGCACTCAATTTCATATACCAAGAGATCAAGACCTGAGCCAAAATCAAGTTGGACACTTAACGGACTGAGCCACCCAGGTGCTCCTTCCCACCCACTGCCGATCACTTTATTATAAACAATATTCTTTCTAGCTGCCTCTCTTAACCTAGACATTTATCTAAAACCCAGGAATTCCAATCAGTATTAGCTATCATCATACATTCTTTTAAGTCAGCCTCCCTCCACTCCAGCCTTGTCCTTACCCATTACGGCTATGATGGTAGCTATGTCCACTTTACTCTGAGGACTGAAGTGCTGTCACAGCTTCTGCTATTCCAGAATTCTGTGATGACACTAGAAGACCTAATTCTATAAGAGCATGTCCTGTTCTCAGTCTTGTCTTAGAGAGCACAGATACTATTGAGTTCATGGATAATGCTGGAGTCCTCTGACTAGTACACTTTAAGACTTTAGTGAGGGAAATATCTTGGAATCTTCCAAAAGACACAGATAATCTGCCATGTTCCTGGGTCTTACAGATTCAATCTAACGTGGAGCTCTCCCTCAGAGCCTTTTGATCACTTCCTCAGCATCGTACCAAGGGAGACATGACATCTCCATTTCATTTAATGTGGGCCAACATTCTTTTCCAAGTGCTCAGGAAGAAACCCAAGAATGTATTAGGATGAGCTCCAGGTACCCCTGCCAGGATATTAAATCCTGAGCCACGGGGAGCATGCTCTCATATCAACAAACTGTCCCTTATCCAAACTTAAATTCTGTCCCCTCAGACCAGGAGTTTCAAGGTCTATTTGAAAGCATACTTGTGAATTTCTGCCTGTATATATTTTCCAGACCCCTGCAGCTCCTCTATGAATATTCTTCCTTTTCTTAGAACCATGCTGAGACTTGACCCAAAAAATATATGATGGTGTTCATTATTCCTAAAAATCAGAGAAACATGCATTAATGTATCAAAAGATACATCTTTTACCTGACAAATACACAAAACGAAAGAACATATCCACTGTTGAAGAATGTGGAAGAACATGAACGCACATGTTGCATTTACATGTCTTAGTGGCTATAGTTATTTTTGAAGTTTTTTTTTTTTATAAATCAAATCTGTGGTTTCCATCAAGTTTTAAAATGCACATGACTGATTATTTCTAGGTTTATGTCCTCAGAAGATGAACATGTGCCCAAAGACATACTGCAATGATCTTCGTTGTGAGATTGACTGTAAAATCCAAGAAGTGAAAACATCTTAATCTTCATCGAAAAAAAAGGAAAAAGGAGGGAGAGAGAAAAGGAAACACAAAATAAAACAATATTCCTCCCACTAAATTTTCTTTTTAGAATATTTGCCATTAAGTTTTCTTTTGCTCTACTGTGACTTTCAGGATGTGTTTTCTACTTCTTTTTCTATACTCTAGAACAGTTTAAGTCACAATGGAATTACCTGATCTGTTGTAAATCATTAAAATGCCCTAGGAAGCCTCCTGTCTTATGGATTTCCTGTATTTTGGGGGGTGGGGGGGTCTGGTAATTTTTTACATCTTTCTTGTTCTTCTAAGTTCTGTTGAGACATTCTAATATTACTCAGGTATTATTTGGGTAAAGCATATTTTCTTGAAAGTTTTAAAGGCTTTCAAATTTATATGCAGAGTTTTTTAATGTCATTTTTAAGGTGTTTACTTTCTGATTGCTATTTCTCCTTTGTCACTGATTTTATTTTTTGGTGTCTTCATATCCTCCCCTGAAGTTTTTAATTAAGTTGGCAGGGGTTTTGACTGATTAAATATTTTTTCCATAAAACCATTTTATTTTAATTAGCTCTGTTTTTCAAATCGTTTTAATTTATACTTTCTTCTTTATTTTCCTTTGCTGATACTTTATAAATTGAACTATTCCTTTAATCATTTTCCCTTATTTTTTTAATTGTAGAACTATTGATTGCTATAAATTATTTCTAGGCATTGATTTAGCAATGTCCCATAGATTCTCCTATATCTGTCATCTATATTATTTTTCCTAGGTATTTTCCAAATTAATTTTTGTACCAATAGTTGTTTACTAGCATTTCTTTAGGATTTCTAATTCAGAGGAAGTGTTCTGTTGTTGTCAATTGTAGCTTTAGAAATTTTAATGTGTATTAGATTATGGTTAGATAATGCTGGTTGTTTCATTCATATTTCATATTTAGCTTTTTTTTAACTTAACATATGGTCAGCTTTTGTGAATGTTCTATGTACTGAAAAGACATTCATTAGAGCTGGAGTTCAGAGTTAGATAAATATCACTACTGATATTTACCATATTGATTATGCTGTTTAGGTCTTTTACATCCTTATTAATTTGGTGCCAACTCAATTCATCTTGGTGAGAGAGGTGTGTTAGTATCTCATCTTATTACTGTATTTTATGTACTTCTCCTTGCCTGTCTGGTAGCTTCTATGAAAGGTGTTGGTATGTTTTCATTATGGATTATGATCCTGAGCACTATAAAGGGTCTTTTTTAAACTATTGTTTTGAAGACATTATATCTCGTCCTGTGTCAACATCATTACCTTGTTTTAATTTTCATTTCCTAGTATATCCTTACATTTCCTGTATTTTTTTACCCTTGTGGTTATTAGGGGGTCTATTTTTCATTTTATGTGTATCTTATTATATAACATGAAGTGAAATGGAGTTGGATTTTGCTTTGTTAGCTACCTATACTTTTGACTAGTAAGATAGGAACATTTATATTCATTAATAGGACCAATGTATTTGTTTAAATTAGCTGTCCCTCTTTTGTTATATTTGTATTTAGTTTTCAAAATTATAATTTTACTAATTAGTTCCTAACAGGTTTAAAATTTCCTATATCCACATTCTATGCAGTAATTAAACTTGCTTGTAATTTATTCACTACTCACATTTTTCCCATTTAAAAGTACCATTTTACTCACAAACTAATACCTATGAGGCAATTAGTAATCTTTCCCCCAGCTTTATTATATTATTTTTAAAAATTCCAACCTACTTTTAAAATTAGTGTTTTATGTACATTGTTAGAAAATATAATTCCATCATTTTTATCTATGTAATTTTGTTAATATATACTTCGACAATCCCACCAGACATTTTGCTGAAGTTTGTTCTATGGTTTTTCTTGGTTGTCTGAAGTTCATTCCTAGGAGATTGTTCAAGAAGCTCTCAAGAGAGTAATCCTTTAGTTCTGACATGTTAGTAACTTAATAACTATTGGTCTCTGGCCTCTATACTTAAAGCCAGCTTGGCTGAAATTTAAAAAAAAAAATCTTAGTTCATATTTTCATTCCTAGACTACCTCAAATGTGTTACTCATTGTGTTTTGGGATGAAGTGTTACAGGGATTTTCTTTCCTTTTTAAGAGACTTACATGTTTGTCTTGGTTGATATTGTGGGGGCCTAGGGCAGGCTGCCCCAAAATATGTCACAATGGCATACTAATTGCCTTGAATTAAAGTTACTTAAGAAACAGCCAGTGTAAGAACACTCTGACCCTCCTTTGTCTCCGGAAAGCAGGAAATAAATCTTCCATGCGAAAGGTACCCTCCCTGTACCAGGAGGTAGAGAGACATCCTTATCAGAGGCAGGGATTTCAGGACCAAAGAAGCCTATATAAACAAAGTTTATTACTTTTACTGATTTACTACCCGACCCCAAAATCTACTTAGAATTTTGTACTAACTGAAGCTCCCAAACAGAAGTTTTCTTTGTCCTGTCGATTCCTCACAGACTTCTGTTTGTAAAAAAAAAAGAAAGAAAAGAAAAGAAAAGAAAAGAAAAGAAAAGAAAAGAAAAGAAAAGAAAAGAAAAAAGTATAACAGTTGCCTGCCTTGGTCACTTTAGGTCCCTTATCTGTGAGATCTCCATACATATGAATTAAGCTTTTCTCCTGTTAATCTGTTTTATGTCAATTTAATTTTTAGACCAGCCAGATGAAGCTTAAAGACTAAAGGAAAAATTTTCCTCCCCAACAATATATATAAAACTCAGCAGTTTAGGTAGAATATATTTGGTTTTAAAACCATTTTCCTGTTAATATGCCCTAGCAGTATGAATGTTCCATTCCTCTTTTTCTTCCTCCTTCTCCAAATAAATACACTAATACACAGAAACTGACACACACATGCACTTATTTTCTTCTTTTTAATTGTGTTGCTTTTTCCTTACATGAATTCTATTCCATTATCTTTCAAATTGTTTTTTTCTTAATTTACCCATTTATTTGATTGTTTTGTTCTGTGCTGTTTCCTTAATTATATTTGTCATCGTGTCTATTCACTTTTGTATTCCATATAGTTCAATCTTTATGAAATAATTTTAGTTTCATTTTGTTTTAAATCTGTCCTCTGAACAGCCTACTTTGTTTTACTAAAAGCTTTACTTTTTCTGATCAAAATTCTCTTGGAGCTTCAATAATTCTCTGAATTTCTTTTAGCTTAGTTTGAATTCATATGCTTTATATTTGCGTTTTTCTCTCACATGTAGTTGACTTAGAACTCGGTTGTCTTACACATTTTTCCTTAGAATACCATTGCATAAAATTTAATCATAGTATTTTTAGTTACTTATCTTGAAATGAGATGGATTATTCTGTACTCTTAAGTGAACATTTCTGCCTAGCTTTTGGTTTGGGCAACTGTAATCATCCCAGTTTACATCAAATGCCCCCTCCTCTGTAATTTACTGCCAATTATTTACAATTTGAAAATATGGTTCTAAGATCTGCCTCCTAAGGACACCCCCTTCAGTATCTAAATATACATGAAGTTCAATGTTACTGCTTGTCTCCATTTGGACACTATGTCCAGCCGTTTTTATTAAGTTTGGTCATTCTTTTCCTGGAAGGAAGTTGTAAGTAGGAATTGCATAAACCCTCAAAGTCTTAAGCCTTATTTTCCTACAGCTGTTTAGTGAGTAACCATGATATCTTCTAGTCACACAGTTTGCGAACTGTAATACCTCGGAATTGACAGAATTAAGATTTCCTAATTTTGAAATAAAAAGCATGAATATTATTTTGTGGCAGAATAAATAAGATTTTAAGCCTGTTAACTTTTAATGTGACAATTACTTTTAAAGAGTATCCCCATGAGGATATGTATTTCTGTGACTTAATATGCAATCCTCATCAGGCTAGGGTAAGGTAAATATGTATCCTGTGTCTTCATCCAGATCTGTGACAGTAATATGAAGAGTTACTTTTAAGAGGTTGTTACCAGTACATCCCCAGAAATCACACTTAGGGTTAACAGCAATCATATATATTAGTATGTGCATCTTTGGCTTCAGTTCATTCCACAGCATGACCACCTAAGTATAACACTGTCCTTCCTTCTCTGCTTCTGCTAGTATGATAATGTTATTCATTGTTGTGAAAGGCATTACATAAAGCAATTATCTAGGCATGTTTTAAATATTAAAAGTATGTAAGTTGTCTCAAAAGAGAGTTATAGAGTACATTCATGTTAATATATAAAATATTTTAGTATAAATTCACACACACAACTTTACAAAAAGCCAAACTTTAAAGAGGCACAGTAAACTCAGCTACAAATAAAAAAGCATAATAATAAAAAAAAATAATTCCTAATTCCAACATACTATGCATTCACAGAAGTGGGAAATACAAGAAAGCCTTTTATATCAAAACCAATAGGTCATTTGAAATGAAGAAAGATATATTTAGTAAAGTTCCTTCAGTTTAGAATTAACAAAGCTAGAGTAATGAAAATTCAATTCCCACATGAATTAAGACTATATTCTTTGTTGTTTGATTTTTATTTTTTCAAAATCAGTAACTTAGAACTAATTTTCCCTTGGATTCTGGCCAAATTGGCAAGGAAATTCATTAAAAATAAAAGCATTACTGTTCATAATACCATATCAAGAAGATTGATTTGCGCAACATTTAGTATAGGCTAAACAAATGTTAAAGGTACATAGCCCATACAACTGCCTCAGGTAAAACACGGCCAGAATCATTTATACAACCAGCAATAAATCTAGCCAGCATATGTAAAAAAGAAAATTACATTGTTAATTTGCCATGATTCTGCAAATGAATCTGAGTGAAAATTAAAAAAAAAAATACAGTGTCTTTTGCACATTAAATTGCACGCAATTTTAACATAACCTCACTTGTTTTAGTAAATAATTTTTTTAAAGTAAAAAAGCCTATATATTCTTAAATTTTTTATTGTGGTAAATACACATAAAATATACCATTTTGACCATTTTTAAGGATACAATAAAGAGGCATCAAATACATTCATAGCACTGTGCAACCATCCACATCACCTACCTGCAGAAATTTTTATCACACCAAACTGAAATTCATTACCAACTGAAAATAACTCCCCACTGTTGTGTCCCCGTCCCCCCCACCCCAAGCCCTAGAAACCACTATTCTATCTTCTGTCTCTATAATTTGCCTATTCTATGTATTTCATATAAGTGGAACCACACAATATTTGTCCTTTGTGTCTCGTTTATTTCATTTAGCATAATGATTTCAAGATCATCTATATTATATCAGAATTTCATTCCTTTTTAAAGCTGAGTAACATAACACTGTATGTATATACCACATTTCGTTTAACTATTAATCTGTTTATGGGCCTTTGGGTTTTTATCTTTCCACTATTATGAATGAGCTGCTATAAACATTGGTATATAAGTATCTGTTTACTTTTCTGCTTTCAATTATTTGGATACATATCTAAAAATTAATTGCTGAATTATATTTAACTTTTGGAAGAACTGTTTTTCTTCTACATCTTTAAAAAATAATTATGACTTTTTTACCTTAATGGCTAAGATATATTATTGGTAAGCTAGTGAAAGTAATGTAAATAATTTTAGAATTAAATTATGTTTGTTTTTGGGGTGCCTGGGTGGCTCAGTTGGTTGAGCGACCAACTTTGGCTCAGGTCATGATCTCACAGTTGGTGAGTTCCAGCTCTGTGTGGGGCTCTGTGCAGACAGCTCAGAGCCTGGAGCCTGCTTCAGATTCTGTGTCTCCCTCTCCCTCTCTCTCTGCCCCTGTCCTGCTCATGCTCTGTCAAAAATAAATAAATGTTAAAAAACTTTTTTTTTAATGCTCTGTCATATAGTATTCTCTAACATTGTACGGCCAACATACTTCTAAAGTTTTTGAAAGTAAGCACAATTTCATTGTACAAATTGTGTATAAACAGAAATGGAAAATATACTGTTATTTCACCCAAAATATATAGTTATCATTATTTTGCAGTCTGTATTTTCAGACTGTTTTCAATATATATTCAAGTTTTTACATTAACTCAAAATGGGATACTATTATATATACAGATCTATGTATTTTATTACTTTAAGGTATCTCTATCTTTCATGAAAACTCATTATAAATCATTACATGGATAGACTATAATTTACATAACAGAATTTTTAATGGCAACCTAACTCATTTTTAGGATTTTATTATTACAAATAGTGTTTCATTTAACATTCTTGCAAATATGTGTTTGTCAAGTTGTGAGATTATTTTTCTGGATGAAAAATGATGAGAATTCATAGGTCAGAGTTATATACATTCCAAATTGTTGGTTCTTATAAAGTTAGGTTTTTCCATTAGAAAACATTTTTTTCTATGTAACATCATGCTAAAGCCTTTAATGGTCCAACATTATAAAAATAATCTGTATTATTTATAATATTTTAAAGTTATAAACTTCAATGTGTCTGAAATTTACTTTTTTATGGTGCTAGGTAGGAATTTAATTTATATTTTCCACAAAGCTTCATGATATATTTATCAATTTACACTATGGATTATTGGAAATATTTCCTTTCTTGCTTCACTCAATCTAAATTGCTATGCAGCAAAACTTATTAAAAATCTGCTTATGCGAATTTTGATTTCTCATTTTGGATGCAGAAGTCGATAGTGTTCCCTAATGCCTGAATAAAGTAAAGTAAATTGAGTTTAAATAAGCTTAAGTAAGATAAACATGATAAAGATTTATTTGTTTGAGAATATTAACTTATAGAATCAGAACTCAAGCCTTACTGTAAAAATGAAAATGAATGAAATTCTTTGAAGGAGAAGGTTTTAAACTCAACCTAGAGAGGTCAGTTACTTTCATAGACCAAGGGAGTGGATTATCAGTTCCTGTCCTCAAAGGTGTTACAGTATATTTTAAATCATATTATCCTCTACCCAAGAAGAGCTAAATAAATTTGTGAAAATTAACCTGCATTAACATTTGTTGATATAAACCAAAAACAAAAATACAGGACATATTAAATACATATCATTTTAAAGTTCCTGATAAAAGTATAAATATAGGCTGACTGTTGAAACTGTTTATTGGTCGGTCTTACCATAATTTAGCACATTATCAAGGTTTTAACCCATGTACTTTTTCATTTTTTCATTCATTTTATAAATATTTTGATATACCCATATATAGGTCATAAAATCAGATATAAAAATGAGTATTAACCAATAATGCCTTTAAGGGGATTAGAATCTTTGAATAGCTCCTATTTCCATAGCTTAATAACCAAAGAGCAGCTACAAAATTTACTAAGACAAGTCCTACTCTCAAAGAATGTTACACTTACTTACAATATAAACAATTGGTGGACTATAAATTGATATTTTCAAGGTTTCTCTTTCAAAAAGATTTCCTAAGGTTATATATTTTCTGGATTTTAGGGACGATGATCTAGGATATTGCCCCAATTCTGTACCCTATGTATGAAACCTTATTTCTTGGATGATCACTCTTAAAACAAAACTATGTTTGCAGGACTGTATGCCTTCATATGCAGAAATGAAACCAAGCCTAGGATATCCATTAACTTAAGTAAGTTTTATCTTCTCTTTGCCTTGTCCCTTTTTTAATGTTGAAAAAATGATGATATAATGGAGTTCATTATCAGCCTAAATCAACTTATAGATGGAAGTTAATGACAGAAAAATAATGCATCACAGAGTTCTCTGCATGGTATTACCTTAATGCAAAAAATAAATTGCATTGTAGTTTTCAGTTTCAATGATGTTGGTTATGATTTCTCTGAGTAAGCATAATTTTGTTTAGTAACCTCAGTTCATAGAAGCAGGCAGACAATTGCTGTCAACTTAACGCAGCCATTGAATCTTTCTATCTCCCGCTAATATTCTAGCCATCCTTAAGCTGATTCTTACATCTTAGCTTTCAGAAAATGAGTGATTACACCTTCATACCCTTTCTCTTTGGCTTTATAGAATGGACTGAATTACTTAATAGGTCTTGTTCTGCCCTTTGAATTCCAGGGCTGAATTCTCTGCTGAACTATCTAAGAGTCTTAAAAATAAATTCTCAATGAAGTCATAGCCTACATTTCTCTTTGAACTTTTATACAAATGTCACAATGCCCTATTATATAAAATTAATTCAAAGCATAATGTTACATATACTTTCACCCTTTATTTCGTTTTCAACTTCAGTGATTTCTCATTGCCACTGTAATGAATCTCAGAGACACAGGCAAATGGACATAGGGGAATTAACTAATAGGAAAAACAATATTCAACTTCATATAGTTCTTTCTGAATCATGTGCAATACACCATATTTAAGAAAAAAAGAGTAAGTTTTTAGTTATGGTTTTATCCTTTCAATAGTACTAGTTCAAAAATAATCAGTCTAGCTTTGTGATAGAAAGCATATAATCAAGTAATAAAGCAAAATCTGACACCAAGTAATGGAGCTCTGGAAATAAAATGGTGATAAGACAAAATTCATAATATTTAACTGCACCACCAAATTCTGCATGTAAACCCCATTTGTATTTAGGTGCAATTTAAGTATCTCTAAAATTATGTAGACAAAATATTATCCAAATGGCCTGAACAAATAATAATAAAAACATTGTCTTATCGTGGGAAAAGGAGAAAAAAAAAATAGAGGAATCACAGAACCTTAATCATGGATGTGGTCCTTAGAAATAATCTCAGCCAAGTGTATCATTTAAAATTGGGAAAAATATACTCCAGCAAAAGAAACTAAGTTGTATAAGTCATAATGTCATAGGAATTAGATCTAAGAACTCATATTCTTTATTATATCAGTAAATTACTGAGCCAATATCATTCAAGAGGGAAGATTATTTTTTATTTTTCAAAGTGCTTATCTAATAAAAATACATATATTCATGGCAATTTATTCAATTCCTTTTAGTTTTTCTCCTTTGTTATAATTAATTAATGCATGTGAGCATACTATATTATGAAAACAATAAATTTTCACCTGGAAATTTTGAAACTAATTTCTTCTTTTGTGTTGAATATTGAGATTAGGTTCAGATTTAATTAGGATATCCCTATTTGAAAGTGGCACAAGCACAAATAAAATTTAAAGGAAAGATAAGGAAAAGTAATTGGAAATGAGAATAAAATTTGGTAGTGACAAAAAGAAAATATGAAAGGGTAGAAGAATTAAACAAGACTTATAGAATATGTACAAAAGAGAAATGCCTTTAAAATTGTAATTTTAAAATACAATATGTACACAACTAAATGTCTTAAAATCTCAGTGTGCTTTCAGGGGGAAAAAACATCTTTGTTAGTTAGATCCTTGGGGCTTTATTTCAACAGGAAGAAGAATTGGACTACAACATCGAAAATGAAAGACTTGAGAAGAGGGCCTCTTAGAATAAAGAACTTTTTATACTTCCTGTTTGAGTGTATATATCATTGAAATGATTAGTTTTTCAACATATGTGTAGTCCTAAGCTGAACACCATGTCAAAGTCCAGTTTTTCAAGTCCTGTCCCCCAGTCCACTTGCATTTCTGTTCACAAACAAATTGTTTTAAAGTTGTTGTCCTTGATGCCTGAGCTACTATAAAAAAATGAATCCTATTTTAAAAGTATATTTTAAGGGATCAAAATAAGTCAGCATTATTAGCTTTCAAGAAGGAAAAACATATGAAAAGTTAAAATCTTTTATGGTTCTCTTAGCAAGTCATGCTTTATATTGAATCTATTTCCTATTGACAGGTAAGAAAGAATGGTTAATAATTTGAAGGAGAAAAAAACACATTTGGGTAAAAATTCACTAGCTTTAAGTTGTGACTGTCTTTGACATGCCTTTGTGCTTCTCTATAAGCTTTCATTTAGATGATCTTTGGAGATAATATAATTGCATAGTTATACAGAGAGGGGCCATAGAAATTTTCCAATTCATCCCCAAAAGAATGTCTACAGCATAGGAATGATCATTTGTCACCAAAGGAGGCAAGACCTTTAGGTCTTTAGATGAGACAGATGTAGAATCTTTAGGGGTTTTATTTTCATTGATCTGGTTAAAGAGATGGTATAAAACAACTTCCATGTTTCCTAATGGATCCTCCAAGAAGTAAAATAATTACTCTCATATGATTTTTCCATTATGTTCGGGGGGGAAAAGATGCACAAATCAAACTTTTGCTGGAGTCAAAACTTGGGCTTATCTGGTTTTGGATGATAATCATGTGCTTACCTTTGCTTTTATTTTTTTTATCTTTCCCCTATCATATTTATTGATACAAAGAGTTGGCTAAGTTTAAATCAAGTCTAGACTTATTGATTGCAACTTGCCATTTAATTGTATATTCTGTTATACAGTAATAACAGGAAAGCATTCTGAGATGTTTGCATGAAGGGTGTCATGCATAGCAAATATAAGTGATGGATGAATTATGTACTAGGTTTTTAAAAGTAGTAGCTAACCTACTTACTAAACCACTTAAAAATATTTTTAGAAATTGTTAGGATCTTGGGAGATCAGGAAGATCAGAGGGAAACAAATGCTGTATTGATTACTTTTAAGAGTTAAAAAGAATGATCTCCAATAACTTGGAAGAATGACATCAATACTTAATAAAATAATGGACCAGATATTCAAGAGAAAATGTTAAGTCCAGAGGCAATAAAAATCAAGAACAATAAAAAAGATGATTTTTCAGGTGAAAATTATGACATGTTATCAATATTAGTTCCCAATAGAAATAAAAAAATAGCAAGCAGAAGAAAAACAGTACATACAATCCTCCGTTAATACATAAGGTCTAAAAAGACCTATGATTTTATTAAGTATTCTCAAAGTTATATTCAAGTATACCTATTCTTATACTAGCCAGCATTTTTTTGTTTATACTCTTAACTGTAATCCTCCATTGAACTTTAAAGATTCCACCAAGCAAGAGAGCTCTTGAGGGAAAATACATAAAAAGGATATATGTAATACAATATTAAATTTCATTATGGGTTTTCTGAAAGCAATCTCCAGTCTACATTGAGGAGGATGGAGATATAATGGCATGAATGTAGATATTGGAGCTAAGAGACCTTGGTTACATTTTGCCCTTTCTCATATTCTAGATACATAACCATAAGCAATCTGCTTGATTTTTATTAACTATAGCGTGTCACCCATGTAAAAATAGTTACACTACATTCTCTCACTTTTCATGAGCATTATACATAAAATGTCTAAATTATAATAAACACCTTACCATTGGTATTTTTTAATGGATTGTTTTAAATTAATTGTAGACATTCCCATCACTTTAAGTACTGTTACGCAGTAACAAAGTTTAGTGAAGAACCTCCTTAATTCCATGTACTCTCCTGGGCAGTAAAAATCCAATCAAGTAAAGAAATCAAGTCCTCATGTAACAGGGTTTGGGCTAGTAGAGAAGTCAAACATAAACAAGGATAACTCAAAACAATATAACTACATATACATGTGTATATATAATTTAAAATTGCAATAAAAGTTATGAAAAGGATATATGCCAGTCTGAAAATCTTGTATGAGTCTTATTTTTAAACCTTTGCTTGAGTCCTGTTTTTAGGAGTCCTTTGTATCTTTGCAGGAGTTCTGGCTTTTTATAGGAGTCCTGTTTTTAAACCCACAATCTTTTTTTATATCAACTGCTTTCCTACAGATTCTCAATCTTCAACCTTTATAGGGTGATTCAGCATTATGCCAGCCTACTCTGTATCTCCCACAATATTGTTTCTCATGAGGCTGAGTGAGACACTGGTGCCTTCAGGGGTAGATGGGTCTGAGTTCCTACTCTCAAGAATCACTTGGAAGTGAGGTTGTCCCCAATGCTTTTATGTAAAATAGAAACACAGAACCTACCAACTCACTACCCTCCCTTTTTGCCCCTTTTTATCATCTAATATAACTTAATCTTTAATATGCACACACCTGCAACTACAATGTAAGCTCTACAGAGATTATCTTTGTTGTGATCTTCTGTCCCGAGCACCAAAGTATACCAAGAGATTAAAGTATGGTGTTTGATATTTCTTTTTATTTTTTTAATATATGAAATTTATTGTCAAATTGGTTTCCATACAACACCCAGTGCTCATCCCAAAAGATGCCCTCTTCAATACCCATCACCCACCTTCCCCTCCCTCCCACCCCCCATCATTATTTCTTAATCAATGAATGAAGACTAGAGACATGGTTGTAAACCAAAATTGAAAATGGTAACAGGCCCAAGAAAAATAAAAGAAAAAGAAGACTTTATAGTCTTGCATTTTCCTTCTCCACTTTATCCATTTTCTTTCCTCTTTAGTTCCTACCCATGTTCTTTAATTTTCATCCTTTCTCTGCTAAATATTCAGAGGAAAGTAGAAAACAGTCATCAAAATGAAGAAATAGATGAATAGACCCTGAGGAAACTGGGAACGGTGCAATGGTCCCAGGGCACCTATGGAATGATTGGAAGATAGATAAGAAAGGAGGGCTAGGCATATCCAGGTTTCAGATATCCTGTCAGAGAGCTCCATTGCTTTCTGAAGGATAAAAGTAGTCAGAAAATGGTTCTTTTGGGAGAACAACATGAACAGATTTGTGTGCTTATTGATCTAAACTCCTTTTCTGATATTACTCCTACTTTTGAACTCCTTGTGTTTTCATACACACACCAACTCCAATACTGGAAACAAGCTGCACAGAGCCAACCTTCATACCATAGCTTTGGGATTACACATCAGTTGATTCCCTTAGACAGTGTTTCTGCATTAGTCTTCTCTAGTAAGGCTTTTCTGTCCCTTAGTACCTCCATGGGGAATAGGCATGATATTCTCTAACCTCCCCAACTGCTCTGTATTAAAACAAACAAACAAAACTCATTTTCCCTTTAAGCCTCCTGAAAATACCACAGTGCTCTTATTTCATATCCATGCTGCTGTTTGTTAGCTCCCAGGCAACTTCCTTGATATCGTATTAATTGAGGATATAGCAACTGTTTCCTAGTAAATTATCAATCTTATTACCGACCTGGAAGGGTCTGATGTTTATGTGAACATTCTCTCCAACCTCATCGTCAGTGTCATGTTTCTAAAATGTAAAACAGAGCATGTCAGACTACTCCCAAGAATCTTTAGCAGCTTTTTCCTAGATTAAAAAAGGCATACTCCTTAGCCCATAACAGTCTCAACTAAGGGTAATTTTGGCCCCAAGCAAAATGTCCCCTCGGGAATATTTAGCAATACCTAAAGACATTTTTGATGGTCACAATTAGAAAAGTGCTTTTGACATCCAGTGGGTAGAAGCTGGGAATGCTGCTAAATATCTTAAAATACACAGAAGAACACCTCACCACAAACAATTACCTGGTCCTACATTTCAATAGTGCTAAAGTTGAGAACACTTGGCCTGTTAAGTCTTCAGTGCTTTGGAGCCTTCCTATCAATCCAGCAGAATGTTTATTCATCTCCTCACTCACTCACTCACTCACCTTGAGCCATGCAGCCTCCTTTCTGGTTCCTTATTGGCAAACTTTTCCCTACCTAAAGAGCCTTGGTCATTATTGCTGCCCGAAACAGTTTCTCCTGTCCCATTTCAGACAGAGAGTAGTATACACAAATGGGCCAGGGCTGAGGTATGTGACACAACTAAGGAAGCCTGGCAGAATTCAGGGCATGGCTACATATGCGGAAGAGCTGGAGATTTTACCTAAGGACAATGGAGCTAGTAAGCAGGAGAGCAGCATGAAGCAATTTCTGTTTTAATGAAATAATGTTTCTCCAAGGTAGCATTTGTTGATCATATTTGAAATTCAGGATTTGGGTATTTTTTATGAAGCTTTCGTCTCGTCTATTCTTCCAACAGCTCCATGACAAAGTGAGTATCATTACTCACATTTACTGGTGAGACAACACAGTGGTTAAGCCCATCTCCCAGGGTCACACAAGCTCATAGGTAAGATGTGTAGGACTCAATCCCAAAACTAGTCTGATTCCAGATTTAGATGCTCCTACTGCTAAAGAGTGGACCTGTAAAAGAAGGTCAGGATAGCAATTCTATGTAACAGTTAGGGCTGGGGTAGATTGAGAGATCTTGGAAACATGAATCCAAGGAATAGCTAGAGAGAGAGGGGAGAGAGAGGGGAGGGAGAGAGCCACAGAGATGGGGAGAGAATTATTAGATGGATCTGAGAGACAAACTTGCAGTTGACAGGACTTGAGAACAGAATGGGAAGATGAGGGAAAGAGGGGAAAAAAAATCATACCTGAACTGGTTTCTGGCTGTGATAACAGGGCATATGGTGTTACTGATCTTTATTTTTCATTATTGTGGAACATAATGGTGGTGGAAATGGTGTAATAGTTAATTATATCTTTAGTTTTGTGATTATGAAGAAGTTCAGTAGCTACGTAATGTGATTCAGGAGACAGGAGAGCCCTCTGAGTTAGAGGTTAGTCATCAGCATATAAATATTATTTGATGCCAGGATTTGGATGACATTCATGGGGTGGGGGGGGGGGGGACGTAGTTTGTGGAGTCAGAAGTTACAATCCAGAGGAACCTCAACACAGTTGAAAATGGAAAAGGGAGGCAACTCTGCAAAAGAGTGACTGAGAAGGAACAACTAAAGTATTAGGAGAAAACTAGGCAATTCTTGGATGTAAAGGGAGAATTTCTAAAAAGATAAACAGGTTAACAATGTTCAGTGTTATTAGAGTTGAAGTGTGATAAGCACCAAGATAATTTGATTAATGACATCATGGGTGAGAATTTAGATGAAGACTGTCTCTTTGGAAAAATGACAGGAGGGAAATTGTAATAGATTAAGGTAAAAAAGTGAAGGCAAGTGTATGCAGAATGATGACAGGGCAAGAAGGGATCAATCTGTAATGAAGAAATGTATGCCTTAAGTAATACAGGTAACAAAACTTTATCAAAAGAGAAAGAGAGGTTGAAAGCACAGAGGGAGTGAGAAAGGGAGACAGAGGGAGACAAGAGACAGAAGAGAGGCATTTTCTTACTTGAGAAGGTTGAAGAAGACAACATCTGGAGTGAAAATAGCAGTATAAGGCTAAGAGGAAACCACATATTTTTCCACTTCATCAGGAAAAGAAGAGGAAAGGGAGAACACAAATGCAGATGACTCTGAATTTGTGGAATTCATTACAGGATCTAGAGGCTGTTCTTCTCTGTCACTATTGTTGCAGTGCTGAGAGTGTTGAAAGCAGCCAGTAAGAACAAGAGGGAGGTGGGGAGGGCAGGTAGTGGGATTCAAAATACCATAAAAATGTCTGAAATATCTATTGCATATGGGGGAGCAAACTACAAAATAAAATATTGGGGCCTGTAAGAGAGTTGATCATGCATTGGAGAAGATGCTGATAGGTGGAGATGTTAAAATTTTTCTAGAAACTCTGAACCCTCCCCCAACCCCCAGCTCCAGTAGAGGCCAAACAAAATTATATTCCTTAAAAGTTGAGGAGTAGTGAGAAAATTAGACTAAAAAGTAATGGAACATATTGTTGAATACACTCACAAGAGAGTTGAATACAAGTTGCAAATAGTAATTTGTTAGGAGGGAGTAAATAGAAAGCTAAAAGGGTAAGAGGAAGTGATTACACACTGAAATGTCTAAATGTATTTCTAAGATAAAGTACTCTGGGTGGATAACTAGGTCCCAGTTTGGTTATAACTAGGTGAACACTGAAGATACTATGGTCAAATAAATTTAAGGCCAGGTGTAGAATGGTTACCCATCTGATGAGGAAAATAAAGGCAAGAGAACTATAGCTTAAATTAAATCTCCTACAACTTGCAGCCCACTAATAAATACTTGAGATGTTCAGAGTGACATTCCTCTAGGAACTCATGGCTACCTTAATGTCGATGTTTTGCTAGAGACTAAAATTAACCTTATCCTAACAGCATCTAGCCCCTCAAGGTCTTGAAATCCTTGCCTCAAAATTCCTCACCAATTGCTTTATCTCTATTCCTCACCCCTCTGCCAACTTAAAGGTATAGAATCACTCACTTCTTACAACCCCAGAGCACTTTTTTTCTGCCCATGAGTCCTGTCCCCACACTACATTAAAATCATCTTTTTGTAGTAAAAATGTCTGAAAAATTCTTTCTTAGCCATTTGCTCTTGAACCCAAAACTTCCAAATTTCATCACATCTACAGCCTTTAACTTCACTCTGGAAGACAGCAGGGTTTGTGCAAAGGTCATCACCCAGACACCAGTGCTTTCTAGACATCAGCTCTTCCCAGCACCCCACCTCTCTTCTTGCTGTATCAATCATTTCTTCCCTTTTGTATCTTAATCTATTTATACACTATTTCATCTAATTATATATCCAAACTTTTTCACTAAGAAATAGTCCCTCTTTTTCACTGGATTGACTATAAACACATCCATACCACCAAAGTCCTTTAAAATGGTGTATATTTTTAGACAACTCTGAAATAATCGAGGAAACATCATTGGTTTAACACACTTGGCACTTGCGAAGACTACTACTGATAGGTTATATGTAGAGAGAGGGCAAAACGACAGGAGGTTGATGTTCCAGAGTTCTTAAAATTTATCTTGGTTTTACTAGAACTATGATAAAAACAAAACAAACGACAACAAAAAACAATTGCTTAGTATCTGCTTTTCTTCATCTGTAAAATGAACATCTAATGTTTACATATGGCAGATATTTATTAAGTGAAGGTCTACATTAAGAAGTCTCTCCTTCTGAATAGAAAATAGGATATACATTAAGTCTTCATTATCAACAACTAATATTTACTACAGATAAAAATGAAGCAAAGGGAGATAAAGCAATGTTTAATAAACAGGTGAGTACAAAAAGATTGAAAATCAATGAGATAAAATTGCCTTCCCCTTAAAACAAATTAAAGTAAAATCCATTTATTGCCAAACCATGAACTATAATTTGTATAACCATTAGTTTCAGGCTTTAGAGGACCCAGGCATTAGCCCTGACAGATTACAGAACTCAGAGCCTTTGGCAGATGTCACCATGGACTTTGGTGAACTTATTGATGGGGAAGACTTATAAAATAAGGATGATCCCCTCTGTGTCCTCATCAATGCAAATGTACTTCAGAAGCATTGTGGATGACATCTACAAGCCAAGATTGAAAGATGAAACCTGCCAGTTTTTAACAGCATTAAGATATAAATGTGTACATTGAACTCCCTGTAGTTAAAGTGTACATTTTTATGTTTTAACAAACAGATGCATGTGTAAAACCATTGCTGCAATAAAGATGGCGAACATTTCCTTTTCCCCGAAAGTTCCTTTTTGTCCTTTTTTAAACCTTCTTTCCTCTTCCCCTACTCCCACCCATAGTCCATCATATCCACTGAACTTTCTATTACTATAAATTTGCATTGCCTCACATTTCATAAAAAGAGTGCCATATGGCATAGATACTGCATAAATCACTGACTTTTTTAAGCATAAAAACACATCAATGTATTTCACCATGTTAACAAACTAAAGACAAAAAAAGAAAAAACTAGAAAGAACCCAAACATCCATCACTGGTTAAATAAATAAATAAATAAATAAATAAATAAATAAATAGTGAAACATCCACACAATGGAATACTACTTGGCCAAAAAAACAGAAGGAACTATTGGTGCATGACTAAATAAAATGGATAAATCTCAAAATAACTGCTGAGTGAAAAATGAAGACAAAGTTTTTATAAGCTACATGAATTTATGTTTATGAAACTCCATAAATACTTGCCAATCAAAAATCTGATAATGATCTCCTATTCAGAATATACATGTTCTCTGCTTTTGCAATGTAACAATGCTACTGGGGCTCAGGGCAGGCTGCCCCCAGATAGGCCACAGTATCACATTGGTTATTTTGAATTAAATTTACTCAAGAAACAAGCAGTGCAAGAACACTCTGGCCTTCCTTTATCTCCAGAAGTCAGGAAAATAAATCTCCAATGTGAAAGTTACCCTCCTTGTACCAGAAGAGAGAAAGACATTCTTATCATCATAGACAAGGAGTTCAGGGCCAGAGAAGACAATATAAACATTTCCTACTTCTGCTGATTTTACTACCTCGGGCCAATTTTTGTTTAGAATTCCATGCTAATTGAAGCTCCCAAACCTACGTTTTCCTTGTCCTGTCAATTCCTCGCAGATTTATGCTTCTTTTTCTAAAAAAGTGTAACAGCTTCCTGACCTGGTCACTTCTTAGGTCCTGTACATAGGATATCTCCCTAAGTATGAATTCAGTTTAATTTCTCCTATTACTCGGTCTTGTCAGTTTAATTCTTACACCAGCCAGAAGAATCTTGAAGGGATGACAAAAGTGTTTCCTCCTCAACAATGTGAAAGACAATTATATCAATAAAAATGACAACTATTCCTGTATACCTGCTTTGAAATTAGACATATATTTTGAAATTTTTCATATTTAGTGGCTTTTATTTTATTTTTTTACCATTGAACACTTACTTGCCAACTTTGCATCATTTGCACATCTTCAAAATCTATTGAGTAAAGTTCTGGCATACTATTTTTTAAGGTACTTCTAAGTATTTTTTTCCTTAAAATCTTGGCATTTAATTTTCTGGGCTTTTCTATTTTTGTGAAGTCTGTTAATTTTTGTGTGTGATATTGCGATTTACAATTAGAAATATTTGGGGTTCATCTCATTCCTGACACAAACCTAAAAAAATCCTTGTAATTTCCTAAGTGATAAGAGCTATGGGAGCATCTTTTGTTACAATGTTTGATCTTTTGTATTCAGTTCCTGAAATAGCTCCAGAACAATAAAGGTGAGTGTCTTTTGTTATTCATAGAAAGCCCTTTCAAACCCCACCTGAATTTATGCTAATGAAGTGATTTTTGGAAAGCCCCTTAGATAACTACAGAGTGGGGACTGGTTGCCAGGGAAACCAGCCAAATCATTAGACTGTTGGAAAACACTGACCTCTGGGAAGGAAAGAGGGGCAGGAAATTGAATTAATCCCCAAAGACCTATCGTGTAATCAACCATATCTATATAATAAAACTTCCATACAAATCCCAAAAGTATGGGGTTCCCAGAGTTTCTTGGTGAACAAGAACACATCCAGGTACTGGGAAGGTGGTCAGCCCAAACTCCATAGAAACAGAAGCTTTTGTGCTTAAGACCTTTCCAGATCTTGTCCTCCCTCTCTTCACCTATTCTTTTGTATCCTTTGATATCCTTTGTAATAAATCAGTAATAGTAAATAAGCAATGTTCCTGAGTTCTGTGAGTAACTCTAGCAAGTGATCAAAACTGGGGAGGAAGTTGTGGGAACCTCTGGTTATAGGTAACAAAACTGTGGGTAACCTGGGGACCCACCGCCTGCATTTGGGGACAGTCTCGTAGGATGGAGCCCTTAAAGTGTGTGGTCTACACTAACTACAGGCAATTAGTGTCAGAATTATGTCATTAAATACCCTCTCATACTGAATCTTCTCATAATGCCTGCATTCACTTGTTTTTTTCATTTTCTTTTGGTTCCCCTACTTCGCATTTCATTTTCTTTTTCTACCTGAGCACTTAAAGTACTCTTTAACTTGAAGTCACAGAATTCACTAAGATGTATCTGAGGAATAATGATGATGTAACAATGTTGGTGTAGCCCTATGAACCTTTTTGACCTACAGGTTTGTTTTGTTTTGAATTCTAGAGAAAAAATGTTGTTAGATTTTGGACATTTTTTTTTTTTTCTGTAACTTGGAAATATGATTTTTGAAATGTAATTTGCTCTCATTATGTTCTTTTCTATTATTTTAGTTTTATATTTTCCTCTTCATTTCCTTCTTGGTTTCTTTGATTCCACATTGAAATGGAATTTAATTTTCTTTTTAAGGTAGTCATCTCTCTAAATTAGAAAAAGGAGTATTTCAAAGATTCTATTTTTAACTATCATGTTAATAAGTTTTTAGTAAAGAATGGGAATTTATTAGGGTCTTAAATGTAATCTCTTAGTGTCGTGTTTCCCAAACATGCAATTCATATCTCAGACATCACAGTACTTCCCATAGAACTACTTTCACATAGTTACTTCTGTCCATCTTTTACAGCAGTCTTCTACTTTCTAATTTAAAAAAAAAAAATTCTGTTCCATTATGTTGTTGTGGAATTACAAATGTGAACAACCATGCTTTGGGCCCTAATATGAAGTCCTCCAACCAAGGAAACAATAAAATGGGGACTCCTGGACCGCTCCATTTCTAGTGAGTCAGTATTTTTCCATGGTGGTAGGAAATTTTTTCCACTGCAGAATGCCACTCCATGTCTATTAATATTACTTCCTCTTCATTTCCTGCATTCACTGTAGTCTAAATTGAGGGACACAAATGAAATTTTTAAGACTTTTGTTTGTACTTTCTTTTCACTCCCTCCCCCTCTTTCCCCTCACTACCACATCTGAGGAGTGGTATAAGACATGAATTGATTCCTATAATATATTTTTGGTGTTTACTCCTTACTAGTTTTCCTTAGTTTGAGAGTTCCTGAAACTTTTTCTCCTGTATACATCTTGTTATTGTATTTGTCTTAATAGAGGGTTAGTTTTGTGATTTTATTTCTAAATCACCATCTTTCCTTAAGAACAGTGGCTTAAAAAATCAGATGTTTAACAGATTAGTTATTGCTCTGTTGGTCACAAGAAACAATTTGAGCCCATATATTGGGGGTTTTTATGTAATTTGAGGTCAGGTATTCTATAGGAACTCAAACTGGATTCTGTTGTTCAAATATCATTAGGACTATCATTTCTTTTGATGCTGTTTTGTGTCTCCTTCAGCATTTGTCTATCAACAGCTTACTTCCTGTATTTCTTCACTACGTTAAATAAGTGTGGCCTCTTATAGCTTCAGATTTTATATACTATAACTTAGTTCAGCTACAGAGACTATTACATCTCACAATATTATCCATACATTTCCTAGCAGGGACTAGCTAAGTGTGGGTCATGTGCCCATCACCACCACTCAGCATGTCAATTTCCACCATAACTGTGTGGATGGAATCTGGGTGAATAATGTTAGTTCCAGATGAACAGATGGGTGAAGGTCCTACAGAAGCAAAGTAATGATCAACCATTATAACTAGTTATAGGATTCACTGTTGCCATAATGCCCAATATTGCTTACGCTGACCCTAGAAA
This sequence comes from Panthera leo, assembly GCF_018350215.1. Taxonomy (NCBI): domain Eukaryota; kingdom Metazoa; phylum Chordata; class Mammalia; order Carnivora; family Felidae; genus Panthera; species Panthera leo. Next base: position 45,419,681 of record NC_056679.1, read on the forward strand.
ATGCATAATCAACAACTTACACACCATATCAGGAGTTCATAGATCCCTAAATGTAATCTCTGGATCCTAGAAATCTATATAACTCAAATTAAGAACTCTCACATGAGAGTTTGATGCACATGTAGGATCTAGAATTATTGGCATTAACCTTTAGTTTAGAGACTATAATAAGACTTCATTCCTTCACTATTGAAGGTACTAGGACAGTAAGAAGAAGGATAGCCCTGAAAAGGTTTCATTATATTACATATAATTATAAAGTTAATTGCTGTTCACTTTCACTTGGAGTAAAGATGAAACGTGTACTCAAAGTTGTTAATCATTTCAGCCTGGTTATTTTGGCCAGTTCCTTTTGGTATTAAGTAGCCTTATTACAGATGATACTTTTATGGAATGAAATAAATGCTGTTAATAATCATACTTAAGGTATTTGATAGAAAGAAACACAATCTTTTTTGACAAGGTAAACTGGTATGTATACTCAAGACACTGTCTGGAGATGCTTGCTAGTCTGAAGATTATAATTATAAAAAATTGATTTGTTGTAACAAAGTTTTAAATAAATATAGAACACCTTGAAAGATATACATACCTTTCAAGGAAAACAATGAAAAGAAACAAGACTTTTAGATTCAAGGGTGAATGCTTTAATATGTATATTTTCTCTTTTACCAAAAATTGCTTAATACACTCATATAACATGCAGAGTTATTTAGATGTAAGCAAAGGATCAATATGTCAGTTTGGCTCATTACAATTTAGACGACCTCAGGGAATTTGAGAACTCCTTCAAGCTATAAGGAAATTATGTATTAATGTAGATAATTTGTATCCAATCATCTATCTTTAAAAATGAAATAATTTTATTGTGCGAAAATACTTCTATCTAAAGAGTACCTCATTTAATTTTCAGGATCTGGTCAAATTAAATGTTTTAAATTCTACGTATTATCCAGTTTATTCACCAAGGGCATTGGCCTTTCAATCTTGTTCGGATGTCTTGTGGAATAATCCTGTCCAGTCAATTATGCAACATTTGGTCATGCAAGGAAAAAGAGCCCTATAAAATAACAAGCCATGCAAGTGAAATACTGATGAGTTGCTCCTATATTGCTTTCCCCAATTGATGTTATTCTAGTAATTTTGTCCTTGTGTTTAAGATGGTTAACCTGGCACTTATTATGATAACAGCATATGTGAATAAAAGAATAAATTACGAAGTGCATGATTCCTATTGATGTAAGCATTTGTTCTCTATCAGGAATGTGCCTGGTAACAACAGTCAAACAATGCTCTTTACCTTCCAAATTGAACACTGCACAATGCCTGACTTTAGATATAATTACTTCACATAATTGTTTCTGTCAAGAATAAATGAAGCCTTAAAAGAACAATGCAATCATTACAAGTGGAGCATCTTAAGATATATATTATACTGGGCCTTTTACCCTTAGTGTTTTCTGAGTTGATATTAATGACTAAAGATTCTTAAAGCATGCATTTTCAGGCACCCAAAGCAGATCTCTGAGTGCCTGAGCGATTCATGGTAATTTTAATACACTCTTGTTGCTCAATGAAAACCTAGTAAAAGCAGTTGTTTGCAGTTAATTTATTCAGTCAAAGCGAAAACGTGTTGAAGACGCAGGGAAAGAGCAGAACAGAACGTGGCATCAACTTCCCTATTTTTAAACACCAAATAACATGGAGTGTACATTGATAAAGGAAGTGATTTCGTTGACTCATTGAGCTTTATTTTAGAATTCCTGGTTTGCAAGGTATATTTTTTAAAAAATTTTTTTCATGTTTTTATTTATTTTTAGACAGAGAGAGACAGAGCATGAGCAGGGGAGGGGCAGAGAGAGAGAAAGACACAGAATCCGGAGCAGGTTCCAGGCTCTGAGCTGTCTTAACCAACTGAGCAAGCCAGGTGCCCCTCCAAGGTATATTTATAGATCATACTCTCATATTTAAATATATTTAATGAAAAAAGTCATTAAGTGACTTCTATGTGTATATAAACCTGAAAGCTAATTAGTAATTTCTGGGTCTCCAAGACCTCTCTATGCCATGGATTTTTGTAACATTGTATATACAAAATATGTATGTAAAATACTATATGCATAGGTATATAAAATATTACATATGCTAGGGGCGCCTGGGTGGCTCAGTCGGTTAGGTGTCCAACTTCAGCTCAGGTCACGATCTTGTGGTCCGTGAGTTCGAGCCCTTCATCAGGCTCTGGGCTGATGGCTCAGAGCCTGGAGCCTGCTTCCGATTCTGTGTCTCCCTCTCTCTCTGCCCCTCCCCCACTCATGCTCTGTCTCTCTCTGTCCCAAAAATAAAAATAAACGTTAAAAAAATTTTTTTAAATAAAAAAAAAATTACATATGCTAAGTTATATATAGTTATAAAATTATATGTATGTTTTTTGGAAGAATCTGAATTGCCTCTCATTAACATATCAAATAAATTCCTGGGAACACTGACCTCCTATTTTTCAATATTTATTTCACATCATTGTAAACTTCATAAATATTTTAAAAATTATAAGTGTTACTTTAAGTATCATGGAATAAAACAGTGTTCTCTGGGCACAGCAGCATAAACAGGGAAGGCCTGAACCAATTGGAAAAGGGGTTGCAAAGACTTCTCTAGAAACTGTGGAACTGAGACCAAAGGACAAGCAGGAGTTAACTAGGCAAAGTGGTGAGGATCATTTTAAGGAATAGCAAGAATTCATTCATTGACCAGGAAGCAGAAACAAACATTAGGATGGAGAAAGAGTCCATGTGACTGGAGTACAGAAATGCCGAGGGAAAGTGGCAGGTAGGCTGGGGTTCAATATACATGGCTTAATAACTACCTTAAGATATTTTTCCCATTTTTTTGTTTAGGAAAAATGCATAGAACTTAAAGTATTTTAAATGTAGAATTAAAGTAGTTCTGGTAGAGCTTTAAAAAGATCCAACTGATTCCAATGTAAAGAATTTGGAAGGGGTGGGTATCTACAAAAGTGATTATAAGAAAGCAGCTAAGGAATGACTGGGTGGTTCAGTTGGTTAAGTGTCCAACTTTGGCTCAGGTCATGATCTCACTGTTCATGACTTTGAGCCCTGCATCGGGCTCCATGGAAACACTGTGGAGACTGCTTGGGATATTCTCTCTCTCTCTCTCTCTCTCTCTCTCTCTTCTCCTTCACCCCTTCCCTCCCACACACACTCTGTCCCAAAATAAACAAACTTAAAAAAAAAAAGCAGCTAAGAGCTGTTGAAGTAATTCGAACCAAAGATGACAGAAGCATGGACAACATGCTCCATATATTTAGATGGAAAGAGTAGGACCTAGTGAAAGAGAACACATGGAGAGAGTGAAATAGAGATGAACCAAAGGCCATTTCCAGGACCCCCTTGTGCAATTTAGTGAATAATCAAATTCCCTCAGAGAAGAGATGAAGATCTGATGGAATGACCATGATGACCTTTAGATATACCAGATGCAAAATCACTTTGCTGCATTCATATGAAAGAACTGACAAAGAAGTTGGACAGGTATGTTGTGGTGCTAAGAGATTTCTGAGCAGAAATGCTGTGTGAAGTCTTTGAAGGATAGAGGATAATTAAAAGCAAGGGCGTGGATGTGCCTTCCCAAGCAAAGAGTACAGAGTGAGAAAGAAGAACTTACATCAGGGCTTTAAGGACTTTCAGGTAAACCTCATGCACATGGCATACTGCAACCATACAACTTCTTTGGAAGCAGGAAGGTGGGAAAGTAGAAGGAGCTTCTTAACAGTTCAAAGGCTGTCATTGGGTGAATGTTTGTTTGAAAACTTGATAATTGACACTTGTAATCTATAGCAGGCCACAGAGCTAGAATAGAGCACCCTAAAGTCCCTAGATCTTAAAGCTAACTGTTCCAAACGTCAAACTGCACCTGCCTTGAAAAATCTCTATCTCCAGAAAAATCTTGCATTAATTCAAAATGTCATCATCATCCCCCCGCCTCACATGCCAGCCCCATGAAAGGAACCTGAGCTGAAGACCTTTACCTCATATCCTGTGCACAGCTTCTCTCACACCACAGAAGTCCAAACCAGCCAGAAATATATGCATTACCTATAGCTTTATCTAACTTCTCAAAACCGATGGTTTTAAATGTTTTTTTTTAAAAGTTCAGTTTTGAGAGAGAGAGAGAGAGAGAGAGAGAGAGAGAGAGAACGTGCGCAGGGGAGGGGCAGATAAATAGGGAGACATAGTATGCAGACTCTGTTCTGTCAGTGCAAAACCCAACATGGGGCTCGAACCCACGAACTGTGAGATCGTGACCTGAGCCTGAGTCAGATGCTCAACCAACTGACCCACCCAGGGAACCCTCAAAACCAATGGTTTTAAATGATGTATAAAGTTTGAAATTTTAACTTCTAGGAAGTATTAGTCTAAGGTAGCAAGCCAATGCTAACTAAAAAAAAAAAAAAAAACAACATTGTTTTTCTAACTTCTTTTCATTATTTGATGCTGTGGATCTTTCTACCTTTAAAAAATTCTATTCTGTTTATGCTTTTGTAACACTATTTTTTTCTTTTCTCTATTTCTTATGTTCTCCTTTGCTTGATTCTCCTTCTCTGGCTTCTTAAAGATTATAAATTTTCAGTAATTTGTCAGTATCTTTCTCTTTCCTTAATACCCTCCCCTCCCTTTTGCAATCTCATAGCTTCAAGCATTGCCTGGAATGAATGGCAACATGTAGATGAGGGGAAGACAAATGGGTTTAGTGTCACTTACGGCTTAAATTCCAGCACTACTATTTTCTAACTGCAGAAGTCCCCCCCCCCCCCCCCCCCCCCCCCCCGCCTTATGGTTTCTGAGCATCAGTTTCCTCAATAAGACACATATGAATGTAGTCTAATCCTTTCACGGATTTTAGGAGAACCCAAAATGTACCTAGTTGGCAATCAACAAAGGATTTCTCTATTCTGGCTCTTCAACCCAGAGCTCTAATGCATTTCAAATCTGTGTATCTAGTTGGATTTTTGACATCCCATCTGGATGGACAAATTATCACTCAACAGCTTTCCTCAAACTAACCCCTCTTTCTGGATTTTTATCTCACTGAATCACACCCTTATTTCCCAACTCCCTTCAAGTTGCCCAAATCAAAAACCTGAAAGATACATTTCAGTGGTCACACCCAAGTCTAATCAGTCACCTTGTCTTAGGAAGGCATCCCCTGAACATATTTTAAATCCAATTCCATTGTCTTGATGTTTTTTTTGTACCTTCAAAACATTCATCAATTAGCCTATTCCTAATCAGTCTCCAGGCTGATTTGTTGCTTCTAGGAATATTCTCTTCCAATCTGCCTCATTTGATGCTTCCAGAGTCATACTTCTGCAACATTAAATTTGTTATGCATTACTTTGCTGAAAAGTTTGTCCTTTCTTAAGATTCTAAGTCAGGCCCTTTGAAGGGTACCTGGGTGGCTCAGTTGGCTAAGCGTCTGGCTTCAGCTCAGGTCATAATCTCAGGTCTTGAGAGTTTGAGCCCCTCATGGGGCTCTGTGCTGACACTTGGATCCTGGAGCCTGCTTCAGATTCTGTGTCTCCTCTCTCTGCCCCTCCCCAGCTCATGCTCTCTCAAAAATAAACATTATTTTTATTGTTAAAGATTCAAAGCCAGTCCCTTTGAAGTCTTAGTTTTTGCCTAACTTTACCATCTCAGCCCCCTTAATGTTATCTCCAGCCATACTGAAACATGTGCAGTTTCCACATCACAGTGTAGATTTTTAAGCCTGTTTTTTTTTTTCTGTCTAGAACATTCACCCCCCTAGTACTTGCTCTACTCCCACCCATTTAGGATTCAAATGCCACATTTCCCTGACTCCTCCCCATCCGGGCTAAGTTTCAGCCCACTCCATCTCTTTAACAATTAGATTATTCTGCACTACCATTATGTCCTTATAAGTTGTTCCCTTTTCTCTTACTTGCCTATGTTGCTCTTAATATTTTGTGAGTCCCTTTTATTGTTCTAGGAACATACTAAATATCAAGAGTGTGTTTTTAAATGAATGAACGATGTTTTAACTTTTCTAAAAAGAGAAACAAAACCCAAAACAATATAATATCCTTCCTACAATTGTATTTTCTCATGTTAGAGTATTTCTTCCTTTCATTAATTTATTTTTATCAATTAAGAGTAATGACCCTGATGTCTGAATACCTAAGAAGCAAACCACAGCTCTGCCACTGACTAGAGGGAGACTCTTGTCAAGTTATGTAACTTTTCGATGCCTCCGTCTCCTCATGTATAGACTATTAAATAAGCTCATAGGTGTACGGTGTAAATGTTTTATAAATTTTTTGAGATAAGGGTTTAGAACAATAAATATTGAATATTATTACTACTTTCAATACCACTGTTATCCAAGAAGATCCTAAAAGTAATGTTGTCCATGGGGTGCATGGTTGGCTCAGTTGGTTAAGCATCCTACTTTGGCTCAGGTCGTGATCTCAGGGTTCACAAGTTCGAGCCCTGTGTCAGGCTCTGAGCTCAGAGACGGGAGCCTGCTTCAGATTCTGTGTCAGCCTCTCTCTCTGCCCACCCCCCACTTGCACTCTCTCTCTCAAAAATAAACCAATATTAAAAAGAATTTTTAAAGTAATGCTTTCCCCCAAATCCATTTTTCACCCAAATTCAAAATATACTTGATAAATTTTGTCCATAAAACAAAAGGGGTATATGAATATGTACAGCTACTATCTATTTTCATGTGAAAGGATTCAGAACTCTTAAGAATATTTTTAAAACCTATCAAGTGCTACAGAAATCCAGTCAAAGAATTTTCTGTCATAAAAAAGAGTCAGTGTTCTGTGTTTCTCTCAACTTCTTTAATGACAACATGCCAGCAAAGTCATCTAATGAATATTTGTTTTAAATAAATTTAATTGCAACTTACCCTGGGAATCTCTGGTACTATTATAGGCACATTGTTATGTCTACATATGAAGTGAAGTTTACAGAAAATTAATCTAGATTCATAGTCATTTTTTTAACCTATAAGTGAAAAATGATTTGAAAATACATTGTTCCATCAACATAAATGACCACAGGTGATGTCCATAACATTCTCCCTGTTATCTTTGGAAACAAACAGCAGAATTGCTTAGAGATTCCTCTTGGCAATAAGCAGATGAGTTACATACTCAGTTCCTTTGAACTTTAGAAACTAAGGTGAGGCAGGGTACATACCTATACATTATAATTTCCAGAGATACAATAGATATTTCACAGATACACAGGATAGAAAGGGTCACTGTTCAATCCTGAGGTGAGATCAAATTTTTCCAAAATATCAATCTTGAAAATATAGTTGACCTATTTTTATAAATAAATTCTACTATAAAAAAGTAAATTTTTCTTGAATTCAAAATTAGATATCTAGGCATTCTGTTTTGTTCCACTCTTGGAAGAAAGCGGAACGGCCATGACGTGGGTGAGAATATAGTACCATAAACAGACCATGCTGATGATCTTTGTATAGGACATGTTTACAACCACTGATTTGCATATGAATGTTTGTTTCCAAATGTAATTAGAATTACTGATATATAGTGTATCCATATTAAAAGCAGCAATTCCTGGATATTGTCTCTAACCTCTTAGTAAGTGGCTGTCCTCCATGGTTTGAGTTGTCACTATGTAAATATAGCCAAGATACAATTTTATCTAAGCATAAAATATAAGTGACCCTGACTTTTAGCAAATGACATCCATAGTATGAAATTTGCAGGATTAACAGAACTACCTATCAGATAAAAGATGTGGTGGTCTTTTTTACAGAGTGAGCTGTTAACTGTGTGTTAATAAGATAATATTAATGCTAATTTTGGAGCATTTCAAAAGGAAAGAGTTAACAATCACCTTTTCATTTTAAAAACAACACTAGTGCTACTTGGTCTTGGAATAGGATTATTCTTTGAATGCCAAAGGAGGAGTCCCTCATAATTTAACATTTTAATCATTTCAAGGTGATTTGCTTTTACTGTGAGAAACCCTGTGTTGGCACTTTCCCCACATGTTTCCCAGGCATAATCGCATATTAGTTGCAATTTTCTCTGCAACATAAGACTTAATTATGCTAAAGAAAAATGCTCCTTTTTAAATAAAAGGTGTAAAATACCACTGGTATCCAGTTTGAGCTAATACTAAGATTGGAAACTCATTACCCCTAAAAATGTCAGTTCTGATGAAGCTTTTAAAAAAATTCTAAGAATCAAATTCAAAATGTCTTTACTAAGCTGTTTTATGGTAGCGGGTACCATTGGAAATGTGATGAGTCTTCATGTAAAAATGCTGATTTGAATTAGATTTAGAATGTATGTCATCCTCAATTAGCCTTTCCTTCATCAAAATGATCTCACAAACACGGAGAATGAATCTTTATTTCCTCCTTTGCACATGGGAGGTCATTTGTCAGATTTAATATACTTCTACCTATGTCTTCCTACATGCTTGGAGTTCAAGATGGATGACCATGGACTTCCAGAAAAAGTTTCTAGCTTAAAACTTAAATTTAATTTTAATATAATACCCAAACCATTCATACTGAGATGGAAAATTAGAATAACATTTGCTAAAACAACATTGATTTATTTCCATTTGGTGGGGGGGGGGGGGCATTTTGTCTTCCCTGTACCCCCATGAAAGTTTATATACTATATACTAGTAATTATCTAGGTAATCCAGGGTGAGAAACATCATGTGGTAAGCATTTTTTTCTTGAATCATTTATATAATTTTTATGACCTGGAGTTAAATTAATACCACTGTCTGTGATATTATATAAATGCAATCACTTACTTTATGGTTGTTTGTTTAAACTCAATTAGCCTACGAAATTTTATAAATTAATGTCTAACAGTTGGACAATTATGGTGACCTTCAAATAGGTATCAATTTAGAGATTATGAAACCCATTTAAAAATGCAGTCTGGTTAGACTGGTGGTATAAGATTTATGTATTGAATGGTTTTCCAGGGATCCCCCAACACATGGTTATGACTGCTTTACCCAGTTATTAAGGTGCTATTTGCAAAGACTAGAAATCACAAGAACAGTCCCTGAGGAGTTGGGCTATTGATGAGAGCATTTGAGTTCCTGTAATTCTAACTAAGAACTTTACTTCTGCTGTAGAACATTTATACCTTGACAAACATTTAAAACTAGCTGTGTTGGTTTGCTTGAAAGGTTAATGATACCTTTTTTTTTTTTTTTTTTTTTTTTTTTTTTTTGGCAAAGTCTCATTGAAGACTTGGAGCATTAAGCTTAACACCATCTTTAAGGTGAGATGATAGAGCAAAATGATAGGAAAATATTCGTTCTAGTCTTTAATATATTTGAGAGAGACAGAGATACCGAGTGCCAGTGGGGGAGTAGAGGGGGGTGGAGGGAGACACAAAATCCAAAGCAGGCTCCAGGCTCTGAGTTGTCAGTACAAGGCCCCAAGCGGGGCTCAAACCCATGGACCACAAGATCATGACCCGAGCTGAGTCAGACACTTAACCCATAGAGCCACCCTGGTGTCCCGCTCATTCTAGTTTTTGCAATAAAGATAGTGGCTGCAAAATTTTGTCTTGTACAATAAATGCTATTGACATTATTAAAGTAGATAGAAAATAATGCTGCATACTGCATGTTCATGAAACATTTAGCTCTATAACAGCAATAAAAAATTCTAACAAATTTTAGCATGTTATAACAGAATGCTTTGAAAAGTTCAATGGAGAATTCAAAGGAAATTAATAGAAGACTACTACAGAGTTCCAAAAGGGTGAATGGAGTGGTATGTATGTAAAATTTCACAATTCTTAAAGAAAGATGCGTTATAAATAGAGAAGAAAAGACAAGTACCTAAAGGAATTTTGATATGGATTAGGATTACAAAGTTGATAGTAATTGCCTTTTAAAATTTCAGATGAAATAGTTACGAAAGAACCCTAAAGCTCCTGCTGTAACAAGCAATCCATTAAAATGAAGTTTCTACTTCCAGTTAATGAACAAATGAACACAGTGCAATAGATTCTATTTCGGTAGTTGTAATATTAACGCTTTGACCCAATTTCCAGAGAGTGTAATTGTAATAATTCCATCACTTAAATATTAAACTAGTTTGTAACTCTTCATGTTTACCATTTCCCAATTTTCTACTCTAATCAATTTAGATAGTCACATGCATCAGTTTTATATATAAAAGTGTGTTTGGGCAACATCTGCAGTAGGATTTGAACATCACATTTTGGCAAACAAAAAATAATGCCCTATGGTGAATGTTCCAATAGAAATTTAAGGGTAAAAAAAAGTTTTTTAAAGAAATACAAAGGTAAAATTTGAAGATACATGGTCTTGGTATTGTTTCTTTCATGTGAGGGGGAAGAAAATGTAGATGAATGCAATACATACAAGACAAAATGACCCTGTATTTATCTGCTATTAATTTATACAGAAAAATTTCTTTTGAATTCTATATAAAAAGGAAGACTTCCTATATAAAGAGTAACTATGCCGTTAGATTAAAAAAAATTCTGACTATGGTTCAATATTGCACCCATTTACAGGGTAACTTCAGTAGTGGGAAGGGATACTGTGAAAATTAAGCATTATGTAGAGAATGGATGGACAGAGGAAACAGATGGCCTTTGTGGAAGTTACTATTAAGCCAAGAAGGAAACCAGTCAAGGGCAAAGATGTGAAAATCACTGAATGGCATACTAGGTGAGGGGAACTGAGATAGGAGATATATAAGTTCCCAGAGAAAGGATCTGGGGATGAGAGAGAGAGAGAGAGAGAGACAGAGACAGGGACAGGGACAGGAAGGTCAGCATGGCCAGAAGAGATCATGAGAAAAGAGGAGGCAAGAAGCTTGCAGAAATCAAATAGCATTGAAGATAATAACCATTTTTTTTTAATGTTTATTTTTGAGAGAGAGAGAGAGAGAGAGAGAGAGAGAGAGAGAGAGAAAGTGAACAGGGGAGGGGCAGAGAGAGAGGGAGACACAGAGTCTGAAACAGGATCCAGGCTCTGAGTTGTCAGCAGAGAGCCCAATGCAGGGCTCGAACTCACAAACTGCAAGATCATGACCTGAGCCAAAGTTGGACACTTAACAGACTGAGCCATCCAGGTGCCCCATGATAATGACAACTCTTCTGACTTGCACTGAATATTTAACATGTGCCAGCCATGCATGGTTTTAGTATTTAACATGGGCCTTGGATTCCATTGGGTCTTATCCACAAGGAAACACTTTAGTTTTTATTCAAATTGAAATGGGAAAAAGAGAGGTCTTCAAGGAATACCCCTTACAGTTCTCTCTGGTAAAATTTGCTGTAAGCAGAGCAAACAGTAGGTAAACATGGTTCAAGGGAGTTATTCTTTTTTTTAAAAAAGATGATTTGTTTCAAACCATCTTAGTATGAAGATGGGGAAACAAAACTAATGAAGGAAAGTCATGCCTCCGTTTCTTCATTGTCAAAAGGAGGAAAATAAAATCCTAGTTTCTTGTGAGAACTGAACAAAATTTGTGTGTTTGTGTTTAGTGAGGCTTATAGTGAGGATTCAAGTGGTGGCTACTAACATGGCGATGAAGGAAGAGGAAAAAGAAATTACCATCACAAATCCTTGAGCAAGGCATTTAAGGCTTCCACCTCTCTTTAGTAAAACTTAGTGCTTAGGTGTAATTGACTTAAGTTGTGCAAAGTGGCTGCAAAGAGATTTAAAAGAATCTACTGTGTTAGGGTTCCAGAAATACTAAACAAGGACCATCAACGAAAAGAAAGGACCATTAAAAGGACAAATGGTCAAAATTAGTCAAATGATCTCAAAGTTCTCTCCAGATTATTTTTCTCAAGGTGTTTGCTTTACATTTGCATCTCACTTTCTGTTATATACCTGTGGCATCAAGCACAAGCATCTGTTCTATAGCTTTAATAAAATGCGTTTTTTAGATAGGACAAAATATCTCCATTGATGGTCTCAGGAATCAAATTCAGTACCACAAAAAAGAACAAAATAGGGAAAAGGCAATTGATAATACATAGTGATATAATCTCTAAACTAAATTGCCAAGACTAAATTGCAAAATGTTTGGTGTTGCTCTAAACATCTAAGATTCCAGACCAAAACATACTCACAAATGGTGAAATGAATGCCATCAGAACGTATCCCTACTAAAAGACCTCCTGCCTTAAAAAAGAATCACAGAAAGACACAAATTATTTCTGATTAAGGAAAAGAAATAAATTCACTTAAAGAATAACAAGTACAACTTTTTTTTTTTCAAGTAGTCATGCTGTGCTGAAATCTGATTTGTGATCTGGCAATATATGACAAGAGATGAGGTTTTGTTTTTTTGTTGTTTTACGTGAAAATCCGCAGAGGTGCGAGCCACTGAAAATTTAGCTCTCAGTATTAGAAAATTTGAATGCGAAACACTTATCAATAACTTGTTGAAGATATCCATTGTAGTCAACATACAAACATACAGGAGTTTCAGGAAGAGACAATTAGAAATAACAAGTGAGACAATACTACCAATAGCTCTTTAAATTAGGTTTGATGAGGGGCACCTGGGTGGCTCAGTTGGTTGAGAGACCGACTTATGATCTCACAGCTTGTGAGTTCGAGCCCCGAGTCAGGCTCTGTGCTGACAGTTCAGAGCCTGGAACCTGCTTTGGATTCTGTGCCTCTCTCTCTGCCCCAACCCACTCACATTCTGTCTCTCTCAACAATAAATAAGCGTTAAAAAAAAAAAAAAAAAAAAAAAAAAAAAAAAAAAAGATGAGGTTTGATGAAATCATAAAAGCAACTTAATAGCATCCTCAGGTCTACCAGCCAGCTTTTTGGTCATTGCTACTTCACAAACACGTCCTTATTTTCTTGTCTTCTACCGTAGTTAGGTTTCTCCAAGCAAAAAGTACTGATGCCAGATTTGAAGACAGTAATAAAGCCGAGGCCATCTTCCCACAGCTATTCCACAACATGAGATCATGGAAAAGTGGGTGAGGAGTAGCCATACCCTGTGCTCCACTTATGTGTAACAGACTCATGGTGTCAAGGGCAGTTGTTCCAAAATGGAATCAGTGACAGTTGCAACTTCAGTGCTGGTGGCCTGGCTCCTTCACTGAAGGGTATACTCAAATGCATTTTTTCTCCTGCCATTTGAAAATTTTGTAAGCAAGCAAACACTCCATGTTAAATTCCATTCCACCCAAAATATCTAGAGTTGTTTCACTGCTGTTTCAATTATTGCACTCAACATTGACTGATATGTTGTCCTTTTTAAAAATTAATTATCTTGTTTTGCCCTACACTAATGCTATGATAATGATGAAGAAAATGAGACTCAATTTTAAAAATGGTCAGTGTGTGGTACAGCTGCTCTGGAAAACAGTATGGAGGCTCCTCAAAAAATTAAAAACAGAACTACCCTACAACCCAGCAATAGCACTACTAGGAATTTATCCAAAGGATACACGAGTGCTGATTCATAGGGGCACATGTATCCCAATGTTTCTAGCAGTGCTTTCAGCAATAGCCAAATTATGGAAAGAGCTCAAATGTCCATCTACTGATGAATGGATAAAGAAGATGTGGTTTATATATACAATGGGATACTACCTGGCAATGAGAAAGAATGAAATCCTGCCATTTGCAGCAACATGGATGGAACTGGAGGGTATTATGCTAAGTGAAATAAGTCAGTCAGAGAAAGATGGGTATATGTTTTCACTCATATGTGGAACTTGAGAAACTGAACAGAAGACCATGGAGGAAGGGAAGGGGAAAAAATAGGGAGGTAAGCAAACCATAAGAGACTCTTAAATACAGAGAACAAACTGAGGGTTGATGGGAGGAGAGGGGAAAATGGGTGATGGGCATTGAGGAGGGCACTTGTCAGGATGAGCACCGGGTATTGTACACAAGCAATGAATCACAGAAATCTACCCCCAAAACCAACTGCACACTGTATACACTGTTTGTTAGCCAAATTGACAATAAGTTACATTTAAAAAATAGAAAAATAAAACTTCTGCAAGTAAAAAAATATATAGCCAGTTTGTATTCAACAGCATTTGTTAGATACCAAGAATGTAGGAAGAGCTCTGCTAAGTGATTTGTATTTATTATCCTTAATACACATGATAATCCTCCTTGGTTATTACTGCCATCATTTTATTAATATGAAAACTGAGACTAAGAATGGTTAAGTCGTTTTTCCCAAAGTAACACAGCTAGTAAGTGACATACCTGAAATTCATCCCCAGGTCTGTCTGATTCCTAAGGCCACAATTTAACCAATAGGATATACAAATTTTACTTTATTATTTTTTTAATGTTTATTTATTTTGAGAGAGACATTGATAACGAGCAGGGAAGGGGCAGATAGAGAGGAGAGAAAGAATCCGAAGCAGGCTCCACACTGTCATCAAAGAACCCAACATGGAACTTGATCTCATGAATCGGGAGATGATGACCAGGAGTCAGACAGTTAACCAAGTGAGACACCCAGGTGCCCCTAATAGGATATACAGATTTTTAGGGGAGGCCCAATTATGGAGGTGAGGAAGATGGGGAAGTTGGGAGCAAGGGCAGAATTAACATAATATGGTGAACAGGCCTGAATGACTTAGAACGACCTGCTCCAATTCTAGGGCCAATACTTTATATCTTTGCCCTTTAGGTAAGTTAAGTAACTAATTCAGTTTCTACTTCTGAGAGAAAGTGAGCAATTATTTCTCTAGGGTTATTCAAGAGTTAAAATAGCATACATACATTTTCCAGATCAGAAAAGTTACACCTAGTGATTCCTTTGCCCTCTCCCTACAGCTCGAGAGCACATATGAGCAAACTGCTGGGTCATATTTGACAGCATAATATAGTATATTATTGGCAAAAAGAAGTACACATTGTGAACCATACCTGTTTTAACTAAATTTCTATTGGTGTGTTTATCTTTTCACAATCACCTCAATACCTGTTAGCATAACAAATTAACGTTCCAAATTGGTATAGCCCATTCATAACATTAGATGCCTTATAAATTAACACCAATGATCTTTAGCTTCATATTTATTTATTTATTTATTTATTTTTTTTTCAACGTTTTTTTTTAATTTATTTTTGGGACAGAGAGAGACAGAGCATGAACGGGGGAGGGGCAGAGAGAGAGGGAGACACAGAATCGGAAACAGGCTCCAGGCTCCGAGCCATCAGCCCAGAGCCTGACGCGGGGCTCGAACTCACGGACCACGAGATCTTGACCTGGCTGAAGTCGGACGCTTAACCGACTGCGCCACCCAGGCGCCCGCTCTTTAGCTTCAATAATGAATAATCATAGACCCTGAAACTAACAGAATAAAATCAAATACTGTTTTGACTCTAATTGCTAATGAAAATTTAAAGACTATATTTGAAAGGACATGTTTTACCTACAAGAAAGGAGAAAACGGAACTTGCGTTATCAGATCCATAGGAATAGTTGTTTATTTTTCCCCCTGGGGTTAATCAACTACAGGTTTCCTTTGTCTTGTTCCCCACCAAAACACAAATACCGTTCTATAAATTAGCTTTAGTTTTCTGTGTCTATATCTGCCTAACAAGCATTGTACAAAGCCTATTCAATTTTAGGTTATGTAAGATTCTTCAGTGGAAAACAGCTAGTATTCTGGCTTTAGAATCAGATAAACTTGGATATTTCTACCTTCAACACAGACTTGTTTACTGACATTATGAAAGTTATTTAAACTCTAGGATTCTCAGATTCTTCTCACTTACAAGTGGAGGTAATAACCTCTGCCTCCAACTATGCTGTGGATTAAATGAGCGTCCCCCCACCCCCGACACACACCCCATGTATCACTATCTTAATTTTTAAAGCTTAACAACATTAAGAAGGTTCAAATTTTTTCCAACAGTCTAAAAAATTTCCTTTCTTTTGCAATTTTCTCCTCTGCTGATTCTTTAGAGCAGTGTATATTCAACTTTATAAAGGAAGAAGATACTTTTAATTTTTAGGCTTCCACAAGTGGGGGATAATGGAATAGTTATGGGAAAGTTCAGTGATGTTTCTTATTCTCCTTACCATGCTTAAAAGGGTGCTAGTATGGGGCGCCTGGGTGGCGCAGTCGGTTAAGCGTCCGACTTCAGCCAGGTCACGATCTCACGGTCCGTGAGTTCGAGCCCCGCGTCTGGCTCTGGGTTGATGGCTTCGAGCCTGGAGCCTGTTTCCGATTCTCTGTCTCCCTCTCTCTCTGCCCCTCCCCCGTTCATGCTCTGTCTCTCTCTGTCCCAAAAATAAATAAAAAACGTTGAAAAAAAAAATTAAAAAAAAAAAAAAAAAAAAGGGTGCTAGTATTTGGTTAAGTGAAATCACAGTGGCTTCTGTTCAGACAGTAAAACTAAATAAAACTTTTTGATTATGTAATTGGGAACTCTACTCTGGTAGGGTTTGTGTGTGTGTGTGTGTGTGTGTGTGTGTGTGTGTGTGTGTCTATGTGTGTGTGTTTTGCTTTTGTTTTATTGGTGGTAAAGAGAATTGTAATTCCAAACAAAGACAAAAGACTAGTTGTTCACAATCTAACCTATTATAATACAAAATCTAATACATTTTAGTTTCTCCCAATCATATTGCTAAGCGTGTACTTTCCCTTGCCAACTTACAGCTTATTGCATGGCAGTGATATCCTTCATTCAATTCATGTTTGATACATTGCCTCTAATATTTTTTTGTGGCCCACCTAAATGCAACACACAACTTAAGAGTTTTATTTTGCACATGACAAAATACAAGGACATTTAAAGATATTCAATTATTTTCTCTTTCCCCCTTATATTGTCAATTTCTCCTTATATTTGTTAATGATATAGTTTAAATCTTGACTCTCCAATGCTATGGTACCAAAGATACTGATTAGCCAGATGGCTAAGGCTTTGCCACCTAGGCCCCCAGAAATGTCAATCATAGTGAGAGTTAAGTCTTCAGCTGCTTATTTTGCAAGTCCTTTAAAGAACAAATCTCTCATCATCACTGAAATGGAGACAGAAGGCAACAGAAGGAGTAGAAATAAAGGAAAAAACAAAGAATGAAGAAAAAAAGAACAGATATGAACAGCTACTTCCTGTTCTCTAGAGGAGGAAGAACACAGCTTCCAGTAATACAGTTATGAGTCGCCTGAATGGTGAGCGTGGGGGCACGGGCAGACATCCTCATTCCACTCATGCCTTTCTCATCATTTTAGATCTACCTGCCCAGAGACAGGCCGCATTCTCCTTTGTACTCTGTCCCTGCATAGAGAGGCCTAGTTCAAGACTTCCTCACTCTGGCCTGAAACAATGGACATTAAAAAAAAAAGCTGCTTCCTTGGATCGCTGATTCTCAGCTAGTATCTTACTTATATGTGGGAATGTCCTGAGTAACTGTAACAACCTCAAATGTCCCTTCTCCACACTTCAAAAGGTTCTTCAGGTGATGTGATATGTATGTATGTACACACACACACACACACACTGGAAGATTATTTGGAAATTAAAAATGAAATCTTGGGGCGCCTGGGTGGCTCAGTCGGTTGAACGTCCGACTTCAGCTCAGGTCACGATCTCGTGGTCCGTGAGTTCGAGTCCCGCGTCGGGCTCTGGGCTGATGGCTCAGAGCCTGGAGCCTGCTTCCGATTCTGTGTCTCCCTCTCTCTCTGCCCCTCCCCCGTTCATGCTCTGTCTCTGTCTCAAAAATAAATAAATGTTAAAAAAAAAAATTAAAAAAAAATGAAATCTTGTCATTTGCAACAAGGTGGATGGAACTAGAGTGTATTATGCTAAGCAAAATTAGAGAAAGACAAATCTATAACTTCAGTCATATGTGGAATTTAAGATACAAAACAGATGAACATAAGGGAAGGAAAGCAAAAATAATATAAAAACAGAGAGGGAAACAAACCATAAGAGACTCTTAAATACACAGAACTGAGGGTTGCTGGAGAGATTTTGGGCAGGGGGATGGGCTAAATGGGCAAGGGGCAGTGAGGAGGACACTTGTTGGGATGAGTACTGGGTGTTATATGTAAGTGATAAATCATTGAATTCTATTCCTGAAATCACTATTACACTATATGTTAACTAACTTGGAGATATATATATAGATATATATATATATATATATATACATATATATATATATATATATACATATATATATATATACATATATATATACATATATGTATATATATATGTATATATCTATATATATGTATATATATATATATATATATATTTTTTTTTTTAAAGGGGGGAGCCTCTTCAGGTGAAAGCTCCATTACCATACTTCCATTCTTTATAAGATGAAAATTATGTTATATTAAAATGTAGAAAGTAGTGCCATATTTGCTGAGAAATTATTATTTAGGAGCAGCAGAAATCAACTCTTTTTATGCCATATAAAAACATGTATGCAACTTGAATTTATTAATAATGCTAATAATTTTATTTCCAGCAATCTACTTCCTCTGTTGATCTGTCAGGTGTCTCTAAACTTGAAAGGGAAAGTTCAACAAAACATTTCTACAGCAGGGTTATTTTCTGTATGATTAATATATTTCCATTAAAATATACCTGATATAAAAAGCATCAGCTTGAAATGAAGAACTATTTTCTAATCCTATCTTCTAAAGTAACAGTGATCATAAGTAAGTCACCTACTCTCTATAGACCTCACTTTATTCATCTATACATTGAGTTTACGAGACTGCACTTTTATGTAATTTAATATACCTAAAAAACACATTTTTTGCTATATACCTACACATTTGATACACTTAAAATAAGTAAATATAGACTCACTATATAATAAAGCATTCCACATAAAAGAATTCAATAATACATAAATGCTGCAAAGACCAGTGTTTTCTATGGAGACAGCATGTATGTGATACATCCTATGTATTATTTTAATAGAATGTATTTAGCTAGTTCCTTTAACACACATCTTGCTTATTGAAATCCAGATAATATCAATACAGAGAAAATAAATCCAAAGCTTCTAAGCTTTGTAAATAAGAGAAAATTAAAGTGATGGAACTTTTCTCTGACTGGATGGAGCTGGAAAATTCTTTGAATTCATGCATTAGTACTGTCCACAGTGCACCCTACTCTGTGATAGTGACATGTAAGTTGTAATTAAGAAACAATTTTTCAGAGGAAAATGTGAATGCAGAATGCATTTTGTTTAGTCAATCTAAATGAAGGGGTAGCTGATTATCATGCCCCAAGTAGGCAACTAGGCATACCACTTCTGATTATCAACAAGTGGAACGTCTAGAATGGTCTCAGAAAAAAAAGAAAAAAAAAATATTTGAATCGAGTGAACGTGGTAAATATTTACTATCCATAAGATAACTTTTTTTCCCAAATAAGCTTTCCATTTTACTTTCAAAAAAACTAAGATGTAGGTTGCTGACTTAAGAGTTAATAAAGACATAGCCTCCACTAGCAGAATTAATATTCAAATGGCTACATTGTCTCCAAGGCACTTGAATATCAAAAAGGAAGAGGAGATTTTATTGATCTGGGAAATGGCAGCGGGTTATGCTTATTGTATATAATAAAGACTATTGATTTTGTTAAGCAGAAAAATGGCACTTTAAAAAGCCCATTTTGTATCAACTGCAACTGAATGGTACTTTCCACCAGTCTAGAAGTTTTCAGAATCCTTTTTAATGGAGCAAGAAGTATAATCTGTCAGGAACATCCTTTATACCAACAGAACGAAAGTTCATTGCTATAATGAAGGTTTTCCTCTAATATCTAAATTGAAATTGCCATCTCTTCAACTAACTTAAAATTATAGACAATGTTCTCCCTGCAATAAAAGGACCTCATACCCAAGAATAATTTCTTCAGCTCATACCACACCTAAGGAGTTTGAGAGAGAAGAGGTTTCTCCCTAAGAATATATGGTTATGTCCAAAAGTTGATGAGGCCACTTGAACAGAAAGCCAATACACATTAGTTTAGTAAGTTGTAATTATTTCAGGGAGTAGTAAAACCTAAAGTGCTCTAGGCTTAGAAGTTACTGCAGTCTACCATCAAAACACTGTTTATTGATGTTTTTTAAATATGCTGACGGAAGCGACAGAGCTTGCTACCGGTTTTATAGAACTTTCAAATAAGACTTATAATATTTGTGCATTTCTATAGACTAGTGAGTACAATAGTACTCAATATGGTCTGGGAGAAGGCTTTTATTTTGCTTCTGTGTTTTAGAATTCACAGACCAACTATGAAATAAGTTGTTGGCAGACAGGGTAGAATCCAAGTTTCACTTAATTCACCATATATCTGGGACTGATCTCAGATTCTGCCAGGGGAACAGCTCGAAGACATGTTCCCAACTCACTGGTGGTAAAGTATGACTTTGTGTCTAAGATCTAGCTAATAGACTGTGAGAAGTGATATCTAACAATTTCAGAGCTGAGCTACCGAAGATTTCCCTATGTTTTCACCCATGCTCTGTTCCCTTTCCATCTGTCTGCAATGAACATGGCCCAAGGGGGTGAGGGGGAAAGACAAATATTGGAGATGCCCTAACATCTACCATCCTGAGTCCCTGATTGACAGTATGAAGGAGAATTGCCCTGCTTTTTTGCTCACTCAGAACTATTATATCAGCAAAAAAGAGTCACTATGTTTAAGCTATTATTTATATTTGACCTATTATTTGTGAGAATTGCTATCATTATCTTGACTGACACAGAAGTTTGTACCTTAAATAGGATATTGTTGTAAAAATAATCAAATTATGGATGTTGACTTATGTTGTGCTTTGAAAGGAACTGTTGCTAGCAACAATTTGAAAGAAAGACAAGTACTCACCAAGCCTGTGGCTCTAGACGAAATTTTTGGAAAGAGCCAAGATGGTATTATGTAACATTTTTACTTATTGTTTTTAGCAATATATTGAAGAAATGATTTTAAAAAATTAAAGAATTGTCCAGGTTGCAAATAAAAATGAAATGGAAGAGGGGTGCCTGGGTGGCTCAGTCGGTTAAGCGTCCGACTTCAGCTCAGGTCATAATCTCATAGTTCATGGGTTCGATCCCCACATCAGGCTCTGCACTGACAGCTCAGAGCCTGGAGCCTGCTTCCAATTCTGTGTCTCCCCCTCTCTCTGCCCCCCAACCCCCGCTTGTGCACTCGTGTGCGTGTGTGCTCTCTCAAAAATAAATAAACATTAAACATTTTTTTAAAACAATGAAATGGAAGAGAGAATAGTCACAAAACTGTAAACTCCCAGGGTTAAAAAAAAAAAAAAAAGTCAGCAGCTTCTGGATCCTAAACAGTATGATCTAAGTATTAAAAAAGCTGGAGATCAACAAATTTAATAGACCTCTCAGCTTCAAAAGTTAAAAAAAAAAAAAAAATAGGATCCAGCCCTTGAGCAAAGATCAGATGCTTAGTGAAAAGTTGCTACATTCCCATTAAAATTTATTGTTACCTATGTTTCACCAGGATGAGAAGAGAGATGTATAGAAAACACAGTTAAGAACTAGGCCAAGTAAAAAGCTTTGGGTCTATTTATAGGTCTTAAAACTGCCTTAAAACAAGTTGGTCAAAAGTATTCCAGATAGGAGACCAGGAGGGGGGCGGATTTTATTTCTTTGACTCTTTCCTGAGGAAGCCTCTGTGAGCAAATCAAATGTTGATTTGCAAACTCTCAACAGAAGAGGACAGATCACATAAACTGAGGCCCTCAAGGAAAACATAATCCCAGTGCCTACTTCAGATGTGGCCATAGAGGTAATGAATAAGTAGGACCTCCCAGTAGGTAGAACTAGGGGGCAAGAGAGAAAAACTGGTAAGAGTGTATTGTGTCGCAGAATCTGGGTACAATGAAGGAATTTTCTCTGGGAAAGAGAAGAGGGTCTTCAAAATACCAAGAGGTTATATTATGGCTATGGACCAGCACAGCTTTAAGTCTCTTATTGGGCACATATTTTAGTAACCTTAAAGGTGACCAGTGACAGAAAATGCTTTTTGTCACAAAATCTGCATTTTCGTCTTCAGCTTGAACCCAGCTACACTTGCCGTGAGGTATGAACCTGTGCCTGATATCTACCTTAAAGAGTATGAACAGAAATGTGTACCACTTCAGGGCCTGGCCCATAAAACTATCCTAAAATATTTTTTTTCCATTTGGTAACTTGACAATTGGTAGATAACCATCATGTTTAAAAGTCAGAGATGACAGATCATCTCTTGTCCGGGTTTCTGCATAATTTTGTGGAAAAGAATCTCTCTCTTATGACCTCTGCATCTGCCCAGGATTTTACGGGAGCATGATAAACTTCTAATGTTTTTGAACATTAAAGATTTATGAAGCAGAATTTCTAAGCACTTAGCATTAATCTAATGCTCATGTTCCTTGGTTCTCCCTGTTCTGAAAAATACTACAAAATAGAAGGATGAGATAACATTTTGGGGGGGGTGCCTGGGTGACTCAGTTGAGTGATCCATTGTTGGTTTCAGCTCAGTTCATAATCCCAGGGTCGTGGCATCCAGCCCACATCTGGCTCTGCACTGAGCTGAGTGTGGAGCCTGCTTAAGATTCTCTCTCCCTCTGCCCCTCTCCCCTGCTCGCGCGCGCGCACACACACACACACACACACACACAGCCCACAGGTTCGTGCTAAGAAAAAAAAAAAAAAAAAAAACATGTTTTGAAGGAGGATACTATGACTCCATGAATAAAACTGATGATTAAACTTCTACTTCAAGGAATTATAGAAAATTAAACAGAGCTAAGTACTGGAATAGCCAAGAAATGCCAACTATGTTTTATATTTAGATATATCAGTGATTCAGAATTTGTGTGAAATACTGAAATTATATATAAAATAGGATGTATGAAAGATTCACATTTTGGCTTCCTGTAGATTCTAATCCCTGTTTACCTGTATAGTTGAGTAGATTTTCATCCCCAAATTAAGTTTTTTTTTATATTACTTTGTTATTTGTAATTTAAGCTGAAGAAGATCTTTGCAATTTTATGAAAACTTCACCTAAGAATCAATTTTATTGCAGTCATAGAAAGTTACAAATATTATTACTTGCTAAAATGCATTTCTGCCTATCAGCTCAGTTTAAGTAGATGAGTTCCATGATTACGCCAGCTAAGTGATTTATATTCTTCTGAGCTTCCATGGCAATTTGTAATTTTATATTACTTTATACTTTCTGCCATATATTATAGTTTCTTTTATGGATCTCTTATTGCAGAAAGCTCTTTGAATGTTTTCATTTGGTTCATCCTTTGTCCTGTATCTTCAAGCCTCTACAACATGTTATAATTGGATTTTTGTTTTGCTCAATATATACTAATGCACCCATTTATTTATTTACCAGGTCTCTTTCAGGTCCAGCACCGTACCAGAACATGACTGGAACTAAATTTTAAAGAATATCATGGTAGTACACAAATCACAAAGGAGAACTTCTGTGTCATGATGGCTGCACCACTATCAACAGGCTCCCCTACTCCTGAGTTTCTATCTAATGTAAAGTTTGCATTTCTGATACTATTCATGGTTCCCACACTCTAGGTTTGGCAGCCACTGGCTCCCTGTTAAACCCATCCAGCCTGAATTTCCACTTGACCAAATTCAATATGTAGAAGAAAAGTATACTTCAATTTACTAAGGGTCAGGGCCATTTACAATAGATACAAAACTATTCAAAGTAATATTTGTGTATATAAATGAGCAAAAAAGTAATACATTTCCCTACTTGTAACAAATGTGACAGTTTTACATGTAAGGAATACAATTCTCAAGGAATTACATAATTTAAAAAAGACAAAAAAACAAAAACCCTTCAGTCTTTCCAGAAAAGCAACTCTAAAACTAAACCAAAGAAATAGAAGCAATCCTTGTTCTTAGAGGATGCCCTTGGAGCCAGTGAAATGTTCAAAATAACAACACATTCTTCTTAGAGAAAAGGGGATGTATGAAAATCTGTCTTTGAAGATCTTGTGGTCTGTATGAAACATAGTTTCTGATCCATAATCTATCCATAATAGATAACTTTTTATCTTATAGGCCATATGTACCCTTTAAGAGTTAATAAATTAATGTTTTTCAGACATGTATTACTAGAAAATGCAAGCATATATGCATTATCTTCAGACAAATATATTTGCTCTTTTGTACCTCAACATTTGACACTAATGTAGAGAAGTGTTGAAACACTATATTGGACACCTGAAAATAATACAACACTGTTAAATTATGCTGGAATTAAAAGTATTTTTTAAGTAATCCTGAAAAAAATATCATAAAATTAAAACAAAGTGATTTTTCCCCTAATATACTTTTCTAAAATAAAGAGGCAATGACAATTGGGTTTCTTTTTTGAAGAAAACTGGTGAGAGAAGTAGATCCACGAAGAGAGGTGGGAGAGGAAACTGGGGGTTATCAAGAGGCTTTCGTCACTGTGGCATCAGTGTTAGTAGATGAAAGCAGTTGATCCCTTTCTAGGTCGGAGGAAAAAGAACATATTGTGCAATTATGTCCTGTGCTGAATATATTGTTGGCATTCAACCAATTAATAATAACAAGAATGAAAACAACTCTGTCTGCGATAAGAATAAGGCTTCCAATATTAGTCACAGTCTGCTTAGCTTTAGGCTGGCTTAGATAAATGTAGTAAAGACAAGGAAAACATCCCACTCCACACTTTTTGGCTAATTTAATATCTTTGCTAAGTGCTTAGGTAGTATGGTGACAGGCATAAAGAAAATGCATGGATTGATTGCACTGATAGATAAATAGAGTCCATTTTAGCACAAAGAAAAACCTTTATAATTAGATGTGAATACCTGGTTTCTTGCCATCTATCACATATGCAAGTTTGGGAAAGTATTTTTGTAATGAATTAGAAATGAGTAATATTTCATAATACTCATGATGCATTATACACATCCTGCCATAAATGGCTCAGTCTATACTGACAATCAGATTCACAAATGGTTCAACTCATTGGAAAGACCTTTCCACATACCTCCCTGCCAAAATTTTTTGAGCAACTTAGCATTTTTCTCAAACACTTGAGTCATCCAAATTTCACAAATGTTTTGTGTAATTTTCCTGAAGCATATATTGAAGTCCTATAAGTTCTTGGCAAATAGAAATCCAACGATAAGTATCTGGTCAATAAATTCAGGAGATACGAGGCCCATAAAAATGTTTTAGGGCCCTAATTTGACCAAATAATACCACTAAGAAAATAAGCAAAGTGAGCATTTTAAACAAAATGAATTTTAGTAAATAAAGCAACAGTATGCATTCTAGTTTATATTCAGGCCCTAATACTGGACCAAGGGAAAAACTGAAATAATTACACCCTGTAGCCTCTAATTTTATAAGGAAGATAAAACAAACACAAAGAGAAAGAAAAGGAGAGGGGAGAGAGAATGGAGAGGGAGACTAAGAATGTACCAAGATGTTTGATTAATTCTACACAGATTTGGCCAGCATGAAAAACATTGATCAGATACACAGAACATACCAGAAAGCAGAACAATGGCTATGGTAAATAAGGACCAAGCCTATAGTCTACAGCAAGCTCGAGATTTTATTGTTATTCTGGAGTAGTAAAGGTAGTAACAAAATTGTTACGGTAATAACAAAATTGTA